>NW_024581051.1:1682558-1981753 GCF_017639235.1 Corvus kubaryi
CTTAATGATTCTATAGCAGTCATTGTGTCTTTAGTCAGCTTTCTTTGAATAAAAGTGTGATTAGGACATAGGACTCCCTGGCTGCTGTTCATTTTCTATGTCTACAAAGTGCTGCATGATGTGTCATGTTCCCTGCAGCAGAGTAACTATTCAATGATCCAAAGAGACTGGAGCTCAAGCACTGGATCCCAATGCTCAGATGGCAGACAGTTTTCAGGAGGTTTAAACCACTTCCTTCAGGGTAAGCATATCAAGTAGCTAAAGCAGAATGCAATATCCACCAGGGACCAAGCCCTGAGCCCACTTTATGTTCGATCCTGGCTGCAAAGCTTTACTTTTCTGACATGCTTTGGATGGGCCAACTCTACCTACCCTTTCACTGTTCATTTTTACTCTCTAGCATTATTTGAGTTTTTCAACAAGGCAAACATGCACACCATTTTATCTTCCAGCTGCAAACCTCCACCTCTTTTTGCTAGTTTATCTACATCAACGTACTTTCTAGCATCCAACTTGCTTTATCTTATCTTTAGTGTGACTTGTCTTCTGCTTGTCACAACTTCTGAGATTCCAGACAAATGACCACATCCATCACATCTACTTCCTTTAATCCCCATTGCATTCAGTTTCCCCCTTGGAAGCTGCACACTGAGTTTAATCACTGTAAAATCATGCTACAAAATTGGACATCATAAATATTAACTGCATACTAAAACAATTGCAATGCAATGAAAATAATCAACCATCTCTGAAATGTATTTACATACCAAGAAATCCATTCAACTGGCAGCTTGGAAAACAGCATGCTAGTTTTCCTGTGGTTCTTTCCTTCAGAAACAACTCAGTGTTACGTGTTCAGATGGGGTTACTGATGTGCAACTGCTTCTGGCTGCTAGTACCTGTCAACTTACTCATAGAGGTCATAAGCTAGAAGTTTCTATCAGCGTAAATTTCCCAGTAGTGCACAGTTCCATGCTTTTCATGCTGCTTTCCCACTCTCTTTCGGAAATAAATAGGCCACATTTATTTTTTAGTTTCTGTAGATGTTTTAAAACTACAGTTAAGTGGCTACGCTCTCATGAGGGTGAACTCACAGCAGACTTACGTGGTTCTAACAGAGTGGCAATTGAGATAGTGCTTTTGTAACAACATTTTGAAGAGGTCAGTCTTGCTACTTTACACACAATTCCCACAAATAAAACATTCTGTACTCTTTAGTCTTCTGCATTATGTGAAAAAAATGGAACTGCAAAAACTTTGCTTATAGTTCGTTTAATATGAAGACAGCGTTGAGAAGAGTTCACCAATATCATAAACTACTAAAGTTTAGAAAATAACCTATTGTTCCAGACCACATTGAGTCTTACCTTTCTTAGTCATGTTCAAACTTCAGCTGTGAGGCATTCATAAATTTTAAATTTTATACACACAACTGATGAAACAGAAACTTAGAACTTGATCTAGACAGCGCTAGCTGCAGTGAAGTCTCGATCAGATCCTTGATAAAACCAGACTTTAGCACATACAGAAGATCTTTATTGTCTAGAATACATATTTGCATTTATTATACACTAAAGCTTGAGGAATTTCTTCTTCTGATCACATAAGCTTGAAAAAAAAGTTGCCTTTCAAATTTTGATATGTATATAACTGTATATCCTGGGACCATTTGGCTAACAACAGCTTTTTAAATATCTTTTTGTATGCTGTATTCATCTTTTCTTAGCATCAGAAAGCTTCCTGTAGTCCTATTAAGGTGTATTTAGAGAAGAGTTAATGGAGGACTTGTAGAGAAAGAGGAAAAAAGCTAATACAGTGTCTGAAATTAAGGGGAAAAGACAAAAAACACAACCACCATCATCTGTGAACTCCTAGCCAGTAATCTCAGCTGTGACTTAAGACGTCAAAGAAATAAAATTCAGCTGTCTGCACTGTTTAAGCATAAGTCTGAGGGCAGGAGTGGCATGGACAAGCCACAGTCCCACAACCAGGACAGGCCAGAAGACACAATGCCTCAAGGACAGCCTTGAGCATCACAATTCCAATTTCTGTTCTTGTCCCACCAGGCTATGTAGCAGGGTAAGCAGTGCACAGCTCATGCCCTCTGGTATCCCTATGCCCTAATCCAGGTAGTGGCATAATGAGAGCACAGAGGAAGACCTTTAATTTTGCTTGACTCATTCTTGCTCACAATCCATCTCTTTCTGTTACCACACAGCTTTGAAACAATTCTGAAGATTCTTTAATACTAAAGACATTTAGTTATATTTTCCCCATTAATATTTTAGTTCTGAAAAGACTTTGATGTATTTGATATTTCACCAGCAATACAAATAACACAGAACCATTGCCTTGTTGAATAGATGCTACACTGTATTAAAATTCAGACACATTTTTGTCCTTTGAATATACAACCTCAGTTGCAGAGCCAACTTTTGCCTTCATCCAAATGAAAAGTAGCATCTCTAAGTATTTGTGGATTCTAAGTCTTCTGAATTAGAGTATGAATGAATAATAACACAGAAAGATGGTGATGGAAGGAATGAGGCAGCAAAACAACTGCCTTCACCAGATTTTTTCAATATGTATTTATTCCAGCACACTTATTGTGGCATGCACACCTAAGCATTCAAAGCAATTCTTCTGAAGGATTAAACAAAGAACATATCTCCACAATTACTAAGCCAAAAGGTGACTTGAGGTTAGGTTTCCCCCAATTTCCCTCTAATGCTGGTTGAAAGAGATAGTAAATGTTTTCATGAGTTTGCATGCTGGAGGAAAGGGCCCGGCAGAGCAGGACTAAAGGGGAAGTAACAAGGCAACTAAAGAGTAACCTGGCCAGACACATGTGCTACACTATGAATGGTACAGCCAAGCAGCTCCAATGCCATGCATTAGTTTGGATTTAAACAAGGGTTTCTGTGAGGTGCATGAAGCTGTGAAACAATCTTGAAATCTTTACATCTCCAGAGATCATACGCACACACTCAGCTCACCAGCCATTTTGAGTGCTTCTCATGGCCAAAAACCAGAGGTGTGTATGACATTCTCTTAACTGTTCCCACTTGGGGATTTGCCACCTCCTCCTTTCTTTCTTAATCTAAGAATAACAATTTAGAGCCCAAGTTGGTGGCTGTCCTTAGCACATCTTATAGACCCACTTCGTGTATGTGAGAGCATAAGGCCACAAGCTGTCAGGAACCTAGAATTTTATAAATCTATTTTATAAACCAACTTATTAATCCTTCCTGTAAATCTAGACTATAACTTCTCACCACATGCCTCACTGTTCAGCTGACAATTGCTACAAGCTCAGGGAAACAAAGTAGTGATGGGCATGTGTAAAAAGAGGAACTTACTTTCACCATCTAATCTAGCCAATGAAAAGCATCATTTTGAATATAACTGGTCTTACCTTCCCCCAGAGAGGCTATTCCTGCCGTCCCACTGACACCAAACTCTTGTTACATACACTCAATACAGGGTTTAAAAGTGTTCTAAGGACAAACGACAGCTAATATTTGAAATGTCCTGTGGTGATTCACTTCCCAGGGAAATTTCTCTGTAGTTGCTGATAAGCTCATTAAAGAAGGCACAGCAGTCCTATGAATGCGAAAGGAGAGACATTCAGATGAAAAAAAATGACCAAAAAATATTAGAACCTGTATATACTGCTGATTTGAAAGGATAAAGTTCAAAATAAACTGACCTAGAAACAAAGGTTTGTGGAAATCACCACCATGCCCCAAAAAATAACCATGTCAAGACACACATTATGTTCTATTGATCTTTCCTCTTGCATGACAAGTAAACATCAAGACCAGAAGTTTAACACTTGTAAGAAGAACATAGCTATTTGCCACACAAAGGAAAAACAGAAGCAAAAAAGTGATGAAAGCTTGAAAATAAACAGAACAATGCAGCTATTTTTTTAAGACAGAATTTTTACCACAATCTTATCTAGAAGTCTGTGACTGTTCTTTCTCTCTAGAAATATTTATTGTCTTGTTCATATGAAACTGAACGTCATCATTTAACCCCAGCCAGCAACTAAGAATCACACAACTACTTGCTCTCTCCCCACCCTGAGAGTGGGAGCAAGAGTCAGAAAAAGGTAAATGTCTTGGGTTTAGATAACAAAATCTAATCTAATACAACTAATAATAATTGTAATGAAAATGAGAGAAAGGAGTAAAACAAAAAAAGCAAGTGGTGCACAGCTCCTGGGCAGCAATTAGCTCCCTCCCAACCAACTCCCTACAGGCTTTATACTGAACATTACGTTCTTTTGTATAGAATATCCCTTTAGCCAGTTCAAGTCAGCTGTCTTGGCCATGCTCCCTCACAGCTTCTTGTGCCTCTTCTCACCAGCAGGCGTGGGAAAATGAGGAGTCTTTAATTTAGAATAAGCACTACTTAGCAACTATAACTAAAACATCAGTTTTATCCACATTATTCTCATACTAAATTCAAAATACAGCACTAATACCAGCTACTAGGAGGAAGGTTCCTAACCTCAGCTGAAACCAGACCACTCAAAGGAGGAAGAGGTCAAGGTAGATATATGACTGCCACTATAAAGAGACATAGTCCCCAAAATATTCTTTGTTAACTTGGGTAAAGCAGCACCAAGAAAAGCATTAATCCTTCCAAACAGCTCCCACAATGCTGGTTGCACTCAGCCACTCAGTGATGAAATGCTGCTCCAAGGTGCAATGTGGCTATGTATAAGAGGGCAGCTGTGACAAGCTTGGTCCCATAGTTGGGTTAATGCACACCATCCCCTTCTCTATGGCCCAAAAAATCAACCATATCCTGAGTTACATTAAAAGTGACCAGCAGGTCAAGGGAGACTATTCTGCCCCTCTACTCTGCTTTCCTCAGACCCCATCTGCAGTGCTGCCACCAGCTCTGGAATCCCCAACACAAAAAGGACATGGACCTGTTGGAACGAGTTCAGAGGAGATTCATTAAGATCCTCAGAGAGCTAAAGCACCTTTCCTATGGACAAAGGCTGGGAGAGTTAGTGTTGCTCAGCCTGGAGAAGGCTCTGGGGAGACCTTGCATCAGTACCTAAGGAGCTCCCACATGAGAGCTGGAAATGGACTTTTTACAAGAGCACGTAGAGATGGGACAAGGGGGAAAGGCTTCAAATTGAAAAGGGTAGGTTTAGATCAGGTACTATGAAAAAATTCTTCACTGTGAAGGTGGTGAAGCACTGGAACAGGTTATTCAGAGAAACTGCGGATGTCCCACGCCTTCAAGTGTTGAAGGTCATATTGGATGGGGCTTTAAGAAACCTGGTCTAGTGAAAGGTGTCCCTGTTCATGAAAGGGAGTTGAAACTGAATGGTCTTTAAGGTCCCTTTCAATCCAAACCATTCTACGACTCCTCCATTGTAGTTTCTTTTTGGTAGGAACTAATTGAAACCTCTGAAATCCTCTATCCATGCTCATGAAATACTAATTTGATTATTTAAATGACAGTTAAACAGTAAGAAAAGAAAATAGACTATTTCAGTTGGAAGAAACCTACAGCAATCAGCTAGTCCAACTGCCTGAGCAATTCAGGCTGACCATGACTTGAAGCCTGTTTTTAAGGGTATTGCCCAAATGCCTCAAATACTGACAGGCTTGGGACATTGACCACCTCTCTAGGAAGCCTATTCTAAAGTTTCACCACCCTCTCAGTAAAGAAATGCTTGCAAATGTCCAGTCTAAACCTCTCCTGGCACAGCTTTGAACCATTCCCACGTGTCCTATCACTGGATACCAAGCAGAAGAGCTCAACACCTCCCCCTCCCCTGCTCCACAGGAAGCTGTGGAGAGCAGTGAGGTCACCCTTCAGCTTCCTTTGCTCCAAACAAGCCCAAAATCCTCAGCTGCTCCATTTTAAACAATGCTTACAGACCTTTAACAGGCTTTGTTGCCCTCTTCTGGACATCTGGAAGAAAGTCCAAGACATGTAGAAAGACCATGCTCTCAAACACACCCATATACCCCCTTTAACATTTTTTCTTAATTTGACAAAGTTCTGGAATGGAGCAACTACCAGCTCCTAGACTCTTGCCCTTGAAAGCATAAATCAAAAACTTACTCTGGAATTATAGTGTCAATCTGGGTTACACTGAATTTATCAGAACTGCACAATTAGAACAGTTGAGTTTTCTGATAAGTTTCTCTCCTCTCAGAGCTCTGGTTCTATGGAAAGCTCATTTTGTATTCAGCTTGAGGGTTTTTGTTTTGTTTTACATCTCTCCTCTGGCTATACTAAATCTTCCTTCCAAGGTCAATTTGCTTTCCCAACAATAACTAATTTAGCATCACAATACCACAGTGAGCTATGCAAAAATTATCCTCTCTATAGTTCAGATTAGGATTCAGAAGCACAAAGAAACTTTCCCATGTTCACATAGGGAGTCATCAGGGAACACAAACCATGCATCTTCAGCCACATTAGCTGCAAGACCTCACAATCCATTTTAGAGTCAAGAATACTTGTGCATTTATTTCACTCATGAAACACATTAAATTATTATGGTATTTTTAATAATCCGATTCTCCTTCTTGAACTCTAGCACTTAATTTCTAATCTTATTACTGTCAAGTAGAATTGTTGTTAATTAAGCATGTTCCATAATCAAAGTATTTTTATTGATTTGATACTCTATTGTCTAAAAGGGCCCAAGTACCTCTCCAGAATTATTTTCTTATTTGGACACTGCATGATTTTTTCCCTATTTCTTACATCCAGTAGCATTCATTAATGTTGTGGCCTTCCTTGCAAGAGAAAGACTAATGGAACCAATGTACTCATCTGGTTTTTATGAAGCTCATCATAGCTTTGTGTTTTATGTCTCAAAATTTGAGAGGGCTCAAGAGTTCAAAAGTTGCTAGGTGGGGTTCATATCTACAACCCTACAAAGAGCACAGTCATAAAACCCTTTGCTCTTGAAGGTCTAAAAAAAAATATGTTTTCAGTGAAGTTACTCCTCTGTCCACCGCAGTCTTCTCTGGTACTGAGACCGGTATTCATTCATTTTTATAAACACACAAAGTCAAAGTTCCCAAATGCAATGCAAACTTGCACTTTCCACTCTTCTTAAAGTAAGGCAATGCTTTCTCTTCTGCAATTTTTAACTATCCACAACTGACTTGTATCCTTACAAAGAGTTTGTTGAATCTTCTTAAAGAGACTCTTGAGCTTTAATTGTTCAGGCTCTCCATCCTTCCATTCCCAATACTAGGAGGCCATGGAAGCAACATCACCTTTTCATTTATTATTTGAAAGTACTTAAATGGGGGAAAAGTAAAAAAACACACGACACAATCCACTCCACAGAAAAAAAAAGTATCAGAGTGATTACCTTAAAACTACAACAACTCAGTACCCACTTCTCTGAAACTACATTAGTATGGATAATGGCTCTTATGCATTACTACTATGAATTGAAATCTGTTGCAAAGAAAAGAATAATAATTAGCCCAGGGGAAAAAAAATCCTTTTCTTTTGTACCATTAGTTCATTTTTTCACATTACAAAAAGCAATAGTTCCATGTTCCTGCGAAGTTCCCGGGGACTGTAGGAGAAGAAAAACAAGTGATGGAGAAACTACTGATTTTTGCTTTGCCCTTGTGGTTTTGACATTGAGCAAGTAACTGCTGATGTACACACATTAATACCACACTGCAAAGGTCATAAGGATAGTTTCCATTTAAATTTTCCAGTTACATCCTATTTTCACACTGAAAAATCTGTCCCCTGCTGACAGCCAGAGACAGCACCAGCTATCATGAAGTGACTCTATCAACAGCACACAAAATATGTAGAATTATTGGACAAATGCCTATCCCTATTTTAACAGAGTATCCCATCCCTTGCAGACAGCTATGCAACTCTGCATTCAAAGTGCTTGGTGGTACTTGTTGCTTTTCCATTTTCACATCAGGGACATTCAGACAGCCCCTGTTGCAGTAGTCACTAGGCATGCCATACATTGAGATTTTTCCAAGACTGGACTTCCAAATTGAGATAAAATGAAAGGCTAAGATATGACTTGGCTTGCATGTGAACATAGAGTAGAACAAATTCTATATTTTGACTGTCCCAGAAATCTGGAATATTCAGGATTCAAATTCTTAGTATGTGACCCATGGTCATGTTTACTCTAAATAGAATTTAAAGGTGTTGTGGGAGAAGAGGAGGAGAACATCTCTATGACATAAGATGAAGAGAGTCAAGGAGAGAAAAACATACAGGAAAAAAAAAGTGACTTAGGAGGACAGACAGACAGGTACAAAGATTGAATTGCTCAAGAAGAATGCTGGCTTGTCACCTACAAAGTACCCAATACCATGTGCAGAACAGGCTTTTGTGTATTAGGTGAGGAGCACTAACTTGCACTATTCCAACACGACTGCATGAGACTTTCAGAGCCCACTGTAACAATGGCAAATACTGTTTATCTTCTCAAGGTAAAACTTCACTAAAATAATTAAAATATTTTAATAAAATAGAATTAAAATAATAATTCGACATAAATGTTATCTATTACCATCCATGTTCTTCTTTTCCAATTTATGGAAGCAGTATAGTCTCTCCTCTAAAACATTTTTACTGTTACCCTTCAATGAAAACTCCTTTCCATCTGGCTGCATACTCATGTATGAATACACATGTAAAATAACAGGTTGTCTTCATGCCCGTATTTTTATTATTTAAGAGTTGTCACATTGAAATGGTGCTTTAAATCAAAAGATGGTGTATTTCTGACATATATCACCCTTCACATTACAGTGGACAAGAACATAGCAGGACATGATTTATTGCTGCCAGGATTGGCATTCTGAAGAATGGCTCCATGAAAACTTTCAAAAACATCACTATGTTGATGGAATTTGGAGTTTTGGGGGTTTTTAAGGGCTTCTTTTCCTCTCACAATCTGAAAGAAGCTAAGTATCAAGAAAGCAGAGTCTACACCAGTAAATGAACACTCACAAGTATCCACAGCTTCAGCTGCATCTAAAATTCCCAAGGGTATGCTCAATAAGAAAATGTCTATTGAGATGTAGGAATGTTTCATACCTGAAGAACTGTTCCTAAAAATTTTAATTTTCAATAAGTTGTATCAAATGTACAATTACCAACATCACTAATAGCTCACAAGAAAAAGTGCCCAATGAAACATGTGGCTTCATTGTACACACATACCCCCTTCTCCTTCCAGGCTGTCCTGGTGGGGGAGGGGTGGTTTGTGGTCTGCCTTCTCTCAGAGGATATATTTCTAAATTTGGCCAAACCAGCACACAGGCATAGAAGGAATTATGAAACAGATAACCTGGAGCACTTTCATCTTCTAGAAAGACAAAAAGATGATGAGAATAAATCAACCATTCCACAGGGTATCAGTGAGGATGAAAACCCACTGGGTTTGGAGAGTTCTGCCAGTACAGATATTCACTGAAGCAGTAAAGCACTGATTCCAGCTAAAGCAAACCAAAACTCTCTTTTTGTACCCTTTGAATTAAATAAGGTTCACAGGCTCACCTAAACACAAGACTCGAATTTGACGTGTTACTCCTTCCTACAGTATCTTGTGGGAGAAATTCTTGGTGTAAGAGCCAACATAATTTGCTAACCTGGATGTTCTCACGTAGACATTTACTTCAATGGGTGGATTCAACTCTCCATCTTTGGAATTGTATGAAAAAATGAGCACAGAATGACTATCAGATACATGTCAATAGCTGAACTGATGTTGGCCAAAATACATGTAACACAGTACTTTGACAATATACAGTAGATGTGCAGGAGGCACTCTAAGAATTGGACAAGTATACAAAGATACTTGCCTGGATAACCACTTGATTCAAGAAGGTAGAAGAAATTTGAAGCTTTAGAAGAACTTTCTAAATCACAGAAGCACTAAAATTCCATTTTAAGGTTTGTCATCATGGATTTTCTTCTATTTATGTAATGTATTTACCTTTTAACCCATGTCAACATTTAGGATCAACAACATCCTCTACAACACTTCGTGACAAGTAGTTGGTAGCTTCATGGTAGCTTAAATCTGACACTTGCTGTTTTAATCTGTTTCTCATTCTTATAAAAGAATGAGTGGACAGGATTACTTCCTCCATGCCTCCCAAGATAAGATTAGATGGAAACTATAGAGATTAAATAGATTTCTTTCTCAAGGCAGAAGAAAGAAATTTAACCATTCCTTTAGCAAAGCTATTCTGCATAAATCTGAGCACCTATAATGATGCTGCATATCCATTTATGGAAAAAGCCAATGCATGAGACACCTTTTCACCCCTGCTTCATTGCAGGACAGTTTTCTCCTGGAAACACTTGATCTTGAGGCAGGAATCTGAAAAGCAATAGGTCATCTTGCACAGGACATCTCTGTGTTTCAGTGCTGATGGGTTAGCACCAGCCTCGACTTCTATTGCTTTAGCAGTGACCCCCCCAACACCTGTAAACATGGTGAAAGCAGTTTCTTGGGGGACAGATACAGTAAAATATTGGTCCCTTCCTTCCAGTAAGCTGTGATCCATTTAGGCAAATTAGACATTACTTTCAGTCCCTACCCAGGAAATATCTGATGGCATGTTATGGCCCAGTGAAGGGAACTGAAAGGAAAATACTTAGCACACTGTTAAAACTACCCCACAAAAGTGTCAACACATTAGACTTCCTTTTTTAACTAAGGAATTCGGCTAATTTGTAAAGAACAAACATTCCCTTGCTGTTATTTTTTTGCACTCATTTATATGTTCTGGGGATAGTTTGTGGACAGGTACAATAATTCTTGTCAGTTCAGATCATATTTCCAAGTACACATTTGCTATATGTTTTCAAAGCCATTTTGGTCCATCAATGTCCAAATACATTTCATAAGTGAGAAATCTCACACCTCCAAATGTACTTGCCTATTTCCTGAATTGTTGACAGATACCCAACTGTATAGAGAACCCGTACATTCTAATTGAGTCTGCCAGGATCCAAAACCTGCTATTTCAGTGAATTCCATTAACTGATTCAAAATACACTAGAAATTTCAATTTTTCTGAATCCTTTGGGGATAATTTGTTTCTGTAAGAAACTCATGGAATTAAAGCTGCCTCCCACAGAGAAGGGCAAAAGCCAGAATTCAACAAGGCTGATCATGCACAGATTGCTAGCCTTTCCTCTGCTCTAAGAGAACTCAATGGATATATCGAGGACAGAGGGAAAGGATACAGATCAATTTTCATCCCAAATAAAATCTTTAAATCTTTTAATCTCATTTAAATAAGCCTCCAACTGTGAATGTCCTCCAAGAAGATTCAAAACCTTTTCTGTGCAAAGATGCAGAATTAGTGTTGCAATTAAGTAGGGACAAGAGAACATAAATGAGTTCCAAAGAATGCTTCAAGCAGTGGGAGAATCGTATCAATGCACAGAAATAACTGATGAGAGGGAACGAAGAAAAATGAGCCAGACTCTTATCAGTGATAGCACAGATTGAAACACAAAGTTCTATCTGAATAGAACAAAACCCTTTTTCTACCATTTGGGTGGTTAAACACAAGTTGCCCATAGAGATTGGGAGATCTCCATGTGCAGATACACTCCAAAGTCAATTGGGCAATGTCCTGGGCAACCTGTGGTAGCTGACCCTGCTTCAACAACAGGGTTGGACTAGACTGTCTCCAGAGGTCTCTTACAATCCCAACCATTCTGTGCTTCTGTAGTGAAAAGATAGGAGGACAAAGATACCTCTGCTGTAAAAGCCATAGTTAAGCTGCATGGGCAGCATGTAGCCAAGTTCCAAAGATCCCAGTGGTGGAACAGACCCAGCACTCTGATTTGATAGCCCTTGTGGCCAAGCAGGGCCATTCTAAGCAGGACTCTGTGCCACATCAGCATGAGCACACAGCCTTAAGTTGCACAGTCCACTTAGAGATCACCTGCATCTCTCTATAAAGAAACAATGGAAATACCTCCTAAAAGAAAGCCAGCTAGGAGGAAAAAAAAAAAAAAAAAACAAAACAAAACCTTTTCCTCTCTCACCTTTGTTTTTTTTTTTGTTCATTGGTTGTTTTTTTGCAGTGGAAAGGGTTGTTTATGTTGTTTTGTCTTAATATACCTCAGTAGAACCAACAAGTCCTGCTGCTTTCCCCTGGGAATTTCACTGGGAAGGTGCTCCTGGTTCAAGACTTCTCAGTCTTAAGGGGATCTTTCCCAGCTAGCTGTTGCCTCCTCAGCAGCTTCTGCCACTGCAGAACTTTACTGCATTTTTTCTCCTCTCTGCAATTTGCTGAAGAGAATCAACACCACAATCAATGATTTAAAATTAGCTAGAGCTAATTTATAGCACATTTCACTCCCTCCCAAAGAGACATGAAATGGAGAAAAGCAGCTTATAATACCATGTAATTTCTTAATATCTCAGACAGAAAAGGAGGTTGATTTTTCAGTCTGAAAATGTATCCCTTCCAAATAGAAAGGAATAACTTGAAATAAAATTATTCCATTGATCTTTTTGATACTATAATTTCAAACACACACCTTTAACTATTTAGATACATACATATTATAGATACTATTCTTATTCTGTACCTTGAGGGTTCATTCTCTGTTACTCAGGAATCAGCCTCCAGTTTTTCACCTAAAATAAAGCTCTAGGTCACTCACTGGTCCTCTTTTAATATACACGGCAAGTATCGTCCCCACTCACAGAAAATCTCAGATATAAACATTTTAGGTTCACGTGTAGTTGTTCCATTCTGCTTGTAATGTTTCTCAACACAAATATATTTCAAAGCAAATATAAAATAAAATTTCCATGTGATTATTAGAGGAAAGCAAACAAAAAAAATCAGCAATATACACACAAAGAATGCCACAGCTCTACTTTCTGGGTGACTTCAGAGCAGGAACATTTTTTCTTCTTCAGAAATCTATGTTTAAAAACCTCGATTTACAAACTACCACAGAATGGCTAAGTCAGTTTGCATAATACAGATTACACAGAGATTTTGCTCTGGGATTCCACATCTGGCCCTACAGCCACTGACCTCTGTTTTAAGCCTGCCATGCCTCAGAAAACTGTGTGTTATTTGATCTTTCTACAAGAGAGAGAGAAAAAAAGACTACACAAGCTCCCATTCTAAGCTGCCATCTACCCAGCCTTATTTAACTGTTACAGTTATTTTGATGCCCAGATTGCAAAAACAACACCAGTTTTTAATTGGCTAAAACTTGGTATCTAATAAATGATATGTTACCCCTTAAAAACTTTGAAGAGTTTTTGATCTATTTCCTTAAAATTTCCCTTAACCTTCTGCTACTCCCCAGAAAATAGGAGATGATTCTCCTTTACAGCAGTTTACATTTGTTTGCATCACATTTATTATTGCACGTACTCAATGCGTACCCCTAAGGACGCTGACACACTCTATCCCAACACACACACACAGATACAATCTAGCAACCAAAGAGGGGTAAACAGGGTTAACCTTTCTCTGAAACACTGAAAACTGGCCAAGATGAAAAATATGAGAGGTGAGGTGTGCTAATCCTATCAGAGGCATTGAAGCCTGTCAAGCATTAAACTAATCGTCAGCTTCCAGATCAAGAGTGGGAAAGTTTGAGGCAAAGCAACTGAATAACCCCTGAGCTCCAGAGGCAAAAGGCAAAAAGCTTGTTGAGCAGTTGGAGGAGACACAAGGGGCAAAGTAACTTCTGAAAACCTAGCAGAAGACCAGAGAAGGTACAGGGAGACGAGGAGTGCTTTCAAGCAGAATAATGAACGATAAGGCAAAGACAGTTCCGGAGCTCACGCTGCCTGCCAGCAAGTCAGTTCCCTCAACCGTGTTAAAGCTCTGGCATTATAAGCTCAGTTTGTCCACTTTCTGGAATGCTATTTTACCACAAATGATCTCTGGACTTGAAAGACAGCAACCTTCCTCCAAGCTGCCCTACAACTGACCAAAAATGAAGAGGCTGAGAGCCTGTGCAGCTACAGGCAGAGTTAGCTTAGTTGCACCTCTTACAGAAACCAAGCGTATAAGTTCCTGTGCACACCAAGTAGGTAACATGCATAAACACATCACCTTGAGATGTTTCATTGTTTCCTATGACATGCAGACCTTATTTACAATAAATTGGGTGTTTTAGTAGGGAAGGGACAGGCACTGGGTGATAGAGCTTCTAGAATCAAGACTACATCATAAGTTCAGGTTTCAGGTAAAAAAAAAAGTAGCAATTCTGGACAGGTATTCCTTATTTTGTAGAAATTTTACATCTCAATCAGTCAATCTGAAAAAAGTTCAGAAGGTTCCCTCCTGATATTCCACATGCTGCGTGCCAGCACTTTGTCTTACAATTTACACTGTTCTGAAATGTCATGCCACGAGTGAGCTCTGCAAGTAATTTTAAACAGTCGCCTACTAAAACCTTTATATTATGTGTATTGCCATGAGGGCCTCCCCCCTAGTGAAGGTGCTTTTCTGTATTCAGGTGCACAGAGACTTAAACATACCTATAGGTACTGGTTCAGAACATTTGTATGCTTTTTATTCTGTATGCTTCTCCTTGGATGGCTGAGTGAAGCATGATGGATTAGAGTTGCTGTTCAAACACAAAGTCATTCAATGACAGTCTGACAGAGGGCATCTGCCTAAAAAAGTACTCTGTGAGCTGGCATTTTGGGCATTACTGCTTCAAATAAATCAGCTAAAGTATTTTCTCTAGTTTTTCTAGATGAGATTTTGTTAAAACTTCTACATACCAGCTTAAAATTATCTTGATTAAATGTTGTATCTGATTCCTGAAACTGAGCAGTAGTAGAGAAAAAGTAGCAGGGTGCTATGTATATCATGGCCAAACTCTTGAATGTTATTTCTCCTAGTTAGCTATAAGCCCAGCATAACCACATCCTTCTCTATATGCTTCGCTAATAAGTAGTGGCACACGAAAAACCCTGACCAACACAGCTGTTAGCACTATAAAACTCCCTGTGTTTTAAACTACCAAGATAATGGCTTGAGGAGGCAAGATGAACTGCCAGCCAGAAATTATACCTATATCTGGTATAGCTTTTGGTGATTATCCATCTGCATTGCTTTCAGCTGTTTC
Source organism: Corvus kubaryi (assembly GCF_017639235.1). Taxonomy (NCBI): domain Eukaryota; kingdom Metazoa; phylum Chordata; class Aves; order Passeriformes; family Corvidae; genus Corvus; species Corvus kubaryi. The sequence goes on from NW_024581051.1 coordinate 1,697,688, forward strand.
CAAGAAGACAGAAGTGGTCTTTCACTTGCATTTTCTTTTCCATTCTGTTTCAGACAAATAGCTACTAACACTTACTCATTGCTTTTGGAGTCAGGTCCTCAGATGTGAAGCAGCTCTTCAGCAAGGCTGACTCTGACAAGAACTATTCACAATTTTTTTATCTGAAATACAATGTACCTTTTGCAATCCACAATGCCATGCCAACATGCACCTTAATTATTGTCATATACAAAAAGCCACACTTAGTCTGATTTTTGAGAGTATTATAGAGAGGAGGGGAAAAAAATCCCAAAATGCAGTAATAGCACATTGTATAAAGATAAAAGAATAGCAGAGGACTACAGAGTCTCTTTTTTAGCAGCTTACTCCCTCACCATTATCCATTCCAAATTTTGGTGAGTTTCCTAAAAACATATGTTTTTAAATCACTGCTCCTCAAAAACCAGTATGGGCCATGCTTATGAAATCATGGCAATTACAGCTGGGCTACACAAAGAGGACATCACTACAGTGAAACTATTCAGTAAGAGTTTGAGTTCAGAAAATTTAATTCAAATATCAGGAATATCCTCATTATTACAAAATAAAATATCTGCCTAAAGCAAAGGCAGCTGTTCCCCTCTTGATCACTCAAAGACAGCCACATTTAAGTTTAGTTTGTGTACATATAACTAAGAGCACAACATATACTACTTTTTGCAAAGCAGCCCAGTGTAAGGAGATGTGTATAAATTGTACATGAATCTAATGAAAGCTATCTCAGAAAGCCTGAACTGTATAGACATATCCCAAGTGGCAAGGGTACACACCTTATGTTTGGAATGGGAGAGAAAAGAGAACCTCAAGCGTGAGCACTGGAGCTGTGGCATCCTGACCATCCGGGAGGTACCTGTGAAGGCTATTCATCCCATATTGCCACATGAGGCACTTGAGACAGACAGACCAGAGCAGTAATCATATGATTTAGAGTAACCCAAACCCCTTTTTGCCATGGCACAGGACAGATATTGCAGTACACACTGCACGAACAGAAGACATGTTTTAACCTGCTTGTCAAGTGAAAATGTCCAAGGCCTAGAGTAAATCAAATTAGGGCCCTCCTACACAGCAGGTTCCCAATCCCAAGTCCCTGCTGGAGACTTGCTCTCCTTAAAGAGGCCAAGAAGAACATGTCCTGTCCTTGAACCACAGTGTTTCTCCCCATGAGACACTGCAATGCATAACGTGCCACTTCAACAGTTCTTTCACAGCTTTGCCCAAGCTAAGGTAGTGTTGTGTTCTGCCAAAGTGTCACTGGATTCAGCTCATTATCTGAGGTGGCAGTCAAAAAAATAAAAAACAAAACCTAAATGTTTCAACTAAAAGCAACAAAATTAAAAGAATTTTTGGGGGGGTAGAGAATTCTTCAGTTTAGGGTTCCCCCTCACCCCTGCAAAAGAAAAAAGTGATTTGGAGAAGCAACCACATATTCATAAAGCAATCCTGCATTGCCAAATCTTTTGTGGTAAAAAAGGCTCTCAATAAATAAAATGCATTCTGCCCAAAATATTATAATTTGAAACTGTTTCTTGCAAGTGTACTAGCCTTACTAAAAGTGTGCTTCAAGGGTAATTATATTAGAATCAGAAAGGCTCTAGGAATATGGGATTTGCAATGACCTATTTGTTTTCATGGCATCTCATCTCCTAGAAAAAAAAAATTAAAAGATAAAAAGCCCACAAACAAACAAACTCCACAAACTGTCCCAGGAATCCAGCAACAGTTCTCAGCATGGTCCTCCTTTCCCACCCCAAGTCAAATATTTCCCTTTCTTGAAAAGGATGTGGGCAATTGCTAACCACTGAAGTAATGAAGAATAGATTGAAGATGCATAAGCAAATTCAGTAATTTCAGGTGAGATTAATGCCATAATTTAAAATACACTTGACTAAACACATTTTAAAAATCTTGGGACAATTTTGAGGTCACCAAGGTAAAGACTGCAATTTACTGCTGCACAGATAGAGCTCCTGATTTGATTTCCAGGAAGCCCAAGTGCCAGGCCTCATATGGTTTAACAGCCTTCACTGACAGCAGCTTAGTCACTGAGATGCTTGTGGCAACAGTAAGTGTTTTAAGCACCTCTTGCAGAGAATTCAGCTCCACATATTCAGTGCATGAGATACAAATATCCACTGTGATGAAGAAACATTTAGAGCAATTCAAAGAAAATGCACTTTCACTTTAATGTCTACAATTGGCTAAACAGGGAACATTCCTCCCTGCATGAACAATTGCTGGCCATCTGACAAAGCCTCCAAGCTGAAAAAATTACCTAAAATTAGCTAAAAAAGAAATTACCTTGATATTCTTACAGGCTAAAAGGTGGGACTGTGAAGGGCAACCAGGTCAGAGGAACTTAAGCCTCTGCTAGGAAGACAAGATCATCATGTGATTAGCAGTGCTACACAAATCACTAGCACTCACCACAAATGCCAACTACCTCTTGGATATTGAAAAAATACAGAAAAAAACTGCATGACTGATGATAATTGCCCTGATACCTTGAATGGAATAAGCAATGAACAAGTATCCATTGAATCTGATGCCTGAAGAAGCCGTCTAAGACCAATGTCTCTTCCAGCTTCAAATACATGTGTGATTGTAGGTCATATTCTGGCCATGCTTATTTGGGCAGATATTAGAGGTCACATTCTACCATTAGAGATCACATTCTGTCCACACTTATTTGTACAGAGGTTACAGAAGCTCTTAAACATTTTGCAAAGGTATTAATAGAGTAGGGAGCAGAGCTACATCATCCCTTCAACAAGGGCAATAGATAAATGCTTCCTACTTTGTCCCTGGTAATAGGTAGAATACACCCTTTCCCCTCTTTACTGATTTATTGTTTTAATATGAGAGAGTTTTAGGTCTCACCAGTCATAAAGGCCTAGAAATCAGGTCTCCAGGGCAGGTGAGCAGAACTCTCAGTAACAGAAGGGGCAACAGTCTGATGTTCTTTGCTCAGCCCGTGCCTGAAGATCTGGCTTTGACTGTCCCGAGGCTCACATGAAAGATTTTCCTGCTGCCTTCTCTATGTTTTAGCTTAGCCACAAGATAAGAGACAAAGCACTGAAATCAGATTCCTTATTGGCATCATGCAAACCTTCCATTTTCGGGTCTCTGGGAGATGAGAATATAGCATCTATCTGTGGGTCAATCCTTGGGTGACCACAGACAAGCCAGCCTTGTGTGCTGTTCAAGAGGTGGCAAATGGCCACAGATCAAAATAAATCAATGCCTGATAGCTTCAGTTTGGAACAAGGCTGCCAATACAAATAGGAATTGTCACAGTATCTCTCAGGTTTGACCAGGGATTATTTAAGACATTTCAGCTACTTAAAGGCAGGATGTCCTGTCAGCACTGCATTAAAAGTTGCCAGTATCATGGAAGTACTCAGTATTTAATCAGCTGTCAGCAATTTGGCGTTTTCCAGAGAAAACTAGCTCTCAATTCCAAATTACCTTTCATACTGCACTCAGGGAAGATGTCCAGATCAAATGTTGTACTTTGTGTCTCATAATGAGGTATAAGAGATTGAAGCAGGATGTAATTTAGGGATTGTATTTCTTTTTCCTCTAATTAAAAAATATTTTAGTTTCCACTTTATACTAATGCAAATGTCATTACTGCAGGCCCAGTAAATTTTACCATTTAGTATGGGCAAATGTAATGGCCTGAAACAGTATTATGGAAAAACTATGTAAATCACCGTGTACAGTAAATCAAGCTAATGGTCAGACTTCATCTTTCTTCCACAAAGGTCAAACATAGCCTGCAGTCAGGAGGGAAAGAAAGAAAAAAAAATTTTAAAAAAGAAAAGAAAAAAAAAAAAAAACCAGTGCCCAGCAAGGAAATTTAATGGCAATGCATTCATAGAATGTAAGTACAAAGAAACTAAATAGTGGTGACAGATCTGCCTTTGCAGATGGCATAAGTAAGAATATTAGAAAAAATTCCCTTTGACACTATTTTATGCACTTAGTCTGCCCGTTTGTGGTATCTCCACTTTGGCATACCAACAAAAGTCAGAGTTTAAAGAAGGGAAAAAACAGAATCATGAAAAACAGACAACAGAGTTCAATGCAAAATATGTACCAAAAAGCAGAACAAAAGGTTACTCAATCAAGATCTGTCAGTACCTACACCATAAGGTAATTTCTGACAATAGATGGCCCTTTACCACAGACAAGAAAAATACAGTAAAACATCATGTCTGGAAGCTGAAGCTTGGATTCAGCTTCCACATTGGATTCAGACCAGAAATACATTTTCCCTGAAGAAGACAAAAAATATGTTGTGCCCTTTGAGTAGATTTAACTCAAAAAATAAAAAAAAAACCCAACCAAACACATGCCTTGCAGAAGGCAAGAAGGCCAAGAGTGACATCTGATTTGGACATCAAAGACTATTTTTCAGATTGCCAAATGAAATTCAAGATAGGTATCCACAGCTGGTAATACTAAACTGTAACATAGTATCTTAAAGTTCCAGAATAAAAGACTCCTCATTTTCCATGTTTTGCACAAGTTAAACATCACTCCTAAACCACACAGGAGAATATTTTTCTTAGAGTGTGATTCTTTTCATTTTTGCTTAGACTAAAGCTTTGACCTGTCTTTTCTTTGCCTTCAGCACTACAAATTCCCATCCAGAGTCCAGCTTTCTCTATAGCTGCACACCACAAATTCATAGGTATCCTGTTCCTTGAGCTCACCAAGCAAACATTCACATACTGACTTCCACAGAGACTACTGTATCTGGATATTAGTCCTGGAATCACGTGCTCTGGTCCTCTCTATTTTGCCTTGGGCAGCAGTCCTTTTATACACTTTACAGAAAAATACCCTTTTGTTCAGGTCAGGCTTCTCTCCTTCTTTAGTCCTGGCCCATCAGCTGCCATCAAAGGTAGGAAGCTTCCACATGCTCACAACTCCAAACCTCCTCAACTCGTTGTCTACTAAAAAAGTGGAATATTTAGCATAGATTCCAATCTACCTGGACAGAGTGTGTAGGCTCAGTTTTTTAACAGCTTGGCTATCTGCCCTGCCACATTCACATCTGGTTAGCCTACAGTCAAATATCATTTAAGTATTTAGGTTAAAATAATTGTATAAGCCTTTATTTTAAAATCCTGTCATATACAGACCTTATCTACTGAAATCCCAAATAAGTTATGTCATTGAGTGCTGATACCAAAACATACTAGATTTTTGGATTTTATACTAACAGTTTCAGTCATTTATAAAGACTAAATGGTAGAAATATTCTATAACTTTTTATTCCAAAAAGATTGCAGCAACATGGGTGTCACTAGGTAATTGGTTGAGCTAATTAAAGACAGCTTTGAAAGGCAGGAATTTCCTTCAGTTTTTGCTGAAGCCAGTAAGAGTTGGGGAGAAAAAGCCACACATCAAGACCAGATTATACTTGAATTCTCCTCTTACCTCTGTTCATGTTGTCTGCCAATAAAAAAAAGTGATGATATGCTATTGTTCAGTGATCAATTTTCAAATTAAGGTGTTACAGAAATCTATCCCTTCCATTTCTAAGCACCAGCTTAGATGTACGATACATCGAATGCATCTGCTTCTGTATAATTCTTTTTAAAGCTGGCATTGTTTAGGCTTAGCCTTCTCAGACAGCAGGTTTTCACCTTGAGTTATCTTGTGCTTCCTTTTGCCACTGTGTTTTCTCTAGTCTTTTCATCCCTTGTATGAAGAGCTTTCAAGCAAGTGCTAATCTTTGCTCTGTGTGGCACAGTTCACAGACTAACACGGTTCAACCTTATCTCCAAAAATCAATGTAATTTCTCAGACATGTTTTTCCTGCTCTTTTCCCCTCTGAATACTTTCAACAGAGCAGAAGGAATGCTCTGTCCATATTGGAATGGAAATACTATTCCCTGTTGTCTCAATTTTGGAGTCTATACATTATGAAAATCTAAAATCAATTATATTTTATAGGCAGTTTTAGGAGCCATTGAACTCTGAGAAATAATTTAATTAAATTCCTAATAACAGGAAGAAAACATATCTCAATTTAACACACTTTCCCAAACTCTAGTATTCTCCTAAAAGCTGTATGAAGGATAAGATTCCAATCACTGTTTCCCACAGAAATTTAGAAAGGCTATAGATCGCTCCTTATCTTCATTATGGGAAGCAGACACAGCAGATTAGTAGAAGATGAGAATTAAGTCTAAGTAAGTACATCTGTGGCTCAGAAGGAAAGTGTATTTTAGTAAGCTTACTAAAGGACAGGTGTTTAACAACATTCATTATTGATTTTATTTTCATGGCCCCACAGAAGTCAGTAGAATTTTTTTTTTTTTTTACACACTAAAACTTAACACTAAATGCTTCTAAAATTGTCTTTAAATATGCATGAAGAATTTCAAAAGGTTATTGGGAAAGTCAGATGCATTAGGGTGAAGTATACAGCTGTACTGAAGGCTCATTCTGCAAAACATTTTCAGATTTTGTATGGAACACTGTGTCACCCTATTGTTCTTTCTTTTTCTTTTAAAAGAAGGCTTTCTGGGCTGCTCTACAGGGCAAGCACCTCAGTGCCCTAAATCCTCGCTCTTGCCTCGTTTTCCTTTTTGCCCAATTAAATTATATTCTTAATTCTCTGAGCAGTCATGAAGTGCCCTAGGGACAGTTACACCGGAGTGTAAACTACAGCAGTCACTGGAGACATGACAATGTCACACCACACTTTGTCTTCCTGGACAAAGCCTCAAAGAGTTTAACAGGAGACAGGCTGCAATACATCCCATCCACAGCCAAAAACTTAAAGTTGTCTTTAAATACCTCTTTCACCTATCACATCTACTCATGACAAGATACTTATCCATCAGTGCTGCTCTTCCTGCTCAAATATGTTTAAGTATACATATAACCCTTAATTTAATAACATACCAGGTTTTAAAAGCACGCTTAAAGGAACCTATCCTTACAGGTTTGCAACTATGAGTAGATCAGTGGTGGGCACACACCACAGGCTGGATATTGCAAATCTAATTAATCTATTCTAAAAGTCTAAGGGTTTTGCTTTACCTATTAAACTTTTTTTATCTCAACACACGAATTCTCACTATTAATCTTCTCATTCTCTCCCCATCCCACCAGGGGGTAAGGAATGAACAGCTGTGAGGTGCTTAGTTGCTGGCCAGGGTTAAACCACAACACTGAGAAATTATAAATACCTAAATAAATATAACTATATTCATTAACATTGAGGACACACTGAGGATGATTAAGAGTTTGGTTCCATGATATTGCAAAGCACAAGATATAGAGCAACGCTGAAAAATTACTTTATTTACCAAGAATAAATCTTAAGCAAAAATATAATTCCCACTTGGAACCATGAGGTCAGTAGTATATATTTATAGAATTGCAGCCTAATTAACTACTGGTAATTAAATCTATAAATAAATGGAAAAAGAATAGAACACATTTTGTTTAATTGCCTTAATTAAAAGCTGGAAGCTAGCAAGTCAGACATATTGCCTGCTTTCAGTGAGTTAACATTGATAAAGCTTGCTATGAAGTTAATATTCTTGATTCTGGCACATTACCACGTTGCTGTTATTCATGAGGAAGAGACGCCCTTCAGCCAGCTATCATGACATTATTCACAACACATTAATCATCTTCTAGGTGCTTAACAGAAATTGCCAATTCAGCAGAGTGCAGTTTATTTAGGTAATCTGGAACAGAGCTGGGATGGGAAAAAAAAAAATCTTAGCATTTGGGTTTCAGTGATTTTAATGCTGCAATATTTGCCTTTAATATACTGCCTTCAGCTAAATTCTGAATGCTTAGAGGTGGGACAGCAAAACTTTGAAGACACGTATTTGCATTCTTGACCAGTAACCCCAAAACATAAACCATGTCCAAGCCAATTTCTAATGTCTTGGACAATCAACATTCAGTCAGTCTTAAAAACAAAGAAACTTCCAATTAACTTGAAGGTTTCTGGTGTTATAATTTATTTTGTTTGTTTTAAATGGAAACACTGTGCTGGATAAGGTTAGCTACTACAGCAAAGCTACTGCACATCATAGTCTTTTCAGACATGCACAAAAGTATTGTTTTTATGACTTAATGGTCAAGCTGGAATAAGGCCCCAGAGATACTCAGCTGTCATGCTCTGCAAGCCATAATGAGAAGAGTGAAAAGCAAATGAACCAGCCATTTGAAGGGTAGATACAGTGGGAAATGACTGAACACCCATTAAACAAAGGAAGAGAAAGTAATGAGACTTTGGTAGTAATGGTCACTGCAGAAGTTCTTAAGAGGGAGGAGAGGAAACAACAGGTCAAGAAAAAAACAGGAGGGCAATGTATTCAGCTGGCAAGCTCAGAGGTGCTGCAGCTGCAAGACAGCAGCTAGAGAGGCTAAGTGTGTCTTTATTTTCCTTACAAAATGAAGACATCTGAATCAGGATACAGATTAAAGCAAAAGCAACCAACTTGTCAATTGTAAAGTACAGCTAACGATTGTGCATGTCACGCACATAGGAGTCAAAGGAGTATGCTGTTTTCTATGACTCATCAGCAGTGGGTACAGAGACTCTTGTAAACATCATCAAGCAGAATTTTATTCATTCTGAACTATACTTTAGGGAGTTTAGTGGATGCTGTTAAAATTCTTCAAGCAGCAGTCTGGAAAATCATGCTAACAAATAACCTACCTTTGCAATAGTCGTCTGTGCATTGAACATAACAATAAGTCACAACAGGCTGTGCATCAATAGGCTATTGGCACATGCTTTCGAAGGCATTCTGAGGACCAAAGCAGAAGGTTGAGTGCTTCCATCCATCGAAGAGCAGCACTAGCAGCCTACTAATGCACACCCTGGCCTAGCTAATTGTTATAACAACAAAGCTCATCAATCTCAGATTTTGGGTTCTCAAAAATATTTCTCGAAACACCTAGAGGTAACACTCATTTCTCTCCAAAGACAGTAGGTAAAAGAGAAAAATAGGTGCCTTTTAAATGTATGATTTCTCTTGAGGGATGATTTTCAAAAGGTAGTGTTAATTTAGATACTGTTATTACAGGAAATGCTTCAGAGCCCATGCACTTACAGCCTGAGACTGATAAGGGCCACTATTGAGGCAGGAGTTTTGTTTGGTGGGGTTTTTTCACCTCTGATAGGGAACAAAAAACAGAGTTGAGCTGACTTACCCAAGGTCACAGCACAACCTAGCAACAGGACAGAGATTAACCTGGTTCTCCACATAACTAGCCACATAACCAGTGAAAAATGTCGGTGTTTTCGTCGACAAACAGGATGGGGAGCCTGGACAGGCATTCTAGGAGCTTTTTTATTATTTTATTCTGTTATCAGTCTCACATACAGAGTTGAGACAGAGATGGTACAAAGCTCACGCGGTCACAGACATCCAAAGAGCTCCTGGTTACATGGCATTCTTAAAGCTTCTCAGCTAATGGCATGCTTCTAAAAGTTACAGACAACTGTTTTAACTAATCTACAACAGCACTCGAACATCTGTTGTATACAATACTTGCTTATTATGCTTTAAATAATAATACACAATATTCTATTATTAAGCTTAAACTTATCTATCTTGCCAAGGATATTTTTTTGCAACTTCAAAACTTAGCCAAACCTAGAAACTCTAACCATTGGTTTTATGTCCTTGCTTGCTGTATAATTGTATCTTCAAGTTTTTGCAGCCAAAGCTGATCGCTAGTCTTCTGCTTTATTCCTGAAACCTGCTTTTTTCTCACACCTAAAAGCTTTTTCCACCTTTTGTGTTTCCCCACAAAAAATATAATGGGGGTAGATAAGCAGGGTCTTCCTAAACCTTTCATAACCCTTGTGTCTTCCCCATACAGCTAATTTCCTACTGAAATGAAACACCGAGTAGACAATTTCTGTTGACAAAATAGGGACAGCTTAGTAAGGAGGGGATACTGCTGGCAGAGACAGGAACTGCGTTCACTGCAGAAACTATTAATTTTCATAATCCTTAAATTCTGACTAAAAAGTTGTATTTCCATTAGGAACATAAAGAGCCCCTTGCTTCTGCATGTAAGGAACACAGTGCAAGAACAAGATTAAAGGCAGAGGATTACAGAAAATGCAAGAGATCGAGTTACTTGCTTCAAAGAGATTCATGCACAAGTAAGCAACAAGCAGCATCCAGTTATCATTGTAACAGAGAGCTGGTGCTCACACAGACTGATGAGGTACATTTGAAACTAGGAATTTTCTGAACCCTCAGTAATTCTCCATTTTCCTAAAACAGGCTGCAACAGACACAAAACTCTGTCACATACAGGCTTTGTCCAGGACTGGTATCTATTTACCCATTTTACCTTCTCACTGAGGACCTGAATCTGCTAGGTAGCCTTTCTTTGGAGAAAAGGGTTTCCACAGAAAATAATCTCTACAAGCAAATTTACTTAGAGGAAGGTGGGTGAATTCAAGAAAGGGATGCATCTCAGAGATCTTTATGTTCCTGGGGGGTTTTAATGAGAAAGTTTATGGTAACAACTGAGCTGACATTTGTTTAATAAAATCATCTATGGTAATAAGACAACCAAACAGAAACAAGCACATTGTATAAATATGTCAGATGATGTTCTAAAGAATATTAAAGCAACTTCAGCCATTAAACACAAGATTTGAAAAAGAAACAGAGGCCTTAAAAGCACCAGGGTAATTTGAGTTTAAGAACTGGGAACTTCTCACAACCACAACAAACAGACAATAAGACAAGCTACTAAGGAAAATGCTGGAATTGGTTCTGAGCAATGGTTTTTCTTAAACAGCTTAGGAATAAATAGTTCTGCTTTGCCACAACCACAGAGAGCTAACCACATGGCCTCTCTATCTCAACAACACTACAGACAATTGTCTTGCCCAGAGCTCATCTACTGAATGAAGTCTGTTATAAAACACTGGGCTCCCCTGAACTTTAAAAAAAAAAAAAAAAAAAAAAAAAAAAGGCAACCCAAACAAAACTAACACACAAAAAAGTTGCACAGTGCCATCACCTGCACAGAAGTCTGCACTCGGGCAGAGCAATGTCAGCTTTCACTCAGGCCCTTCAAGCAAAACACCAAGCACTCCAATTATGCTGCTTGCTTTGAATTACACTAAGAAACTGTTCTCCTGCATCAAGGAACACTTCAAAAGACAAGTGAAAACAGTCACCACCAGGCAATAGTGTTATCTCCATTCCATGCTTCAGGCAATCTCTCCTACTACACAAGAGTACTCCCATACACGAAGCAGCCCAATGCTAGAATTACAGCTGATTATATTCATTCAGCTCTCATTCTGAGAGCACCACAATATTGCTGGTGGCCTTCTGCCACCCACAGGGAATTCTCATGCAGCTGGCTAAGATGGAAGCAGTGGGATGGACTGAAGATATGCCAAATATTCACCAAAAGATAGAAACTTTCTGCTTCTGCATCACAGCCTAATGTCTTCCAGATTTCCTTCTAACAACACTCCACCAGTCTGCTATTTTCTCATCCAACTATGTATGTTCTTCATTTAATTTTCTGGCTGGCTACTTTTTAGGGCTTTGCCCTCATTTGACGCCATGACAGACTACATAGTCTCTTTAAGCAGTGTATCAAGCTGTAAGATCTGTGAAAAACTGCCTACAAAACCAGTTGCAGAAATAAAATGCATTCTGTTCCTCTCACTGGACCAGTTGGACCATTACTGCAATTCACAATCTGATCAGATGTTCCACTCCATTACCAATTGCATATTGCATTGCTAGCACAAGCTCAGCTCTACAACAAGCAGACTAGGGAGGTAGTAACCTCTTCGTCAAACCCTGTCCAGTTTACCAAAAAGTCACTTCAGAGCATGAGCCAGCTGACCACAGATACTAAAAAAAGAAAACCACAAGGTAGATGGGAACCACTTTCATGGCTCAGTATCACTCACAAACTTAACATAAGTTACATAAAAGGAAGAAGAAAATTAAGACCTCTCATCTATTCTATTTCCCTCATCATATCTTTGTCTTTTTTATTTCCCTCACAGTTAATTTCTCATTTTCTTTTTTGCTTAAACAGCAAACTAAAGCTACTCTGAAAGTTTTAAATGCATCTATCTTTATACTTTGTTGTTGAAACTAAAAAAAAAACCAAAACAAAACCCAAAAAAACCCAACAGCAACACCTCTGAAAAGACCTTGGTGTCTTTTACTTGGAGTAGAAAGTTTCTCCAGCATAAAAAAAACCCACCACTTCTGGGGAAAGGCAAGAGGAATGCTTTTCTCTGTTGAGTCAACAGCTTCACAGGCAGTGTGGAGAGGGATAGAAAATGGGTCAACTACAAGCAGTGTTAGTAAGGACACTGCCTCTAATTCTGTTACAAGCTTCACTCAGTATGACATGAGGGAGGAGGCATTTGGTGGGAGAGAGATCTGCCCTCCCCCTGGGCATAAAGCCACCCAGACCCTTTGCTGGGAGAAAGCAAGATATAGGAGTTGACTATCATTTTCTTGAAACATGCAGAGAATTAGGAATTAGATAGCAATAGCACCTTGGCGTGCACCTACTAGAGATTATCATCCTCCATAGTTTTCCTTATATTGCTGAAAATTCTCTCTTGGATAAAAAGAAAAACTAAGCATTTTTGAAAATAATCTCGGTAAAGTGCCCCACATTAGCCACTTTTGAGAATGAACATAGCAAGAACATCTTCCAAGTGAAAACTTTCCCTAATGTCCAGTGCAAATCTTTATTCCCAGTGTAAAGGGTTCATGATGAAAAAAATAAATCAGCCCTGTAGTGAAGAGATTATGAGGATTTAATCCCAGGCAGCTGGTGCAGCTCTGAAATTATAGAAGCAGACACTTCTGGATTGATTATTTCATTTCTTCATCTGGCAGCACATGGAAATTTCACTCAAACCTGTTAGATGGCTCCAGGCCTACCAGTGCTTTCTAAAATGACACTTCCTTATCTCTAGAGTTGAAAAACGCTACAGCCTCCCTCTCTGCCTAGAGAGCCTGAGGCAGGTGCAATGCAGTCTTAATTTTGCTTTAAGGCAATGTCATTCTATTCTTTGTCATGGAACACCAGCATTCATTATTCATTCACCCACTATGTATGAAAGGACATGGAATTACTGCCGGTGAATCTTAAGGGCACCAGGGAGCAGTACAAATTTAACTCTCATTAAGCGATAAATAAAGTCTTATTTTGACTGAGTCCTGAATAGAAAAGAAGATCTGGTTTGGAAGACCCAATGCTCCTAAATTGAGGTCAGAAGGTCTCCATACAGTATGCCAGCTCATTCTACTGACCTGCCTGTCTTCAGAAAAATAGCAAGGATGCTGACTTCTAGGCTTAATGAAAGTATTTAAAATCTTCATTTGCTGCAAGCTGATCCTTTTGAGCTCTCTCCCTGCAATTGTCATACTCATCAGGAATCCATTGTTTCATGAAACAGAAACCATTCTTGACCATTCCTCCCTACTTATGCTGTATTTGATAACAATCACGTTGGGGCCTGTGGTGATGAGTCATGCACATAAATAAGGTCTGCAGTCACACATCCCAGGATACAACAAGCAGGCAGAGAAGCACAAGTGACAGGGAAAGCATCCAGTCAGAATGAGCCTGTGCTACTACCAAGCAGTGTCATGCACAAGGTGTAGCATGAACAGTTCTCACAGCAGCAGTCCCACGTGGGCAAATGGTGTGAAGTACACAAGCAACATTCTCAGACAAGCCTGCACAACTCCACTGCCCCCTTGTTTGTGTCTCCCAGCACAAACCCTTTACTCACAGATGAGTGTCTTTATGGGTGCAGTACTACCAAGGGCTGCAAAAGGGATTCTACAGACTCTGAGTTTGTGGTGAAGGAGAGTTACAACACACAGATGAGTCACAAACATTGACAAGAACAAGATCTCACACAGCTACCAAGTTCCATCACAGTTACTAAAACAGGGATTGACAGGGACTACTATGCAACAGTGACACATCACTAGCAAGGGAGGTGTCTTCCTGCAATTTTGCTGGCACCTCACTTAAAGAAAGAGGAAACAGAAAGCTTTTAATCAAGTTAAACAACTGTCAGGTCACTTCCTACACAAGCCTCTTCTTTGAGCTCCAGGTGGGCACTTCAATAGTTTTCTGCCTATACAATCTCTTTCTGAACATAACCATCATCCTGACAGACTTGGACCTTGCATGCAACCAAAATGCCTTGTTGGCAGTTTCTGAGGCCACATCAGTATCTCCCAATAAGCTCCTGAGGAAATGGATACCACCTTTTGTCTCTCTTTCCCCATATCCTCCGCTGTGACACCCTTATTTTTGTCAGGGAGTTCAGACATACTCAGAGATACCCCTTTCAAGTAAACTTCTAAATGGGCAATGCTCTAATCTGCAGTTTAATCCTAGAAAGGAAGGTTATTATTCTTAGTAATTTAACTTTAAAAGTTTTGCCCTTGCCAAAGAACTGAATGGCAGCTTCTTTCTTTCATGCCAAAGGCCAATTACAGCAAGGTTTTACTAATACAATTTAAGCCTCTGTGCCCCCTTTATGTTTTTCATGCTGGGAATATCATTTGTTTTGATAGTTTTGTATTATGCAGTTTTTCACGGCTGGAGATTTCAAACACTGTGATTGCCCTGCCAGGAATCACATAGGGGGCTTTTCTTTAGAAATTCAGCCTCTGTCATTGCCCTGCCAGGACTCATATAGCTCTGTCCTGATGTGGAATGCCCTATAATTCTACTACGCTAAGAATTTAACTCATATGTTTACCTTGAGAAGAATACAGGAACACCAGCAGTGACCTTTTTTACTCTGACTTGTTCAAGTTCCAGGGTGTGATTTTAACTCACTTTGTAGGGTCTGTACCAATTAGCAGGTATTGAGGGACCTCTTTCTGTATAGGAACAGAACAGCTTACAGGTGATTCAGTTTGGTTTGCCAAGTCAGTTATTTATGTGAAATTCTCTTACAGTCCCTCAAGATTCAGCTCCCTTCTCAGAGCAGCCAAGGTGTTTGCCTGAGTGAAGATCCTGTGTATATGACTGAATCACATTTCTTCTGTTCCACTGTGGGCGCCACCCCATCCTGGTGCACACCCCAAGAAAGCTGGGTTGCAGAAGAGTTCCTGTATTGAGAGCCCTCTTGCAACAGCAGCATATCAACAGGCTTGACCCTACTCTCTCCTTCCAGTGCAGAGCAGCATTTTACTGAAAAGCTGCAATTTGTAGAGTAAGATGAAGTGCCTTTGCCATGGGGAATGAAGAGAAGCAGAAACCAAGGGAACAGCAGTTATTGCTGCAATGTACACCAACTTCTGATTACTAAGGGAAGGGAAACACTTTCCTGAATCCAAGTAGACAGACTGTTAGGAGACTCACCTTTCAATCCCTTTCATTTTGGGAGCAAGACAAACACCTCATGTGGACAGCTCCTGCAACCAAACAGCAACTCGAAAGGTTTTGTATATTCTTTCATTCTAGAAACTCTGTTACATTGTAAAAAGACACTGCAATTACTCTGGCTGTATCCGCACCATGGGATGCCTCTCTACCATCTGCTCTTTGAAGATAGAGGGCTGATTTGAGCCAGCTAGAGGGAATTCCCACCTAGAAAAAAGACATCTGCCCACCAGTTAGTATACTGTCCCTTTCACAGTCTGCTTCACACAGACTGGACACATCTGCTTTTTTTCTTGATGCAATGCAGCCATGAGAGCAGAAAACTCTAAGATCTTCCATTTCAAATGAACTCACTAGGTCCATATAAGCAAGAGCGTGCTTGGTAACAAAACAGCAAACATTTATTCTGCAAGACAAAAATTCACTTGCTGCTGCAAGTTGCAAGTAAACAAAAGACCACAAGTAAAACAAATTTAAACACAACCTAAGTTAGACTTAACAGTAGGAATTCTTCCTACCTTTGGGTGCCCTTCCTCTAGCTCTTCTAGAAAAAAGCTTGAACAACCACATCCCACCAGGCTGTGCACTCAGCTTCCCTCTAAGACCCTCAGGAAGGCTGAAGGGTTAGATTTCACATTTAAATTCAAATTTCCAAGGCAACCTTCTGAAACCAAACACCATAGATACCTCAAATTGACTTCTTAGGCCCAGCCCAGCCACTGGCTACTGGAAGGATCAGCCACTGATGGCTCTTTTGGAAATTAGTCAAAACTGACAGTTTAGGAGGATTTTCCTCCTGCTCCTCATTATCCCACCAGTAGCTGCCTCTGTTACCCACAGGGATATTCACAGGGAGTTGTGGCTACCAACACAATTATAAAAAACATTGTACAAAACACATACAAGTACATTGTTAACCTCATGATTTCTGAAGTGCTGGTTGATTTTTAGACACAGTACATGCAACACCACAACCAGCACAGAGACTCAAGCTACTTTGCCAGAGGCAGTTCCCCACCTCCTTATCGTCTTACAAAATTCAAAATCGTGAGCTTGGCTACAGCTTTTACCATAAGCATATCAATCTTATGCTTCATCTTCTGCATCTCCTTGCTTTTTAACATCGGTCTACCTGACAGACAGCTGCTTTCTCTGCCTGGAGGCCTCCAAGTGCTGCATTGCAGAATCAACTGGGAGTGCAGAACCTCATGAGGAGTTTGTGTGTGGGAGATAAAGCTTAGCAAGAAAGAGGATTTAAACTGTGAAAATTTTTACAATCATTAAAGACACCATGATTTTCATACTTTTTACAGAATTTTTAAACTCTCTTTTTCTTTATCCCAAAGATTTCTTCTTCCCCTCTCAGAAAAGGTCATAAATTATGAAACAGATTTAAAACCAAATCTCTGTCTACTCTCATAGCTAGTTCGAAGTAGCAACAAATTTTCTGACATGCAACCAGCAGCTCAGTATGCATTTTTGTTATTGACTATAGATGTTTAGAAACCTTGTCTATTATGGCAGTATCATCAATTTATTGATAGCATACATGCACAACAGGACATTTGAGTATGGGATAATTAAAGATATTATTTGTAGTCCTTTTTTGTTTCCCCTCCAACCTACATAAACAAGTGATAACACTCTCCTATTTAAACAGCAGTACTTTCAATGTTCTTTCAGCAGTATTCTTCTCTGCAGGCTTTCTCATCTAGCAGGCTCACGCCTGCCGTCCTCAAGAGTCTTCCAATTCTGAGTGAGGCACTGTATTTTTCTATGCTGGTCTATATCGACAGAGACTTTTGCTTTCAAGACACACTTTGGTGTTTCCAGCATGGAAAGTTTAAGGTTTCCTGTAGAAATCTTTAAATATGGAACTTCAGAGACAAACATTTTGGCTAAGAACTTTCAAATCTCTCACCTACATAATTTCACTTGCATTTTATTCACAAAAATCCAATTAAATGCCATCCAGGTTACTTCGAGATATTGCACAACCCATTAGAGAAAGGAAGCAGATAATGTAATCCTCTTTAGTAGAGGTATGTATGTCATAAAATGCCTCCTAGATGCTCTTCAACCCAAGTCATTTCACTCAGCAATGAAACAATATCTGAAGGACATCCAGAAATTGCTCTTCAGTTCCAATTAATCCAGCCTTGCTCTAAAGCACTGCATGTCATTCAGAGAGACATAGCCCCCAGAATGTCAGGAGGTGGAGAGGGGGATTCCCTCAGGGCAGCAGAAAGGTGCTGCTGCCAGGGTAACATCAGGGTGCTGATATCCCTCATGTTTGTAGCAGTGGCACTGCACTGCCTCAGTCCCTGGGCCCGCAGCAACCTTCACAAAGCACCCAGCCCACGGTGCTGCTGGTTGTGCACATATTGGGAGGTTATATAACTCAGGTAATGCTATTCAAAAACCTTCAATTTCAAGATTATGCATCAGTAGATCCAGGATGTACCTGCTATTATCTGTAACAGGAGCACACATGCTTGCCTGCAGCACTGAACATTCACCTCTTTCAATTATTTGTCAATTTATAAGAACATAGCTCATCACTAAGCTTAATGATTTAAATGGACAATTTGTGCTGCTTTTCATGTAGTATATTTCCCAGCATCATACTGTCTAGCTTCTTCTATAGAGACCTGAATGGTAATCTCTCCTACTTCAGGGATGTGTGTTGTATCGTATATTCATTTCTGACCACACAGGGACCCTATACGTAGAGTTATGAGCACATGTGTATTTAGACCCCAAACAAAATTAGGCTGTTTTGAAAACTTTACTGAACTTCACACCATTCTTCATTGAAGTCTTACATTTGAACTTCCCAGCTTTCAACTTCCTCTCATCTGTGCTGTGTCTTTTAGATTTTTTGCCAAACACAGCCTTCAAGACTTTTTGCACCTAAATCACCTTGTACAACATTGGCTCCCCACACCTCCCAACATCTCTGAGCTATCACCAAAGTACAGCAGGTGAGCAATGAAGCAGCAGATAAACACCCTCACTGTTGCAAATCTTTGCAACAGTCCCAAGCAACACAGGATCCATGGTCTGCCCATAGGCTAAGAAAAACAACTGGAAAAAAGTTGAAAAATTATTTCTAAGTTTACAGTCAATAAGATAATTAAGCAGCATAACAGCCAAACAACCCCATGGGGTACATACTCAGCCAGAATTATCAGCAAGTATTAAGTTTTTCAAATAAGGCTATTTATCTCAAAAGTTCTTTATGCCAAGAATAGCCCATCTCATGGAAAACTCTACATACACTTTAGAAATTACAACTTTTGTATATTGCTGACATCTAATAATAAACAGAAGTACTGCAATAATATTTTAAATGCATAAATTCCAGCACTTTTGAGAAAGTGGATTAAAAAACATAACCTTCTGAGTCAGCTCCCTTGTTTTCAGAGAAAGTTTTTTTAACATTAGTCCTATGAGAAGTCAAATTCACTGCCTTCATAACACAGAGCCAAGCTCCACTTCTTATCTGCCTGAAGGCACAAGAACTTTCCTAAGGGCATAAATTATGGGACAGCTGGGTTCTTTCATCTATCATCTTTCATCACAGTACCATCAGTTGAAAACTTCACCATTACCCTTTTATGCTCCAACTCTTCTTCAGTTCCCTTCTTCTCACAAGGCAAAGTGCATGACTTTTTTTTAAACCTAATAATGGTTAAAGACATTTTTTCTGCTGCTATAATTGCAACTTCTTGCATATCTTCCAGTCTGTTCTTCATCTGTAAGTTTATTTTACATACTCTCTTGCTGAAAATGGCCAACATACCTCTTCAATCTCAGATCTGTCAGACTTTTCTAAGACATTGTTTTATTTCATGCTTTGGGGGGAAAATGAATTGCTCATTTTCCTATCTGTTCCAGTGTCCAGGGCTCTTCCTTCAGTGCTGACATCACTATTTCTAGCGCAGGGAGTTGTGCCCCAATTAAAAGGAATTAACATAGGTCCAGATTAATTGCTTTCAGGCTGGCAGCTTGTTCATCACCTTTATCAGAGCGACAGATGAGAGTGCAGAAATGCTCTGGCACTGAGAACACCATCTCCTTTGTCCTTGCTGTACACGCTGGCCTAGTGCTCAGAAACTACAACATGATAGCATTTGTTGTGGGTTTCAGTCTTTCTGTCTTGCCTGGTCTTATTTGCCATAACACACACTATTGAAGTTTCTGTTGTTTCTCTTTTCTGCCTTTAGACCCTTACCCTCCACTATTTGGAATTCTCTGCAATTCACCTTCTATGAAAAAACTGTCTCCAGTGTACACAAATTTACTCTTCTGCTTAGTTAATAGCAGTGGTAACTGCTAGTTCTTGGTCTTTCCACAGCAGTATTTGAGTAGGTGGTCCCAAAACCCTGCCCGGATCTAATTTCTTTCCACAGCTCAGCTAACCCAAGTCTTTTTCAATACACACAGATTTAGTTCAATTTGCATAATCAGCCAATTAAAACAAACTCCATCATTTGTAAAGGCTTGTAATAGGATATTAATGCTATTTATTCACAGCAAGTAGCATCTGGCCCAGGGGACTGAAGATTCCCATGTATGACTTGGGAGATAGGGAGGCAAGAAGGATTTTTACTGCAAAATTCAATGTCAGTAAAAGCTTCCAACAAGCCTCTAAATGGAGAATTTATCTGCCTTAAACCTGAAGTTTTACAGCTCTCCACAACTATTTTCTTCTCTCCAGATACTGGCAAAACTTGCATCCCTATTTAGTAGATTTTCTAGAACAATTAAGGTCTTGCAATTAAACTCACTGGGCCATGATTCCCATGTCCCCTTTTTCTTCCGGGCAAGTATATTTGTCCTTTTGAAACCTCACCTGTCCTCCATGAGTTCTCCAAATTAACTGAAAATGGATCCAATTAACCAGTTCACTGAGCACACCATGTTAAATTTCATCTGTCTGTTGATTTGAATATGCTCAGATTCTCCAGAAATTCTTTAAGAAGCATTTTCCTGATCTGTGACTTTCGCTTTTTTCCTGTCAACTTTACCAAAGCTCCTGCTGTGTTCATTACTAAAGTGAACATCAAGGCAAAAATAACAGTTAAGCACTGCAAACCTTCAGAAGCTTCTCCCAAAGGACAAACTGGACATGCACTTTCATCAGCCCTAAAATTAGTATATTGCTTACATAAAATGCATGTGTTCATTCTGCACTATCCTCCACAAAAAGTAGATGAGGAATAAACAGAACTGTTCTGTACAACCCATCAGTTTTGGTTTAGTTGAATTACCAGCTTTCAAAGCCTAGTTTGCCACTATCCTTCAATGAAATAGGAAGTACCTCATAAGGCTGCTACTGGTTAGCTGACACATTGGCCTGTTCATTGTATGAGGTCCTCAGATGGTTTCCTGGAGCTATTAATGTGATTAACTCTAGACCACTGCTCAAACATAGCTGCGATCTGTATCTTTTTCAGTTTCCTTTCTATGTACTATTTCCCAGTTTATGCCTTTTCTTAGTCCAAAGGACTGATGGACCATGATTACGCTTAATTATAAAAATACCATCAATTTACCAAAATGTTTCACTGTTGTGATCTTATCAGCACTTTCTCACTTAAGAATGTCTTACAAACTTATTTCAAAGATAAATATATCAGAATACAAGCTCAGCCATAATCTCAGTAAAGCACTGTACATCAAAAGAATAGCACTATCCTGTCAAACAAACAATCTCATCAAAATTCTGTCAAACCATTTTGATGAAGGACGAAAAAGTACAGCAAGTATATCAAAGTGTGAGTACATTTGTATTTCAAAGGGCAGCATGTGTCCTGAGCAGTATAAGCAGGAGTACTGCAGTAAGCAATATTTCTGTTGCACAAGAAAACCTACTCCTACTGTTTACTGAAAGCTGGACTTCACAGAAACCAAGAGCCCTGTGAAATTGCTTATCCTTTAAGGGGAAAATTTTGCCAATAGCTTCTTGAGAATTCAAATACATTTACAGTCATGCAATCACAAACTAGATAGTCCAAAACTGATGGTTATTAAAGGAACAAGATACTGCTGTAGTAAATGGAGGAATGACTAAATGTCACAAGCACCAGCAAAGTATTTCAGCCATACAACACTTTCCCTGAAAAGCTTAATCCTTGCAGACAAGTGAACAGGAATAGAAATGCTAATGAAAAAAGTCAGCATGAAATACTGACAAACTTTTGGCTTGAATAGTTTTAGAAATGTCTGGGAAACTATACAAGTTTTATTTCTCTTTTTTCCTCTCAGAATACCTACATTGCACCACCATCTTTTTCCTCTATTTTTGGTAGTTGGAGCTACAAGGAAAGCAACAGCTAAAGATTACTAAACTAACTGAAAGTAAACTGTCATATTTGAATTAAGAAATTGAGAAGACAATTTTTCTCTACATTGTTCCTCTGGAGTACATGCTTCAGCACAAACTACTGGTTTTGTAGCTGTTCACCTCATGACACAACAGATGCATCCACTCAGTTTGCATTTCAGTGCTACAATGTTGAGATTGGTCTCCTTGGAGAAAATCCTAGCAACAGGAAACCCCTACCAATTGCAGCAGAGAATAATTTATTTCTTGCTGTACAGAAGTGTCAACTTTCCTATAATGCCAGATTCCATTTTCATGCAACACATTGTTCCAGTTTTGCAATTTATTAACAACTAAATACTCCAATTCCCATTTCTCCAACCAACAGCCAAGATACAGAACAGAGTTACATTTCATTAATATGGCACAATACTTAAAGATATTTTCACATCAATATGTATTCTTACTCTGCACATGTGTGCTTATATCTTTTCTAGCATAGGATTATATTAAACTTGGAGGGGCAGGGGGAGGAAGGAGGTATGTAATGGTGTTCAATGAAAAATTGTAAATATCTATAAATATGCATACTTTATATGCATATTTAGAAACAACTGTTTAAAACACTAGTTAGATTGTCATTACTCTTAATGGCCTTTGCTTATGCTTATTATTTCTTGCTTATTAGCCCTCACAGTTTGTCATTATCAATACACCATTTTACTATATTAATAAGGGACGTGAAATTCCCCTTCCTCATAAACACAGAGCTCTATTTTCCCCTTCGTGTATTAGTTAACTAAACAGTCCTTTAACCAGCTGCTAATCTCCTGTGACAGCATGGCAGTCTCCCACGAGCTGGATAGGTGTGCATACAGTATGACTAATTATATTACAGTGCTAATGTGATGGAGGGAGAGCAAACAGACTTCAGAGGCTGAGCAACCTCTGAAGCTGATGTGCTGCGATTCCTAGAGCCCTGCTGTACAAAACACTAAGTACACAGGGCATTAGGCAAACATCGGGTAATTTCTTTGGCCATACAACCACTTGTATGAATTTATGGTTGGGAAGTCAGAGCTAGAGCAGTCACACACACAAATTGCAGAAAGCTACAGTGACTTGCATACTGTCAGGGATCATCTTTCTAAAGCTCTCTGGATAGTTTTCCTAGGTCAAGAGTTTCATTACGAAGGACAACTGTGCCAGCCCTAACTGGCACTGTCTCTGAATGAGCATAGATAAATGCTCTCAGGAAAAGGGCGAGTTGCTTATAATCTCCCATTATTCATGGATGCTTTACCAGCTGGCAGCAGTGGATTAACACGTATTCACTGCAAACGCTGATCTTTAGGATTCACTGAGGTGAAAACAAAGGGATCAGCCATGGATTTCTGACTCCCTGCATCTAAAAGTTAAATATATTTAATAGCAGCTGTGCTAACAGACTGAGAGCAGCTACAGCTTCCCTCACTGCACTTGATCATGATCAGTCATTCAGATGCAATAACTGAAAGGTTTAATTGTTAAGATCAATGGCTAAAAAGGGGCTTTAGGTTTTATAACAGATAAAGGTTAAAGCACATGGGAGAAGTGTTAACAGTCAGATCTCTGTATTTTATACTAAAAACTATTGTTTAAAAATGACAGCCACTCTCTACCGACCCAGACACAAGCCCTGAAACACTGGAAGGAGAACTACATTTGTTCTTCAACTCTGCTTTTGGCTCAGTGGAGGGGGGGAAAAAAAAAATCCATCTCACATACTTCTAAACATGCCATTACAGAACATCAAAATTCAAATCCCCATAGACCAAATTCAGACTCAGCACAGTTCAATCCCATCCAGGGTGGGAACCCTAATTACTGGGGGGGGGACACCAAACAAAAAAGACACAGTTTTGATAAGGCAGATCTTTTTGCATCACTTGACAGAAGAACACTTAAAGCAAAGAAAGTAATATTTATATGGTATATAAATTAGTCTGCTTTCAAGAAAGAATACAGTAAGCTTTATTCTTCAATTATGCTCTTTGACAAGGCCAATCTCCAAGGAACATTTAAACATGGCTCTCTGGTAGAAAGACAACATACTGTAGGGCTAGTAAATTAATTAGGATTTTCATTGCTAAATTGCTAATTGACACAGGGTAAGAATGTGAATTGTAATATACTTGACCATAGCAGTCTTGCAAAACAATCACAGAATGTTTTTAATTTCTAGTTAATTAAGAATAAAGTTTAAAAATTTTACAATAAAAGAAACTACTACTTTATGTTATCCACATATGAGAGCCTGACCATTAACACATAGAAAATGGAACTATGCCAAAAATTGCAGTACAAACAGAGATAATTTCAGTCACTCACAAAATTATAAGTAGACCCCAAAATAACAACTACATTAGCTTTAAAGACTTTTCAATCTGCACAACTTGGGATATTTTTCATGGTGTGATAGCACAGAAGGACTTAGAGGTTGAGTTTTTAAGTCTTTACTATGAGAAATACTGTTTATGAATGAAGTCTCAGATCTCTTGGTCTTCACTTTGAGTATTTTTGCATTGCACTCACGGGACAAGACTCAGGCCTTGCAGTTAAAGTAGAGCTCCTGTAAGTAGAATCAAATTTGCATCCCAGGGGGTCATTTCACTGGCTTCTATTTTGACACTTTTAAAGAGCTGACCAGGCATATGACTTTCAAGTGCCATTAACCCTGCTGAGCTTCATCAGCAGTCACATAACACTGTGAGCACTTACCCAGCATAACCTCAGGCGTTGCTCCTGCAGTTGGTGAGTTCTGCCATGAGCTGCAACGACAGCAGAGTCCTGCTCCACACTTCCCATCTTCTCAGAAGAATCCATCTTTTCATCAGCAAAATGCAGACAATCGAGCTCAGCAGCCTTCAACTCCATCTCAGGCTCTCCAGAGTTCCTCAGCAAGGCCCGAGCCATCAGCTCTCTAAAGACCATGGATCCGCTAAGGAGCACAACCTACCGGCCCCTACAAGATTCCACTCAAGCTCCAGCACTGGCAAAGCTCACATCAGTCCTTTTTCAAAGGTAGCCTTGTTTAAGCTGAAAAAAGGGAAAGGAGGAGCAATAGGACTCTGGTTATCACTCACCACTTAGTGTACACGCACATACACCTGTTTTACTTAATGCTCGATTGAGCTCAGCTGATACAAACACCTGGCAAAAGCATGGTGACTCGCTTGCCACTGAGCCCCTTTGCTAACAGCACTTCAACATAAATGCAATAAAACAAGCCAATGAATGCACAAGATTCATAATATGATACATGGATCACCTACTTTGTCCTTATTTACTGTATATCGTCATCAACAATGGAAAAAATGAGCATTGTGTCTCAACTGTAAGTGCATGGAAGATTGAAGCACAACAGGGAGAGCTGAGTAGCAGAGGGGATGAAAGCATTTGCATTTCATCTCATGTCAAAGAATTTGTTAACAAAATAGAATATGAAGATCAGTATTCCACAGTTCATAAGAGTTCCCTTAACAAAATCTTCATAAATAATAGCATTAACATAATTGCAGACTATTGACCAGAAGAAATTAAGGATTGATCTGGCATGGATAAAGAAGTGCTTCTAATCTTCACAGTCTGTAATTCTATCAGCCCACACTCTCTAAAATATTAACTGGAACATATAATATGAAGGACAAAAGAAATTGCCTCCTCCTTTTTAGTTTCCAGGAAAAGTTATTTCTTACATTATATTCTCTGTAATTTTAAATTAATCTGGCAATGGGGTCTGGAGCTTCACATCCCTCACTGATAAAAAGAAAAATAAAGAAAGTGGACTTAAATTTCCCTTTGCTCAATTTCATCTCCTAACATCAGCCTTTCCATATCTATGAGTTATCAAGAAGACAGAACCAAGACTCCTTCCAGAGATGTATTGCAGGAGGATGGCAGGCAAAGGACATACATTGAAACAAAAAAGGGCCAAAGTACATATAAGGCTGTGCAGCCTGCATCCTTGGAGACAGTGGAGATGCTCCTGAACACCCTGGTCTGACTCTGCCTTGAATGGAGTGAAGGGGACAGGAGACCTTCCTCAGGTTCCTCCCAGCCTAAATTATCATACAGTCTCATTACCTCTTGTTGCAATTATGGACAGTCTGAAATAATTCTGTCTACTTTCTTGTTCCTTGCGTTTGTTAAGTATCCTGTAGGCAGTGGCAGAGGCAGTGACAGGGAGAGAGATCGGCATGGATTTGCAAAATTCAGATAGGAGAACACATCTGAATGATCCATTCCATTTGTTCACTAGCCTGGTTTCTAGCTTCCCTACAGAAAACTTTGCAGCAAGGCTGACTCTTCATTCTGGTAGTCTTCTGTGGCTGAAATGAGTCCTTGTCAGGAATGAATAAGACATGTTCGGTGTTCCCAACTCTCACAGCATATTTGAAGCCTGAACCCCTAAAGGCACTTGAGATTCTTAATGTCTATTCTTTTCTTCTTTTCCACAGAGCATATATGTAAGTCCACAAAGCTGGAAATCGTTCCAGATATGAAATATCAGCTCAGATCCCTTAAGGCATATCCAGCATGCACTGATTTTGTTTGGCATCTTAGGATTTTGGTACCTGACTCATAAATACCTAGAGTTTGCAGCAGTGAGACTTCCCATACGTTTTGGGCTAGGAGACCCACCTAGCATAATATATACAGGTAAAAATGTGAAGGGGAACAGAGAGAAGGGAAAGAAATCCAGGCAGTAAGAATTATGCATAACTGCAAATAGACAGGGGAGGTATAATTCATACGCAAAATGTAACATTATAGCAACTTAATTTGGCTTTGAGTTTATAAGGCAATAAACAAGCCCTGAAAAACTCTTCTGAGAAGCATCACCACTCCCTTGGGCTGAGGTCCTGCCATTTATTTGCCAGAGGACTTTATTGTGTCATAAAGCAAAAGCCTAGTGAAGCAAAAGAAAAGTATTTCTTCGTCTGTAAAACTGTAATATCACACACAGTTATTTACTGCATGGTAGCCCCATTATTTTTGGTCTCCTCCCAATGTTAGATGTTGGCATTTGAGGAAAAGAGCGTTGCTGTCACAATTAAAGAGAAACTGCCTCTTTTCCTTTACAAAAAAGAATTGCCCATTAGGAGCTTCTGACTACTACTCAGTTTTAACATTCTGGCCACTCCATTTAGGTGCTGCCTGAGTGGGGAACCGAGAAAACATTACCAATTTTCAAACTTTGGTATAATCAGAAATCAAGTACATTTAATAGATTAATTCAACAGCATAATCAAGCTAAGGAGCTGAAGTGCTCTGCCTGGGTAGAGAAACCAGTTATTAAGTCAAAATCCCGGTCTCAGGCAAAGATACTAAATTATAAAGATTACATAATCAGAACAAAATTTAATTGACTGACTCTAGGGCAGGACATGCTTGGCACAAAAGTTTGTATAAGGATTTGGGGTTTTTTTCCAAGAGCACGATTGGGTTCATATTTGGATTAGTACTGGTATATTAATAAATGGTTTTTTGTCTTCTAGAACTGATAACGTGGGATCCATCAGCATAAGCAGATAAGAGGGCTGTCTTTTTAGCTTTAACAATGAAAATTTTCCCAAGTAAGGAATTGTGATTTTAGTTCCATCTTCCTCTCATTCTGTGCTTGTGTGTATGCACACCTTAGGGAGAGGGACAGATAACATCTGTCAACATTCAGGACATGTTTTCATTTCAAGAAAATCTCCGATTTTGGAGGCCATATTATGGAAAGAAAAGACAGGATGTGACATTAAAGCAGAAACACAGGAAATAACGGAACTCTGAAGAAGGAATGACTGAAAGACCATAGATGATAAAGAGTGTGTCAAAGGAACAAACACCATCATTAGGGAAGCCTGTGTTCCTGGAAACAGGCCTTGCTGGGGCCAGGCTAGTTTCCCATATGTGCAGAATCCATGAAAGACAGTTCTGTTCCAAAATAATTCAACTGAAGCAGTCTGCTGGACCTTTGTTCCCATAACAGCAGCAATTCACTTCTCTAAATTCTATGAGTTTGACACTTTGATGAGAAATATCCTATTCTTTCATTAAAATGCTGGGTGAAGCACCGTAAGATACTAAAAAACATCTGATCAATTTACTGTACTTTAGAAATAGTCACTTTCATTTTTCTTTGGGAAATAAAGAGAACTTCTGTCTTGATCGATATCAGTGAATTCTTCTATTCTATTGTAAATTCACACAAATAAATCTATGTAATGTGGACTATGTAAATTCATTCTTACTAATAGTCTCTGGCCAGAGGATACTAACAAATAAAGGAAAGAAGGGGAATGTTGTTATCTCCATTTCACAGATAGAAAGCCTCTCCTGAGAGAAGAGTCTCCAGTTTTCAGTTGTGAGGCCTGAGTTTTTATTTCCCCTGAAAGGTTTGCATTTTGCTTGAGCCTCTCAGCTTCTATAGCCATCCTAAATACAGAATATTAATTTTGAAACTCCAGTTTGACATCTGGTACTAACTATACATATTTTTTCCTTGTAGTAGCCCTGTGCCAGTAATCTCTTAATAATTTATTCCTTTAGCTCATATCCCATCAACAAAGCCTCTGGCATATTAACTGAGAAATTGTACACTTTTTTTCAATAGGTACATAAATAACTCTTTCATGTGCAGCCATAGCAAAAAGTACATACCTTGCACTTTATGAGCACAGACTAACTGTAAAACAAAATTGATAAAATCTTAGCCTCATTGATGTCAGTGCCAAAACTTCTCACTGATTTCAATATGGCCAGGATTTGACCTAGGCTCTCAAATTTTCACAGGAGAATGCTTGCAGGTGAAGGCTTCCAGGCTTTGGTCCCTAACCCACAGAGCCCTGTCTGTGGAGAGGACAGGGGACAATGAAGGGGACATTCTTCTTTTTATTTTCACATTATAAACTGCTTGAAATTCTTACACTTTCCTTTTTTCTTCCTCCAGAAAAAGAGTGAATGACCTTCTTTTCTATACAATGCCATTTACTTTCCTGGGAAGCCAATGTCAGTAATGGTCCAAAGGAGCAACCTGTCTCAGGAAAGTACAGATTTTATGACTCTCCTCAGAAATGAGATTTTAGCTCTGCAAGTTTTGAGAAGAAATAGATCTTGATCTATGTTTCTGTATTTTTTCCCCAAAATATCCCTGAGTTATCAGGTTAACCTTTACTTGTGTCAGCAACATGCAGCTTAAGGAGTCAGGGTGTTCTGTGTTTTTGCACTTTGGTATTCAGGACTAGAGAGAGGAAAGGAGAGAAAAGGACAGAATTAAAAAGAAAATAATTCTAGATTTCAACAAGACCTAAAAAATGTAAGTGACTTTTACCTGCAAACATGGATTTTAAAATAACATTCCATTATAGTAAGTCAAAACAGTCTGAGTAATTGTAATGGCAAGTAAATGGGGCCAGATCAGATTCCTCCCTCTCCTTTCCTTCCCCTTTTACTCCCAGCTAATTTGCTTATGAAGGTGAGCAAAGTATTAAGCAAATAGACCTTCCTGTATGAGGTTGAGGAGAGTATTAAGAAATTTTAATCTCAGGAAGAGATAATGCAGTGTAACCTACTCCTTGGGGTGGCAAGTATGGAATGATTCACACAGAAGACGATTAAGTTCTCACAGAAATACAACACCTGAAAGGACCTCCAGAGCTTCTGAGTCTCATTTCCTGCTGTTGTGTATCTTCTGCTATTAAGTTTATTAAGATCCATCACAACATGTTTTCCATTATTGCTCCACCACGCAGTAGGAAACTCACTGCTTTGAAAGTTTGAAATCATCCTCTCTTTCTTCTAGCAACAACAGGGTCTTTAAGGTCAAACAGGAGGAGAGAGAGAACTGTAATGTCTGCTAAAATAATAATGCATTGTTACCACACCACCTCCCAGCCTGCATTTTCTGGGGAAGCCAAGATTTTGCAGGCTCTGTTTATAAAGCTGTACTCACTCCTCCACCACTCTTAAAATCTGTTCACATAGTTGGATATGGCTGGCCAATTCCACAGGCATGGGAAAATTTCACTAGTGCCTGAAATCTATTGCAAATCTGGTGCAAAGCTATTGCAGCTACCTCATGAGCTGACTATACCAGAAATGCGTCCTGACCTCCCTATTAAGATCATACTGTCTCAGAAAACAAAAAGATTTGTGAGAAGACACAAAATCCAGCCCTGAATTTTAACTCTGTAAAGTGGTTGAATACATAACAGGCTCACAATACTTGATAGCATCTTTTAATATTTGTACTATGAAAGAATCGAGTGATGCCTCTCAACATCACTTCACTTTTACTAAGAGCTGGTCATAGAAATCTTCAGCAAAACAAATGCATTTACTAGTGTCCAGGCAGATAGACACTGGGCTAGATTATGCATGAAAAACCAAATTCAACATCACAGTTTTCATCAACAAGGAAGAAAAAAAAGTCACTTAGAGTTTTGATAAGGGTGCATAGATAAGTAGGACACCCTACAAGAGCAAAGCAGATTTTCATGGCTAAAATCTCTTGCGAGATTGATTTGTGTATCCATGGCAGTAGAAGTACATAATAAGCAAGGCTAATGAGCAGAGGTTGCATCTCCTTTAGACCAGCTAATAGGGTGGAAATGAATAAACCATCAGGCACCCTTATTTGGATCCAAAACCACAATTTAATAAGTAAATAAAAGCTGCATGAAGTTTATAGAAGGAAAAATATGTAAAGACAATCAGGCCTACCCAAGCTTGGTGGCACCTCTTCAAAAGTTCAAGTAGCATCAGAAAGTAAATTCTAAACCAGCATCTGTTTGCTATGCAATCTTCTGTAAGGGTTTTTCTCAACAGACCTGTGGTGACCGTGGAATTCACAAAGAAATGTAGGGACCTGCCAGGCAGACAAATGTATTTTGTTACTGGGACAAGGGAAAAAAAGAATAGAAAGCAAACACCCTTAGATTTGGACTAGATGTAAGGAGTTTTTATAATGATTGTGGTGAAACACTGGAACAAGTTGCCCAGAGAATTGGTGGGTGCCCTATGCCTGCAAGTTTTCAAGACCAGGTTGGATGGGACTCTGAGCCATCTCATCTACTTGAAGGTGTCCCTGCTCATTTCAGGGGGAGTTTGAATATGTGACTTTAAAGGTCCCTTCCAGCCCAAAATATTCTATGATTCTATGAAATTCTCTCTTTTTTTGCATCTCAACACCAGTAGGGAAAGGCTCTAGGCTTGGTAAAAATTGTACTTGACATTGCAAGAGGCAAAGTACAACATCTTTTGTCACACTGTTGCATGAGCTCTGCAGCAGCAAGAGGGAGAAGGGATGTTCCAGGAGACAGTTCCTATCTTAGATTACCTGAATCACGTTGTACTGCTTTCAATTCCTGGAAGGCTTTTTCCACCACTGGAAGACAAGTTTTACCATCTCTAGCTAAGGATTTGACTTCAAGTGGTAGATTATATTTCTGCCATATTTAAACATATATGTAAGCTTTGGCTGCACATTTCTCCTTTGCTACCTGAATGTTTTATCCCTTGACAAACTGAACCTTCTTAAAGAAAAGTACTACAAATTAAATCCTAATTTCATAGATCTATTATGGACATACTTAGTGAGATCAAGATTCCTTTATTCTTGTACATTCCTGTCTATATTCAGAACAATAGTTATCACCTGAACAACGTCCATAGACACACTTTTTCATCTCTCATTGTATTGAAGTTTGGAACCTGATTGTGAGACCTGAGATCTATTCAGCCCTTTGGTATTATTTTAACCTGAATAAACAGCTACCTTAATAGTGCTGGCATCAAAAGCATATTCATCCTGTTATACCACACACAGACATAACACAAGCATGTCACAAACTGCCCTCTGAGAGAAGAAAACAAAGCAGAATAAAACATGACTGAACTGATGGATGGATTTTGGACCAGAGTGTGTATCAGTGATAAGAATGATGATTTTGCTGCTGTATAAATATTTTAATATGCACAATCAATTAACAATTTCCAATATTTTGTCAGAGATATGGTAAAAATTATTAAGCTTCAGGCTCATTTCAGCAATGTTTAAATGAAGGTGGAAAGCTACAGCATGAATCAATCTAATGGCACAGTCAGCTAGGATTTAGGAGTATAACTCAAGTAATTTTTTCTTATCTTACAGAGAGCACTGTAGTAGGTATTTCAATTTATTGTGGATAACAATCTATCAAAATAAACCTGCTCAGGACATACCCTGCATGCAAATGAGGCAGCAAGAAAATATAAAGGAAACATGAATTTTAATTAACCCTGTGATGGTTCACAGATCCCAAAGCTCTCAGTCTGAAAACAAAGATGTTATAAAGTTTTTACTCAATTTATGTGCTTCTATGATATAAAATATCAGACCTATTAAAACACACCACAGGATATTTGTAGATTAGGAAAGTATAGATATTAAACTCTTCTGGTACAGTGTAGAGCTACAAATTCCTGTACCAATAATACCAGCTCAAACCAGGCATTGCATTCCAGTCCCTCAAGTCACCAATCAAGGTACAACTCCAGCTGCCTCTACCACACCAGGTTTAAATATCCCACTCTTAACCTAATATCTTCCCATGAAGTAGCTTGGTTTCTGGCCACAGGCTACTCAGTATTTTACTTTCAGATCCACAGTCCCTCTGGTAAAGTGAGAACCACCAGCTCTCATAACCTAGGGTGGCAGAGAGCATTTCCATCTTGCAGCCATCAGTTTTCGCATGCAAAAGGCTGAAGCCTATGACCAGAGGTCAAGGAAATCAAGAATTTCTCCGTGTCTGTGCTCTGATGAAAGATTTCTATAAGTCAACCAAAAGGATTCGTAAAAGCAGCACAGTAAGACAGGGGCTCAGGTGCAAACAGGAGGCAGAAAAAAGGCTGCCAGAAAGTTCAGAGTAACTCTCTGCAGAGGGGAAGCTTATAGAGCCCTAGAACTACTGATACAGCCATACACTGCCTGCATTCTTTATTTCCAAACAGAAACACCTAGGGAAGGGCCCTGAGATCACTCCCCTTCTGGAGGCTTGGCTGCCTGTGTTCAGGGCCAACCAGAAGACTGCCCCTTCCTCCTGCTGCTTCTGGAGGGGCTCCAGAGAGTGCTGCAGGAAGACCTCCTTCCCTCAGGAGCTGCTTTAATCCAAGCCTCTACCCCTTGGTCCCCACCAGTCCCACGGTCCCTACAGTACCACAACCACAAGTGTGCCTGCCATGGGCACCATGGGGCCCGACAGGGGCCCCCAGCTGCAGGCCCACGTGCAGGCTCCACCAGCCCGGCACCATTGTCAGGCAGGTGCCCAGAGTCCCTGACTGCCCTGCTCCTGGCTGGGACCATGGGAGAGCAACCACCCAGCTGCCCAGCCTGGCCCTGACAGAGTCCCCACAGCATCTGGTCCCCCCCACCCAACCCAGGGGGACACCAGCCCTGCAGGACCCTGACACTGAGTATTTTGCAAAGATTGGCAGAGAAACCTATTCAGAAGACACGAGGTATTTACCCTCCTCCTCTGTACATTAGCAACAGTAATCCCCTGAAGAATGAAAGACTTTTAAGCAGTAAATGAATTAGTGATAAATAGGTGATTACAAACTATTATTTCTGGCTGAAATTAATGTAGCAGCAGTATTTTGATAAATTCTAATAGGAAAAACTTGGAAGCTTCTTCACAGTATTTAATATAGGGAAAATTAAAGTGCTGGCATTTTTATGGTGTTCTAATTAATGAGAATCTAGAGTGGAATTCTCATACAAATACAGTACGTATTGTGTGACAACCCTATTAATACCAGAGAAGCTAATTATGATTAGTGCTATTACACTGAGTACTAAATGAATTAACAATAATGAGGCACTCCTAATACTATCATCACATTTGCACATACATTTTAATGGATAGGTTTCACCCTGATTAGACCTGATAAATTATTAGCAGCAAACAAAATTATCTCTTCCATTTATCATTTTTTCTTTGTCCTGTATTCAGAAATCAAAGCTCATTTCTGAGAAAGAACTGTTACTCATGAATACCCAATGTATTTCCAGCCTTTATCAAACTGTTCTCACAACTGTTCATTAAAAGAAACTTCAATCATATGGCACTATTTCTATTCCTAAACATTTTAACCAGGGAATATCAACTTCTTTTACTAGGGTGTCAGGTATCTGGAGCCTTCCTGTAAGTCACTGGACAAAAGATAACCACGTTGCCATCACATAGGAACCTGAACTGCTAAAAGTAAACCCAAAGAACTGAACTTGCTGGAAAACTTGAAAGACGAAGGGGTCAGCTTCAGACACAGTGATGAGCAAGCAAGTCACACGTTAAGAAGTCACTGCAGAAGTCAGAATGGATCCTGGTCAGACTTGAACACTACAGTCTCCAGTCCCCAGCTAGAAGTGGGTATGCACATATTGCGGGCTTTGAGCACAGCAAACCAACATTGCCAGGGCATTTCTAATACAGAACATGATCTGTATTTGTGCAATAAATCCAGTGAGCATGGAGAAGGGAAAGGGGATGTGAACAGATGCAGGATTTCCTGCAAAGGTGCGAGTGCCTGGGCAGCAGGTACATGGCAAGCACAGTGCCTCCTGCACACCCTCAGCATGCCAACACATCCATGCACAATCCTGGGAGCTGTGAGTGGCTGCACTGAACAACTCACACACTCTGGCCACTTCTGTAAGCTCAACATGTGGGAGCAGTACCAGGCTTGCCCAGGCTAAATGACATTCTCCAATCTTACACCAGTATAAAATGTCCTCACAATCCACTTGTGCACCACTTCGACTAGAAGATGAGATGCACCCAGGAAAACCCTGTCAACTGCTCTTTAACCTTTGATGGAGGAATTGACTGACATCGTTTCTTACTTCACCTCAGTTGATTCCTCTAGTGCTGCTAACAGATGTGGTTGACCCTTCTAAGAACTGATTCTGATGCAGACGCACACAAAAAATAGCAAGGAAAAAAATTTACTTTTAGACAAGTAGGAAAGGCTGGTGGGGAAAAAAACTGGAAACTGCCAGAGACAGAAGTCTGTATAGCAAAGAAGAATAAATCTGAGCATGAGTGGACTGTTTTTCTGATGGCAGTTGGATGAAAAGTACTTCATAGAGAAGACAGCTTTTGTGTGATTTATGTTACTTTCTGATGTTTATTTCTACTTATCTCTAATTCTTTATATTAACCCTGCTTGCAGTACGTTGTTTCAATTGCAATCACAAAGTCAGCTAATTTCATGTGATTGTGAGATATCCTTTGGATTCTCTCACTTCTGCACTGCTCTCAGAAACTCAATAGCCTGAGCACAATGAAGTGCTTCTTTAAAATCAGTTGGCAATCAATGTAACCAAGTGTTTTGTGATAATTTAGTGCATTGGTGTAGGGAAGAAAAAAAATTGTTTCTTATGATGAGCATTCAAAATCTATCTAGCAACTCTCTGGAGCTATAAATCCTCTTTGAGGAGAGGTTCTCTGTCTTCCAAAAGCTATCACAGCATGGTAGTTAGAAAAGCGGCACTTGCATAGCAGTAGCTAATACATAAAAGTACACAAAAATTCATGCAGAGTAGTTCTGTTGGGTTTCATTGTGGGTTTGGTTCTGGTTTTTTTTTTATATACAGAGGGGTCAGATGGTATTCTTTCACTGTTTATGTTTCTGATTTATATTGACAAAGGTGATCAGGACACAGATTTTTCTGCTCACTATGAAATACTGCTCTTGCTAACTTCCAATTTCAGGCATATTCATGCCTTACAAAACAGTGGAATACAATTTAATTAAAACTTGCAGTGTTTTCATTTGTGAAGGTGTTAAAGGAAATAAATTTTAAAGTGTAATTAGGAAGTAGCAGAGCTGGTTTTCACACGACTTATACTGGTAGTTCAGTGGAAATAATAGTGTTATGCTTGTGTAATAACAACCCTTGAAAGAAAACCTAACTGTTCAGAATACGTGGTCCAAGGTCACAACCTTCAAATAGTGCCTTCCTTCTTGAATAAACCTGCTCATTTCACTGGCCTGGGTAAAGAAAAAAACTCTTGTAGTAACATGAATACAGCTATCATAGTCTTTAAAGGGTATGTTCTGCAGTCAACATTTGTACCAACCTATTTCACTATACTGTCCACTTTTAACAGATGGCCAGTTCTGGTTTGCAAGATACACAAATCATTAAAGAATGCAGGAAGGATTTATTCAATAGCTCATCAGTACACATTGCAGTTATGGTCACAAATGTAGGATCAAACCTAGCAGCATAGGTTCAGGTAAAACTTAGAGTGTACCTTGCATTGGTAGGAAACCCTGTTGGTCTGGGTTCATGACCTACTAAGCAATCAGACAGAGCTTGAAATTAATGCATGGTTTTAAAGATAGCAGCCAACAGTGGAAATAAATGTGCTTTCAGAGGGGAAGAAGAACTGTTACCCTGGATCAAATCTATAAATTTCTGTTTGTCTACAACAGCACCTAACATTAAATACTTGTGAAAACCCCTTCCCTAGCACATCCAGCTACTTAAGTGCCTGCTAGTGCACAATTCCTGTGAAGGTTTGATCTGCTTCTCTGCAGGCTGATGTCTGAGGTTCAGCCTCTCTTAAACACTCCTGACACTGTTTCTAGTCTTTTTTCTTCACCTTGTTTTCTGCTAAGTTAAACAGCAATTTGCAAGTACCTCGTCCAGTTATTCATTGCTCCTGAATACTTTCCAAAAGGGATTACCTTTGATAGAGAAAGGCAGAAGCACAGGTAGCTAAAGGTGTGGGAGAAGGTAAGTAATTTAGGTGCACAGTTTCAAAAAAGCATTGATTTTTTTTTTTATTTAACACCAGAACGATTTAATGTTTCTGCATGGAGAATTCCAGTAACAAAAGATATTACCAACACTGACTGATAACAAAGGCATACAGTCCACACTGAGAAAATCAGGTACAGTTCAGTCTTTTAGGATGTCTGATTCTTAAGCCTAAGCATTTACTAAGTTAATTACAGCATTATTCTTGCTGGTTCAACCAAGCTCATGCTGTTGAGACATTATGTCCAGTCTGGATTTCCAGTTTTAAGTTAGAGGTTGATAAAGAGCTTTAGACTCTGGAAAGACACAAAAGAATGATTCAAAGACTGTAAAAACTTTTTTGAAAAGTGAACAACTGACAGAAGCTTTGAACATTTCATTTTTCTCTGGGAAATTTAGAAGCATGATGAGATCACAGTCTTGCATGAAGACACAGTATTTGCACAGAGAGGAGTTTAGAACAGAGCTGTTAAGGAGAGGGCTTGCTTTAATCTTTTGCAAAAAGGCATGGCAGGATGTAGACAGAGGTAATAAATTATTTTAACAGATTTTTAACAAAGCAACCTATTTTATAGATCATTTCAATCTCGTATATCATGTTTCAATGCGTTCCAAAATGGGCTGTTGACAATATGGATGAAACAACATGCCCTGCACTGTACACAAAGTACATTTTCCCAAAGGTCCTTTCTAACCTTCAAAACTAATAGTAAAGTTAATGTTTCAGTGGGAACAAGAGAAGCCTCCTTATAATGAAAAATATTATTAAGTCCCAATCCAGCGCAGCAAATAAATATGCACTTATAACAGCAGAGTTTCAATTACCTCAGTCAAAATACTGTCAAGATGCTCCTCCAGCAGCTCAGTATCTACACACTGGATAGTCATATTGTAAGAAACCAAGAGTTTAGAATTTAAGAAGAAAAAAAAAAAAAACAGAAAAAGCATGGGAGAAATGAAGCATAAACCTGTGTCTCATCAGGGGGTCCTGACTGACATGGAAGCCAGTGAGGGACCATGCAGAAAGCTAATAATCAGCTGGTTTTGAAACACAGCTCTTAAGACTTTCCTGTTCCTGTCACAGTCTCTTTTCCCACAGCACACCCAGGAAGTACTGGGGAGGATCCCTGGTGTACACACTGGCAGGGTGGTAATACCCTTAGAGGGAAGAGATTAGTTTAAGCAATATACTCCTCCAAGGAGATTTATATTCTGAATTTTATTAGAGAGAACGAACATACAAGAGAGAAAAAAATCTTAGTGGGGTCATCTTAGGAAGTTCCTGTTTCTTATTCAAAATTAACTGATTGTGATTTCTGCTGGAGATTAACAGCTAGAAGAGGTTTATTTCACCTAAAAAGAGAAGACAAATCAGAAATAACAATTTGTATGTGGAGGGTGATACAGAGTCACCTTTTCTGAAGTAGAGTGCATTCATCCAAATCTTTTAGAAAAAACGGTCTAGCTAGTGGGCTCCAGTTCTGAAGAATAAGTGCAGAGTATTTGAGCAGACAGCAATGCAATGTCCCTTTCTCCAGTCACACAGGATACAGTCTAACACACCCACAAAGCCCTTACTAAGTCCTTTTTTGTGCAAGAGATTCCTTTACATGTGCACCTGGTACCAGACACAATACACACCTTCAGTTGCATGTCACCAGAGCTTCAGCTCACATATGGATCATGCTAAGTCTCATTACAACTGATTATATCCTACAAAGGTGATGATGTCTTAAACCACAGTAATAAGATTAGTTTTCACCACAGCATGAATGTAAGTCAGTATTGCCTTCTAGCTCTGCATTCATAAAAGTGTGAATCTCAAAATGATGATGAAGTACCAGTTAGAATATACCATTAAGTGGCAGCTGTTGGAAAAGCATATTTAGGTTTGTTTAACCTATAGATATTTTCAACACATCATCAGTTTAGGGCATATAAAATGTACATTAAGACATTAGGGCTCATGAAAAAAAACTAATGCCCAGTTTTATGTACTTTGGTTCATCTATAAAGACAGCACAATTGCTTGCAGTTAGTTTAGTCCTTGTCCAGGCACTTCTCACAAACACATTGACTTGCAGATTCACTGCACACCTTTGCTTCCCAAGGAAACCATGATGTAGGTAGGACACCCACAACTAGAAGAACCATCCTTCCATGGCGCAAGGCCAGCTATGGTCAGGTGCATATGAAACACTGGGAAATGTCATGGACCACATGCTATCTGAGCAAAGATTTTGTTTGTCTTCTCCAATCCTAAGGATTCAAGGGGCTGTAGAAATGAGATTTTTCCACTGAATAGAAAAAACAACTAAGTTTGTTAAAGCAAAAACATTAAGAAAATAAAGGAAAAGGACAAAAATTAATATTTCATTGCACAGTTGCTGTTATGCCAAGTGCGAAACACTTCAAGTCGTATCAACCTTTCCTCTCTACTGAGAAGATCAACACAAGCACACAGACACCACGAGTATATTGACTATTCATAACAGAACTTTCATTTTATGCATCCCTTAGAGATGTAAATGTCCAATCAACAGGATCAATAGACAATCAGTAGTCTTCCCAAGTTAATGGAAGCTTTCCAAAACTGAAGATCATGACAGGAGAACTTATCAATTTGCTCACCAGCCTTAACTGACAGATACTGATTTATCTCTCATTCACACTCTGCCCAAGCTTGCATATAAGACATTGTTCAGGAAGTATCATAACACTTCTCCAGCAATTCCAGTGCCCTTAGTTTTAAGATATTTCTTATTCAGGATCTTTACCCAGGGCGATGAGGAGACACCGTGCAACCAATTTTTTATCTGAAGATTCAAGTCCTCCTTCATTAAGAGCTGGACACTTCTAGTAGGCTGTAATGGTAATTCTAGTAAAGCTGTGGATGAATCCTAGTGCTGAAATAAGTCCTGTGAGGCATCTGTGAATTCTTTTTTTCCTAATATCCCTGAAGTATTGATTTGCAAATATATCAAGACTTTGATGAAGTTTTTTTAGTGTAAAAAAAAAATTTAAAATTACTGGAGAATGTTGAAGTAAATTATTTTTGTCTATAAAAAATGCATTACATTTTATAATTATTGATCTATATTTAAAGCTTATACCTTAGTTTTTCCCACAGCATGTATTAATATCTTGGTCAAGGCATTTATTCATTGTTGTGCCTTTCTGAAATGAGTTTGAGTTTCTGCAGCATCACAGCATAATTTTATCCCCATGTTTAAAATCCAAGGTTAGGCAATTTCCCTTTCAGCCTTTTAATGACTTATGATATCACATCTGACTCTGTTGATAATGACACTCCTTTTAATATATTAAATACAAAATGTATGTATTTCATTGTTCTGCATTTAAAATCAAGCACATGAAGGTAATTCTGTCTTATTTCAGCTTTTGACTTTTCTAAAGAACTAGCTCTTTATACTCTTTAATTCATTAAAATTTCACAAAAATCCATTAGAAGGGTTTCTCATTTTATCCAAATACTATTCATCTGGATTTCTAATTTAATTTTAATAACTCCTCTTTTAAAGATTGTAAGAGCTATGTCATACATATCTACTACATTAACATTTTAAAAAGCCTGAAATTGAGGTCACGTAGGGGTTTTTTTCTGTTCTATAAATACATTGGAAGAAAAATACTCTCCTTTTAGTCTAACATATTACTCCACACTAAACAAAGAATTTTTCTTCCAAACAGTTAAATTCTACATCAGTCAGTCTTAAATTTAGATGACTAAAAAGAAGCAAAATATATTATTTGCCTGCACTGTATATACACTTTGAAATGTATAATTTGGAAAATTAAAACTTCCCCCTTATCTTTACAGAAGAGAAAAAAAGAAAGATGGAATGTTGCAACATACCTTTTTTGTAGGTATTTAATGAAAAACAAGCTGTGACCTTGGAAACAACACTTTGGTGAACCAACATAGTTATAACTGACTATTTCACATGCTGTGCCCTTTAAACATATGTCCATTAAAAATTAAAGCTGCCATTTCTCTTCACAGAAAAAGCTTTTTAACTCACTGTCTTTGATTTGTTGTTGTTGTTGTATCACAGTACAGA
This sequence comes from Corvus kubaryi, assembly GCF_017639235.1. Taxonomy (NCBI): domain Eukaryota; kingdom Metazoa; phylum Chordata; class Aves; order Passeriformes; family Corvidae; genus Corvus; species Corvus kubaryi. Next base: position 1,738,405 of record NW_024581051.1, read on the forward strand.
CATCACAAGCACACAAAATCTTTGCAGATATAGTTAGAACTATGTTATACTGCAATGTTTCCATGCCAATCCTGAAATCAAGTGATTCTTCTAAGAGTCTGGGAACAAATTTCACTGAACAATATCAAGCAGTACCAGTTGTTAGAGAATTGTTTCTTGGAACGTGCAAATTACACTATGCACAATACTGCATTGCTGTGCAAGATGCACCACAACACATAATAAAAGTGTCTTGCATACCACCCCTGAGTGAGAAGTAAAGGACCAGTGAATAAAACTTTAGCTGCACCAGGATCTTGCAATCCTATTGCTGTTCAAACGACAAAATGGGCTCAGCCTGCAGACAATTCCACATACACCATGACATACATTTTTAAACTGCAGAAATAGATTTTCCTGTCAGAGACTCAGAATCAGTTTTTTTGAAATGTACAGGTTTGTTGCAATTGCTGGATTAGGATGCATGATATGTCACATCATAAGACTTGAAGAAATTATACATGAATAAGGAATAATTTCAAACTGTAATATTAACAGACCAGTGTCATGCTTCTTGTTCCTACTACAACTTTATGGTTAAAACACCATAGCTTCCTATAAATCAATTATTAATGAAAGCTATGATTATTATTTTTCATTTTCCAGTAGTACTAGCATGTATACAATAATATTACATGTTGCTAGCTAAATTTTCCACCTCAGAATTGCTTGCCTGGTTTTAGTGGAGCACAAAAGAGCAATACACACAGCTGTGTTTGAGTAAGTGTGCTTGAAAAGAAAAAGTGACTGGACCTTGCAAGTTAAAAAGGAAGTTAACTGACTTGATACATTAAAAACACAGAACTCCACTATTTTCTATTTGCAGACTGTTGAAGAAGTATTTTTATTGTTGATTTTTTACCATAGTTCAGCTTTAAGTATTTTTTATTTTATAACTGAGATTTCTAAAATTGATTTTGAAGCATAATAAGGCCTCAATAGTGTAAGACTTTTTTCAGTACTGCATTGTAAAATCATAGCGAAGGAATGGTAGCATAGCACAGAAACATGTATGAGAATTATACAGTAATGAATTAATAACTTTCAGTACTGTTTAATGGTTTAGTTCTGCTCAAGGACAGAGTAAAATGAAGTAAGAACTGGGAAGTAGAAGATGGAAAATTACTAGAGAAAGAACGTGACAACACAGTATCTCCTGTGGAAACACAAAAACTGGGAAAACATTACAGCTTCACAGACTTCATCATTCTGCAGCTGATGTTGAGCAACAGATTCAGACAGTCCCTCTGAACACTGTACACCACCCTCATCAAAGACCATCATCTGTAAAGGCAAAAATTAAGCAGCCATCAGAGGAAGTAACATAATCTTTCTAGATTACCTCTGTCAATAAATACCCTGCAGATTGCTTCCATCCTTATATTTAATCCATCCATTACTACAAAAACATGCTAAGCAAGAGCAAGCCCATAGTGAAGTGTGCTCTGGGGTCTGCAGTCACACAGGACCAGCACAGGGCTTGCACAGAAACTTTGGAGGCAGCAGATCTGAGCAAGAAAGTGCTCACTGACATATTATCCTAAATTCAGCTCAGGGGAAATTGCTCCTTAGAAAATGGATATGTTACTTATCTCTCTGAGACCTTAACTTCTGCCAAGCACATTTTTTAACCCCACTGACTTAAAAAACAGCTATCTTTGGTTGGTGATTTTTCTTCAACGACCTTAATAAACCATATCTAGAGGTATTTTGGTCATTATCTGTGTTCAGAATTAAACACTGCTGCAGTTCATTTCTTGATATTTTACATTTTTTTTCAATGGTACAATATTGTTCTTCAAAGCAATGCCAAAATTCCCTGGAGATAATTCCCATCTGAAGCAGTTTGGAATGGTAAGGTGGAAATGAAGTAGTAAAAAACAAATTTAATCAATTCTTACCATTTCATCTACTTCTAAACTTTGATAGTTTGGACTCCCTGATCAGATTATTTTCTCTTAAGGGTGAGTCCTTGCATAGCAATATATATGAAAACATCAGAAGTGGCTGGACAGGAGAATCACTTGTCAGGTAACTCTAAATGGTCAACGTTTCATCAGTTCTGCAACAGCCAGTATCAGTTTAACCAAAAGTCTTTTGGACTCGGTACTCAGGTGACTTAAGCCAGGTTAACCCCATCCCATTCCTGAGGCACTTCATACAAATTAAATTGTTGCCAACTGAACGAGGGGGCGCTCCTGATTTGGCTATTATCATTTAATTCATGGCAGTAGAGCGAGCACTGTTATTTTCAAAGATACAAGTAAGAACAGAGCAAAACCTTACTGATTACATGACTTCCCTACCTTGGTTTATTAAGGAGTTCCAAATTAATTTATTGTAAGTTAATGAGCTTCTAAAATAAGCTATTAATGGTAATTGTTTTCGCTTTTCTCAGACACTTTTTGAGATTAACCACATTTAGCACTTATGGTGCTTCTTTTTTACAACCCACTCATTCGCTTTTCACAGCTTTTTGGCAAAATTCTGCTGTCAATTAGCATGAATACACAGCTTTTTCAGTGTTGACAAATTAGTGGAAAAGGGAGAGAGAGAGAAATTCTGTTTTCAATGAAGTCTCTACAAAAAGCTTCATAGATTTCAATGGGAGTAGGAACAGTTCCTCCAAAGATGAGATCTTTCAGCTTAAAATTGTTGGGTAGGTTTTTAGCTAGATAACAAAGGGAGGCTTGAGTTCTTCACTACAAATTCTGCACAGGTCTCAGTAAGCAGTTCTGACTGAATTTTTCCTAGTCCTTGTGTTCTGAAGCATTGTACAGCTGTAGGATAAGAGCTTTCTTATTTGATAAGGCTTATTTATGAAAAGGAAACCAATCTCACCAAGGTCAGATGTTCACCTGAAGGATGCACTGAGTATATCCAGAGCCTGACAAAAGACTCAGTAACCATTGCTCTGGCATTTTCAACTGGAAAGCAGCCTGTCCGCACTACGACATTCAGGACACTGCGCCTTCCTGTTCTGTCTCCAGCCCTTTATCCACTTCTGAACAAGAGTCTTCATGGTAGGAAGTGTTGCTTTTATTCATTCTCTGTATACTACAGGCAGAAAAATCCAAATACTAGTTGCCACCCTTAATCTCTACTGGCACTGAAAAATTATTTATGGGCAGGAGGACCCATGAGATAGTTTGCTTTTGACTGAGAATGCATTATCTCAGTCTGTATTACTGGAAAACAGGAACTGACTTTGTATTAGCTGAGGTAGAAAACATAAAGCCACAATCACCAGATTTATTAGGTAGAAAAATTGTATAGAGTTATGAGATTTTTATTTCTTTTTTTACCTGAGGTTCAATTTTAATGGTAACAATATAACCATGATAAAGCAGTTACTGCAGAAGTGATATAAAAGCGAGTCAAAGTTTAATCCACAGAATAGCTTACCCAATGCAACATGAAACAAACCACTATGTATGCTTTATAGGAATATGCAAACTATGTGGCTTTCTTTAGAAAATGGCATGGTCAGTGGAGCTGCTTTTTAAGTTTCTTCTACACGCATCGTTCTATTCAGGTATAAAAAGGAGGTTGAGTTTGTGAAAGATACCAAAGTGCTAACAGACTTTGCTTGTTTAAGGTGCTTATTGTGATGTTGGAAACAATAAGTGTACAGCAGTGTTTTGTCTGGCTTCTGGTCAGGATCCCCAAACACAGAGGCATTGGAACAAGGCTGACCCATCCCTACCTTTCTAGCATTACGGCTCTTACAGCCAGTGTGGAATTGTCAGGTTTAAACACTGTGGAAAAAGATTTCAGCCAGATCAAAAATATCATGGTGCAGTGGTTTGACTGGACACCAGGTTCCCAGTGAAGCCTTTCCACCATTCCCCCTCCTCAGCAGGACAGAGCAGAGAAAATAAAACTAAAAGCTCATGAGTTGAGATAAGGGCAGGGAGAGATCACTCACCAATTTCCCTCACAGGCAAAACACACTTGACTTAAGAGAAATTAGTTGAATTTGTTACCAATCAAAATCGGAGCAGACTAATGAGCCGTAAAATCTTAAAAACACATTCCCCCCACCCTTTCCTTCTACAGAGTAAAAGTGTAAAGAATTGTGATCAATACAGTTCTTCAACTTAGCAAGTTGATTTTTCTTCAGAATGGATTTATAGCATTCTTTTGTCTCCAAGTCTTAGTAAATTAACAATTATTATAATGATGACATTCAGGTGAAACATAGATAAGAATATCTCTTTGTATATACTCTAAGATGAAGGTATCTTTCATCTTCATGAAATGGAAAGTTGCTCACAAAATTGCACCGGATCTACTAATGCATTTGAGAAACATTTTAGATGCAAGTTGACAAACATCTTGGATAAACTAACTTAGGAAGTATTTTTTTCCAAAACTAAAAGCCTAATAATCAAGTAGAGACCACATTTATTTTTAATATTAACATATTTCTTTGCATTGGCTTCTTCTCTTCCCCTCACTCTGATTTTAAAGATGCGAGTAAACTGTTGTCAATGGAGTTTATTTCCAACAGCAAGCTTTCAGTCTAACTTTGTCTTGAAGCAAGGAGGAGGAATCTCAGAACAGGACTATGGGTAATTCTAGTTATTATGGGATACTTCAGACCTGCTGAAGCATTAAGTGATAGTGCTCAGATGTGAGAAGGGATTGAGAAACAGAGTTTTGTAGACTATCTTTTTGTGTGAGTCTCTGGACCACCTGGATTTTCTCTGTCCATCCACTTCACTGGACCATTTCTGCAAATTCAGAGAACCTGCAATTCCTTTCTACTCTTGGAGTTGGAATTTTGGAAAGCAATGTAATTAAAATTAATGGCGGTCATCTTTCTGAGGAAGCAAAACATGCTCTAACATGCTTAAACTCTTGAACTTTTGAAGCCAAAGCTCAGTATATCCTGTGTGTATTTCCTTCTGGTGATGATATGTAGATATAACATACATGCACAGGATACATACATGTACATTTAAGGGCATTTCATTTGCAGGGCAAATATTACACCTGGGTACAATAAGTTACATCAGCATAAGGATGAAGTGAGTAAATTAGCAAAACTAGGCTGTTGCATTGCTAATATCACTGTAACATACAAGCTTGAAAGCATGGAAGATTAAATACTTCAAAATTTAGCTTGAAATTACAATTTGTACTGAAAATTATTTAGCCACAAAAGTCTAAAATCATTGGTACTCAGATTGAGTCAGCAATAACACAAAATTGACAGGCTATGGGATATGAGGTGTTGCTCAAACTAGGCAGCCAGACAGAAGATGGGGTAAAGAAGTCTGTGGAAAATTACAACAGTGCAAAAATCAAACCACGGGTTCTGCAAACTGCAATACTTGCAAGGAAAATCGGTTTGTTGCTCTAGTCTGCACAACACATTGGATATGACCCTGGATATAATGCAGAGAAATTTGGGTATAAACACTGCAGAAAAATTGAGCATTTTGCTGGAATATGGTGCGCTTCTTCCTGTAAAAACAGGTAAATAAAGTTACTGCTCCAGGCATGCCTCTTAACTTTGTACATAAATACAATGTACATTGTGTTAGGAACTTGTACTTCTGCTACATCAGAAGGACAGACACAGGTGATTAATTAATGTCAAGGAGCAGTTCCGTGGTCTCTTGATTACCTGAATTCACTTACTTGCAATGCTTTAGAGGTTTGTCACTTGCTGACCCTCCACTATATGCACTGAGTGATCTGGGGAACCAATTTCTATACTTGGTTTACTGTACAAGAATGTGATTTTTACCCAGATACTACACTTGCTGTATTTCATACTGTTCATAGTTATGGGAAACAGAGAAATACCTATTTGCTGTAATATTCTAGCAGCACTTTATGCTACACTAGCAGACTAATGTCAGTGACTATAACAGACAGTACTGGAGAAAACATTGCCATGTAAAGGGTTTGTTCACAGAAACAAACTCTGGTCTTCTGTGGGATTCATACAACAGAAATATTTACATTAAAAAAATCAGAAGTCATATTTGCAAAATGCACAAAGACATCATTTACCCTGGTGTACTGCTACATGCTGTCGTACAAGAGCTGACAGAGCTACACAGCAATTAGCTCACTTGATGGATTTCTCCACTTCAAATGGGTATGCTACAGACTTAATTCTATGCCCAAAGCTCTTTAAAGAATGACAGCCGTGTTTCTCAATAATCAGTCTAAAGTCTGACATCAAAATAATGGTGTTTTATTGGGAAAGGTTTCTTAAGGCCCGTAGTACAGCCTTAGCTTTGCCTTTGTGCTGTATTACAGCAACTTAGCAAGGTGAGGTAGAAACTGAGCTTTGTCAGTTGCCACTTCCTGTTGGCAGAATTCTCTTGGTTTTGCCTATAATGCCCCCAGCAAGAGTAAAATTCAGAATGAACAAATACAATTACAAAAGTTTCAACCCCACCATGATCATGAATATGTTCTGGCTTAATTTGTACAACATGGTATGTTTTTTCCCTAACTGTGCATCTGCTACACAATTGTTTAGAGCAAAATTTTGTGGAACTGCAAAGACAGAAGGCAGCAAAATGCTGATTTGCAAACAGCCAGGTATTTACATTATTGCACACTATTGTGACTGCCACTGCCTCCAGTTACACATATGGGCTCTAGCAAAACTTGCAAAAATCTGTAGGACACTCAAAACATCATTGCATTTGAACCCAGAACACTTGAAGAAACTGAGAAGAGCATTCATTGTTAGATAGAGCAAAGCATATACTTTAAGGTCACAGATTTATGGCTTAGTGCTGTAATTTATAAAGAGCCATTAAGTATTCCTAGTTTAATAGAGCCAGTCCTACAAAAATGACACAGCATCTTGCCCACAAGATTTGCTAGTTCCACACCCCCTTACTCACCTCTGCCTATCTACCGTTTCAACTACTCCGTAACCCTTCCCCATCAGAAAGCTGTGGTTCAAGGTGGTCAGTGATTAGTTATTCTAGAGAATTTACAAATATACAGTGATAATTTCTCCACCTGGATTACAATTCATGTCAAGGGATTGTCAGAACAAAAGAGCAACTATAGGACCCCTATCATCAGTCTCCTGGCAAAGCAGCAGAGACTTGACATCACCATTGCAGCCTGTCCCTTTATGTGATTCATTGTAGGGAAGGTTTGCTACTGATATCAAAGACCTATTTGTTCATGCACCATTGACTTCTGCTTTGCCATCATCCTGAGGGACTGCTTCAATAAATGGCCAGAAACAGCATTTACGTCACAAGTAACACTTGCTACTGTAATTACTTTCCTGTCCACCCTCTCCCGCAGAGTGGAGCCCAGAAGAATTAGTATCCAATAATGGATCACAATTCACACTCGTAGAGTCTGAAACTTTTCTGGGGAAGCAAAGCTTCATACACAGAAGATCAAATACTTTAATTAAACTTTGGAAGGAAGGTGTACTGATTGCTGGGCAAAAGACTTCCTACAAACTTCCACAGCATGTACTTTCAAAAGTGCAACACAGAAGATGCTTCCCAAATGACTATATGTGAAAGAGGAGTGAAAAGCTAAATGCTACTGTATTATAGATAAGCTACTCTGAAACAGAAGCATAACAGAATATAAAATAAAACAGCCCAATAGATGAAGTAAAATCACAAAGCAGACAGAAGTTACCCTCATGGTGCTAAGAATCTGCAAGCATCTCGCTTGTGAGAATATAAAATCTTTGATTATTTTATATAGGAGAATCAAAGTGTTGCTTCTCAAGACTGCCAGAAAAGGAAAAGGAAAAAAGAAAAAAATATATTACACCTCTGAACTATCCAATAAGACAGGTCAAAATGCCTCCCCAACTAACACAGAAAATACAGCTTATCTGCTGACAACAGGGCATACATAACAGTTCCCAAACAAAAAACACAGAAGAAAATTAAGATTATTTAACATTCTGCCAAATCCTGATTAACCACCTCCGGGCACTGTAAACCATTAGCTAAATAAGCATTAAAGCTTAGCTTTTCATTTTAATAATTTTGTCACAAATCAGTTTGCCTATTTGGTCCCTAAGCATATGACTGCCTAGGAAATGGCTACATAGCTGCTGAGACACTACATAATAAAGGTACTGTTTCATCACTGCGTGTATGCAACATCTGTCACAACAGGCATACACAATCTTGCAGTAGATGCTTGGAAGGTGCTGCTTACAAGTTTGGAAGACTGCCCTCTCTCTGCAGATGCCCAGAAAGGAAATGTTCTGGCTTGCTGCTGCCACTGCTGTGACCCATCACAATACACATCCTTTTACTGAGGAAAAAACAAACATACAAACAAACAAACCAACCCGCAAAGAAACAAAAGCTTAGATAAACATTTACATTATTCTCTGTGAAAGAGAAGATACAGAAGTTAGAGAGACCTGGGATGAGACCTTGCCATGATGCAGTCTTTTATGTCTGGTTTCCAAGAATTTTAGACATTTTTTACATTTTTGCCTAGTGTCTTCCCCATGATATTTTTCAAGGACATTTGAGATCATCAAAGACATATCAAAGATTCATAAACTCTTGAAAGTCTATGAAAACTGGTAACTGGATACACAACAGACTGATAGATGTCCAGCTGGAAAAAAAAATGAGTAATTAGGTAACATTTTTTAATTATACTCCAGCAAATCAACACATGAGAAATTTCATGTACGACCCCTCAAGCAGAGCTTATAATCAATTGAAACATTCAAATCCAGGGAAATTCCGGTTTCAGTTTCTTATAGAACATTATTACTGAAAAGAAGAAAACTATTGCAAAGAGCACATTGCACAGTTCTCAGGTATAGCAGTCATCTTTGACAAGTCAGTGTTCCACAGAAAGATCTGAAAACCTACATTTGTCACTTTAAAAAAAGAACAGGCAATGCCTTGACTGCCTTACCACCATGGAGCTGTGAACAAATACTGATATTAATGGTCTGAGCACAGCTGCTAATATTGGTATCAGAAGACCACAGCCACTCTGTTGGCTGCAATGCATTGCCTTCTGCCATTTCTAATTATCTATCATTGAAAGTGGCATTAAAACATCAGAAAGTAGAGGTGAGTAATGCTGTAATATCCTGGCTAGCAGCAATCATTTTTTGTTATGATATTCAGTTTATTTTGTGAAACTAAGTTAGCAATCACTGATTTGAAATATCCATTAGGCTTAGAGGGGACACACATCTACAAAGAGGTAAAGATAAGAGTTTTGTGTCAGGCATTGATAAGCTATTTACTGCACCACAAATCAAAGGAAATATTTTCACTGAAGAACAGATATACCACTACAGCAATCACCAAACATCTGCCTCATCCAGATCAGAGAGGCACGCAGACACTCAAATGACTTGAATGATCAAGTGTCTGAGCACAAAATGCAAGTTTAAAGGAAAAAAAACTACTGTGTTTTTCTGGGATAAGAACTTTCAAATCATAGATTACTTCACCATGCTTTCAGTGGCTCATCTGAAATTAAACAGAAATTGTAGCCTATTCAGTTCATATTAGATCTCAGCTCTCACCTCTTTTGGTTGAAACCACGTGTATAAATACTGAGGGGGTGGGTGGGGAGAAGGAGGAGGGGGAGGAGAGGAGTTGTCTTGGAAATTAAGGTTTTGTCATCATTATTTTGACCCAAATCATAGCTTGTCTGCCTTTTCATCCTTTTAGGACTTGACTGCCCATCCATTTGTGAGTGTTGTAGTCCTAAAATACTAATCCCGTTCTTAGCATTGACAAGACATGCCACAGCACTGGAAACAAATACCAAAGTGAACAGTCACCACCATAAATTACACGTCAGTCATATTCACAAGGACAAATTTCTTTCACAAGTCTTCCTTTTGAGTATTTGCTGGTTTATCCACTTGAACAAATTGACTCTTTACTTGAATCAAACAAAATACTCAGTGGTAATCCAGTTTCTCTAAATCTGAGATTCCTGCATAAGGAATGTAATTAGTAACAAGGCCCCTCTGGGAGGAATTGTCTCAGCTAAGGATATCTTCTGATGGTGATGTGGCTCTAAGGAGATGGGTTTTTTCCCCTTCTCTTCCTACAGAGCCACACCGCTGAGGAGAGTCACAAAAAATTTCCGTCTATTCAGATTATTGTGCCCTCTCCTTTATTTGAGCTAGGTCACTGTTTGCCAGAAATGTCAAATCTCTTCCAGCAATGCACTAAATTCTATCTTGTGAGAACAGATGTTTCTTAGCATCAGGGAGAAGCTTTCCCCACAGTTTTTAACCTTTCAGCTGTGGCCACTTTCAAAATGAAAATGTCTGCCTGTGCAACAAAAGCTGTGCTAACATTCTGAAGGTTAAGGTTACATACTGTGAGATTCAGACATCTTTTCTTAAAATTTATTGTAGCAGCTTTAATATCATCTCTTTGCCTTGCATAGTGTGACAAGGACCTGTTTAACTATCAGCTTAATTAACTGTTAATTAAAATTGAAAAGCTAGATTTTGAAGTACAATTCTTCCATGCTTTCAGGTTTTACGACTTAAGTTTTTATCCAAGCCTGCCCCTTTGTTGAAAGCTGTCAATGTTCCCTTCATTTCAATGAAAACAGAAACTGCCTTTATCTTAATGATAAACTGGAAAAAGGAAAAAAAAACGAGCCTCAGCATTCTTTCCTTTGCTTTTTTAACAGGGCAATTTTGAAAGCTTACTTTAAAAATAAAATAGTTTTTTAAAAGTTGGTTGAGGTAAGGCTTTATGTCATTAAAAAAAAACAGGTCTGCTTCCTCACTGGGAGATTAGTATTTTATCAGCCAGTCAAATGAGTCTTCCTTTTTTTTTTTTTTTTTTTTTTTCTTTTTTAATGTTGTGATATATAGGGCTGTAAAGCACAGAACACAAACTTGCCTGTCCCTGGCCATGCACACTCTGACTTCCCTCCTAATAACCTAATCTTCTGAGAGTGATTCTAGTCTGGGCTTTCTTGCAATACATCTGCAATCTAGTTATAAGCTAGAAAGGGAATTAATTGTTGTAGCTCCAAGCTACAGCTTTTCTTCTCTGACAGACTGGCAGCTGGTCCTTTTATAGAGTATCTCATAGGTGCCATTGAGAGGGGAGGTCCAGAAGTCCCTCATGCAGGTTTCTGGTTTTATTGCAGTAACAAAGTTCAGACATCTGTCAGGTGTTACAAGTAAAGAGATGTTCAGTGGTCTGTTCAACACAAGTGGATCAGGCAAACACAGTCCTTAAATGCACTAAGCAGTAAAACACATGAAGAACCATTTATCTGGAGTACAGTCTGGAAACAGCCCTCAGTCACATATCAGGGAGAGATTCTAGGAGATTTTCTTTCCTGCAAGGTCTCTCCCATTCACCAGGGCCCATGCAAGGGCCCCCACTGCTGTAAGGGCCCACCAGCACTGTAGTTGGCTAGGGTACCTACACCTCAGCTCACTGCAAGAAACAAGCTAGAAAATTTCTGCCCTCCCAGAATAGTTACACTACATCTCAGAGTGTCATCATTCTTACCCAATGCCCCATCAAAAAGAAAGATCCCATGCAAGAAAAAAAAAACATGTTCCCATCATTTTATGCATCGTGAGATGAATGAGGAGAAATGCAGGTCCCCCAACCGATATGTTCAGTCAATAATACGTCTAGTGAAGCTAGAGCATTTCTCAGAGATGTAAGGAAGCAGAGGCTGTAACCAGAAGTCTTTGTGATTATGATAGAAAAAACAGCAGTGCAGATCTTCTCTCTCTCTCTCTGCATCTCTGACAGAAGAGGAAAACAGTGATAAACTGGATCCAAACACACCCTCCCTGGGCACTTTTGTTACTGCCTGGTGCCTCTTCAGCTTCAAGGTCTTTATCCCTCCCAGCTGGCCTGACTCTCAGCTACCTCTGTTCAAGTTTTCTCTCCTCAGCCAATTCTCAGTCCTCTGCCCAAGCCCTCACAGGGTTCTCAAGCTCTCTCTTTGGTCACTTCTCTTCCCTGTTCTCAAGAGATCCAGGAGCATTAACCATATTTTCCAAAATTACTGTAGCAAGCCTTTTTCTATCATTTCATGTAAGAAGCCATGCAGTTTTAATCACCAAGTTCAAGTTCCTTAAATTATCTATAGTACCTACAGTTTGGTCAATATTTTCTTCAGGGCACTCTGAGATGAACCATCAAAAATTAGAAAATGGTTAATGCGACACTAAGGAGCGTGAAGAAAGGAGAAAAAAATATGGTACCAGAGCTCAAAAAGAGCAATGAGCTTCATTGCCATCTAATCAGCCTAATGTGATCCAACAGAAACACTTCAGAAACAAGAATCTTAATATGTGCTGAAAGATAACTGAGCAAAATTCCCTTTGACATGACTGGAAATAATTAGGGCTTCGCTCCTGTGAAAAGAAACCTCACTGGTTCCTAGGGAAGGTAGACTATTTTTTTTCTGCCCCTTTTAAATTTTTTCTTTATTGCATCTGTGGACAGTAAAAAAACACCACAAGGCCATTGTTAGCTACAAAACAGGAAGCTCATCCCTGTAAATTTGAAATTAGAAATTTATCACCTAAGCACAGCAAAATCGATATTTTAAGCTAACAACTAAAGTAAGAAGAGTTCCTAAGCGGCATCATGTCACTGGATGGCTCTTACAGGCATTAATTCAGACATTTTGCTATACATCACTAGTAAACTTCAACTTTGTACCAGTGGGAACTGATTGCTTGACAGGGTGATTGCAGTCACTCCGGCGGACTTCCACAAGTACAGATACCTAGCACATCAGGAAAGGTTCTTGCTCCCATCTTTATCTGGGGGCAACAGAAGAAAATTTTGCCCTTCTGTTTAATGGTATATCATAATTTTTTTTCCCGTTTCCATCAGAGCAAAAGGAATTCTTCAGATTTCAGAAAAACTGTACCATAAAGTCAAGCAAGCCCATTCTTTCAACACCACTGAAAGAAAATTTAAAAAAACAAAAAAGGTTCACCCAGGCAGTCATGTTTACATTTCCATTAAATTTTTATCTTCTGACTTTCCACTCAGGAACTTCCCAATAACATGTCCTTAAACTAGTTCTTATGAAACAAATAATTCCTTGACACTAGTGGCACAGATGGATTATAAACAATTTGTACTTGAAACAGATGCACTAATACCGTCAATGAACCCATTTGGGGTTTTTTTGCATTTCCACTACTTCTGCAAAGCACTTACAACAAAACACCTTTTTGTCAGTCCTGACCTCTTTGAGAAATGCAGTGATGAAGTGCTGAGGTCATTTAACTGAAAAAAGCAGCATCAAAATATCTAGAAATGCAGTGACTCTTATAAGGAAGCAAAGTACCAAGTCACTTAGCAGAAAATAACAATGCAGAACAAACCAGCCTCTTTCTCTTGTGGATTTTTTAATGGTGGCTGTGTGACTAGGCTTGTTCTAAATGACCTTCTGATTTTTTCCAGAGGGATAAAAAATACTGTGGCTTGGAATATCAGCAAATAGTAGTAGTAATTTCCCATACTGTTAATACAATTTTGTTTATCTGAGACTGCAAAATAAGCACAGATTAACCTGTAAAACCCGAGTTCTGATCCCAACCTTTGTATGATCTCTGTGAGCTGATTCATCTCTCCTGACCTGTTTATTTTACAAAACAAAGCTCAAACCCTTAGAGGTGTTAAAAATTAGCACTAACTATGAGACTGCTCTGCCAATAAAATGCAATCTAATGCTATAATATCTACTATGTAATGAACGCTTGTTGCTTTCTGGTTTGGAATCTGAAATGTAACAGTCTATCTGGAGCACATCTCCAATGCTCCATATTTCGTCAGGACCTTTTACCCGAAGAACACAAGTCTGAACCTGAAAGTTGTGATGCCAACGCCTCATCACAATCCCAGGACTGACATCCAAATATTTGTGTACTTCTTGTGCCACTCCAGTGACAAAAGACATGCTAATACATTTGCACTGCTAGGTTTTTTACTGTGGATAGCATCAGTTCTAATCAGTGAATTATCTCATTTATTTTCATAGTCAACAAATTACTCATTCTCTATATCCAAAGAACAATTAATGCCTGTAGTCATTCTTTACTCATAAAATATAATGGAATCATTACCTTTTTTCTGACAACTTTTTGTAGGTTAATAACCAGGTTACTTCTAAGTGGTTCGTCTGTGCTATTCAGTCTCCCTCTCTTGTTTTTCACTTCTGCTCCTGTCTGACAATTTTACAGAACAGTAATTATCAGCAGATCCACAGTAGCAGCATTGTGACAATTAAAAATGCTACAGTTCAGAGCAATGTTTTTAATCACTCACCAGAGCCATGCTTAAACTGGGTGTATCACTCAGCTATTTTTACCAACCTTTCATTTCAAATGTTTGATAAAACCTTTTAGTCACAGTTCCTACATATTTTGCACTTTGAAATAAAAGGCTTTTTCTTCCCACATCATCTATGTGCTGATTAGTTATTCAAATCTAAATATTCCTAATCTGTATTCTCTGTTTATAACAATCAGTAGTATCTGCAGTTGTTTCTTGTGCTCATCAGAGCACAGTACATGAAATTTATGTCTTAATGGCTGCTAAAATCTTTCTGGGAGGGGATGCATCACTGGCTAATGTGATTCTTTGCAAAGTAGCTCATTCCCATATATTCATGACTACCACCCATCATCTTGGGTTTGGGCAAAAAAAAATTAAACATTAAATACTAGGACTGTGTTTTCCATTTGGAAACTTTGTCCAAACTCCCACCAATCTCAAGCTAAAGCATGGCAATTTAAAAATTTGTAATTAACACTAAATCACTGAGCAGTGTTGAGCATGTTTTCAAATCTGGGGTCAATGACTAATATCTAAAACCTGCAAAGTTCTAAACCTTTTTTATGTACATTTCTCTGTCTGAAGTGGAAGTCCAGCTCTACTCTGAGACATAAAGTTTGGGCAAGTTAAAGGAGTAGTACAATACTAACTGGAAGTAATAAGAAGCCTTTTGTTTTAGCTACTCTTTGCACTGAGCTAAAGATATATAACCCACCTTCTTCATATTTGTATCTGTGTCTCTTTGGCACTTTGACCATGCATTTCAAATGTTCCAGTGGTGAGGATGGATGAACACGAATGATGGATGGTCGACTATCTGATAGATAACGTCGCTATTTTCCATCTCAAAAACTGAATCCAACATAATTAAAGTTTCTTTTCAATATTCTTTTTTTCCTCTCTGATGCTCACTGCTTTCCATTTCCCCCAACTATCATGATTTTTCCCAATATACAATGGGCGCTATTTATCAAAAGTGACATTCTTAGATAAAATCAGCTCCAGCATGTAAGTGCATAACCTACAGCCTGTAGAGCTCACTTCCACTGCCTTGGTCAGGGTTTCTATGTAAGCAGTGACTTCCCAGTCACTTTTGAGTCTTTTGCACTGCTGTCTTTCTGTTGCTGAAAATTGTTTATCATGAAACATTAAACAAGAACAGCCTTGCCCTGGAAGTTTGTAAAGCAGTTAATTGAAAGGGAATAGGACAGAAATTTTCATCTCCACATTTGGTCACTTTTATCCTTTCTTTGTTTTCTTTTTTTTACTTTGTCTCATCTTACCCAGCTGTCTGTATAAAACATATCAATCAAATGTATGAGGGTTTTTTCCCCAGAATGACCTATGGCTCTATAGGATTATTATTTCAGAATAGAATGGAATTCACAGAGAAGCAAATAAAATTACCATGAGCAATGTTCCCACTAAATGAAGTGTTTTCCTTGCAGTCAACTTGGCTTTTTGTATTTCTCATCCTCATTAAGTATTGAGCATAAGAGAACCAAGTATTTGGTGGTGTGCTAAGGGGAAGCGGTAAGCATCCTGTGTCTCATACATACACACATTATACTCATGAAAGATTCAAAGATTTAAGATTCCCTTAAAATATATGTGATCCCCTGGCACCACAAATAGCTCTAAATCTAGCAGTTGTCTCCCAGATGCTTTCCCACATTCTCCAAATAGCTTTAAACACCGATGCTCTCAAGCATATCAAGGGTAGTTCTGATGAATAAATTTGGAGCAATCACAACACTTAGCAGTTATGTCCGTAAACAACTTCGGGATTTTAAAAGCAGACAATATTTCCAAATGTTAGGCTTCACAGTGGTCTTAATTTTCTGAATGTGATTCTTCAAAATTCCTGAAATCTAGAATTCTTAAAGGGGAATGCAGGTGATTCAATGTCCATTTTATGCATCCAGTATCCAATCCTATAAAATGTTGAGTAACACTGAGATGAGCTCACAATTTTCAACTCTCAAAGCCACTTCAAAACCTTGAGAGATTAGGCCTTTGGAAAACAGACATCCTGATAAAGTGATGGCAGCCTAAAAGAAAATGTTGGTTCTAAGCAAAACCTCTCTGGAGTATATGGAGAAAATACCTTTCTCAGCAGTCATCCTGGAAACTCCTAATGGGTCATTCTTAACCACACTTACAGACTTTGCCATCTTGTTCTAACATCAAGACAAACTACTTTGCATGACTCTTGTCTCTCCTTTATCTCACTGTAGGTCAGCTGTGATGACAATTGCACACTCACAAAATGGAGAATCCTCAGCTGCTAAACGTAGGTTGAAAGTGATTATCACTGCCTTAGACTGTTCTCTGCTTGATTAAATATACAAGACCTGCAGTTTTCTAGCCAGAAGGTGAGTGCTTTCCATAACTCTGCAATAGGGATAAAGCACAAACTTCAACAAGTAGGAACTGCTATGAGAAAACATAATGAGGAGCCATGGGAAAAGTTCAGACACAAGAAAAAGAGGAAATTTGAGTTAAAAAACAAAACTAAACAAAAAAGTCTAGAATTGTCTGGTCTTTTCCAACCTAAATGGTTCTATGATTCTATAACATGACAGGATTTTCTTAAAGCAGCATGGGGTTTTTATCAATATATTTGTTTTGGTTAGACATGTACTAGGTTGAATGACAAGAATTTACACCTGATGAGAGCTGGGCCAAAGGCCTCTAAGACTGCATGAAAACAGGACCACATCATCATCACCCAAAGCTCTCACTCCTGTGAGGGAAATGGTGGCTGAAGTACTGTATGCTCCATTTCAACAGGCAGAAACTTTGGCCAGAAAATGCCCTTCAGCATTGAAACTTCAACAACAAAAAGAGCAGAAACATTATTTCCAGTAAATTGCTCCATGCAGAAGTTCAACTTGCTATCAAAAATCAAAACTTCTTTTGTTTCCCACAAAAATTCCCAAAACCTAATCACTTTGCCTCAGGCCACCTGAAAGGGTGAATGAGAACTAAGTCTCAAAATTAAAACAACGAGAATTTTGTTATTTCTGGTGGAAAGCATTTCAGACAAAACTATCAAAAATTACCCATAAATGTAAATGAGACAATTAGATATAAACTCAATCTTCTTTTTGTTTTAAGAAGGTATTTTCTTCCTTTATCAGCCAAGCTAGTGCTATAGGAGATACAAGTGTCATACTGTGGACAAGAAGATTATTTCCTACCTTGCTAGTTTTAAAGCAGCCTTTAGATGCACAGCATGAAAGCGTCTTCATTGGATTGTTTATCTAGAGAAGAAATACAAGCCTATTCACCTGAGTTTTCTGCAGACCTCCCTTCACTTTCAGAAATTTCAGGGCTTTTAAATCCAAGCCTACCAATGACACTTCTTTGCTTGTTCTCTTGTCTAAACAATAAAAATTAATAAATTGTAGAGAGCAGGCCTTTCTGGCATAGCTCCTCATACTTTTCTGCCTGAGACTGTACTGAGTCTTGGTGGCTAGAGAAAGAGTAATTCCTAAACTGTTCCTAAACACATGCATCCCTAAAACATACCTCAAACACAAGCCAAGTGGTGACCTTCCAGCAATCAGAAAAGCAGAGCAGACAGCTAAGAGGGTGAAGATCAGCCCCTCAGACAATTAGATGTCACATGAGAAGCAGCCAGTAGCCAAAGCCCAAAAAACAAATGCCAATTATGATCCCTCCACATTCAACAAACTCAGTTTATTCACATACAAACAGGGGGGTTTTGCATTAAAATTCCTTTTTCCTCTTTTTTTCTTGTGCAGCATGGGTTGTTTATTGTAACTGTAAATTCTAAGGACAGGTATCTTAGCTGAACTATGGCCTCAGTCCCCACACACTTTTCTGGTCTCATAACCTCTTTTTATTGATGTTTTTATATGTTTGGAATAATTTCTATTCCTTCTCTACCAGTCCTCATTTCTCTTTCCATTCAGGTCCTTACAGTTCTGCCTGCTTTGTGTGTAGCCTTCTGCACCTTTTTCTTAACAGCCATCCATTCTTATACAGTCGATTTCTCTGGGGATTATCACATGTTCAGACCAAAGAAAACCAAATATGATCTTAGGACTGGCTGCACAAACAGGTTCTGAAAACTTGCAGTTTCTGCTAGCTTCAATAAGAAATAAGCCTGTTCAACAACACAGGATTTCAACTCATCATTACTTTAAAAAATGATCCTTATCAGTGGAATCCTAAATGCATACCTGGCGGAGTGTAACCCTACAAAATCTGAGTATTCTCAGATTGGATATAATTTGTAATATGAAAACATCATAAACAAAAATGTAGTTTTTTTTTTTAAAGCCAGTAATCTGAGAATGGTGTGTTAAAATTCATCACATACACTGGTTTCTTTTTTGTGATTCCTTAGCCATGCACATCTCCAGGTGCTGTTTCTATTTACTGTGTCTCACTTCATTCATTGTTTATCAAGTGCTTCCACCTCAGATCCCTCCTGGTGAATTTTTGTAACCCTGTGCTGTTGACTATCTTAGCTGTGCTCTTTGCCTGCACAGATTTTCAAGTATTTTGTTCTTCAAATATACAAATTTTGATCATATAAAAAAAATTGGGGGTCTCAATAGCAGGTTTCTAAGATGAAAGGTTCACTTTTATATTAATTAAGCAAGAGCACACTGGCAGCTGCTTGAAAGAAATGGAAACCACACACTGGACCTTTCTAAATGGGAAGTCCTTCCTTCTGCAAAACAGAAATAACTGGAAGAAAACTGGAGGGCAGCTTCCCTCAGGGAGAAAGTTTGCATGGAAGAAATTTACTTAGGTGTGAGACAGTCCCACAGTCTTCAAAGGAAAAAATAACGGTGGAATGCAGTAATTTTTGACCTATCTATAGAGAGACTGAAAGAATTTTAAGAATAACAGCAGTGGTACCAGTGTCCTGGCTTTGAAAACGGCCTGTTTAAGTCCCTTTGCCCCTATTTCTTACCTACTCCTTTGAGTTTATCTTGTCATGGTATCCAAGTGCCTTCCACAAAAGGAGAGGTGAAGCATATTTTCATTTTGGAGGCAAATATCCTGCAGGGTCCTGAGTTTTCAAGCTTAGATAATTTAGCATTCATCCACCTTCTCTATCCACTGTCTTTGTTTGAAAAGTAAAAATCATCAGAGCAGAACCCAGCTGCATTTTGTGTTCATAAAAACAGTTTCACTGTTTGTTAATGAGATCGAAATGCCGACAAGGACAGAAGTATAGAATGCATATGTACAAAATATACTTCAAGATGTCTGGCTACCCTTTAAATTCTCCCTTTTCTATCCTAAAATTATATGTTCACAGCCTATTTCAATCAGTCCTGGACCTGCAAAATTTTTATATATGCTTATTTTTAAGCACTGTTATTATCTTCAGTGTTGCTGAATTAAGTCAGTCTGCAATTTTATAAAACCTTGCAGGATGAGGGCCTAAACCTTGAATAATACAGGGTTTCCTTCCTTAATGCTTTTATTCTTCCAAATTGTTCTTTAATTCTTCTGTTTTTCATCTCTCATCAGTATCCTCAGATGACCAGTATGGGACTGATTAGCACATGAAGAAGCATCATTAAAGTTTAGCTTTATGTTCTGCATCTAATTTAATCTAAGAACTGTCTTCTAAACCTATGTTTAACTTTTTATCAGATCAATTTTTCTCATTTTACAGTCCAAAGGTTTTATCCCTTCAAACTCATAACAAGAAATGTTATCACTTCAAAGCACGGACGAGGTATATACAGGGACAGTATTGTACCTCCTGGCACTTTTGGGGAATTTAACAGTTCCACTGTGTGTATGTATATACTTTGCACTTAAATGCCTTCTCTGGTGTCAAGTGGGTCTTAGACATTGCATTCATGCTTACTGCATGAATGGTAATGGTAGGCTGTTTAACATCCATGGTCTTTCAGCTTGGATACAGCTGCACTTCAGGTGTGTCTATACGTTGAGCTTTGCTGTTTTGCAGGAGTAAAGATGCTACAAATGTTATATAGCAATGTATTGGAAGAGAGTTATAAATACAATCTGACAATTTTTATCTCAAAAGGATTTACAAGATTAAAAGCTAGTTAGCCTATGATCATAGCTTATGATCTTATCTCTCTAAGGCGGGAGGAAAGGAGGTGAGCGAGAAAAGATAATTGAGATGAGGCGCAAACAGATGAGCTAGAGTTATGGAAAGGCAGCACTCAGTAGATGAAGCTCCAAATAATCCAAATAAGAGAGAAGTTCTTGTTGCTGCACTACTGAGATTATATGATAATAACATAGTCAAAGTGCAGAGGAATCCAGAGTCATTTTTACTGGTAGTGTGTGCAACAAAAGGAAAGCAGGTGAATGTAACCAACCAAAATCTTTGAAGGTGAAATCATGAGCACAGAAAGTACCATCAATAAAAAAACAAATATGTAGAACACCAGGTACGAATCAGAAAAACTACAGGATCTCCAGAACCTGGTCAGGAGACAAGATGAGAGTCAAGGCACTCAGGAATTTAGAATGAAAATTTAAAAGTGAAAAGCAGGACTATTGGAAGTGTTTTTAAAACAAACTAGGAGGAAAATCAAAATCAGAGAAACTGGAAAGGAACTTGAAGGACTTCAGAGGAAAAAGCTGTATAGCAGAAGTTCAGAGAAGATGAATGCCACATAGGCAGCAGTTCTGCATATGTAATGCTACACTTTATGTATATGTGAGTATGTAATATATTTCTGAGTAGGTAACGCTGCCTTCCTAGTGCAGTCAGAGGATGGTCCAGCAGGCAAGCAGATCACAATGATACAGACATTGAGGAAGACTTTGCAGGTAAAAGAAATGAGTCTGTAGAGAAATTAATTAAAGCATTATGACAGTGGTAGGAAAAGTCACAGCTAAAGGGCTTTTTTTGATGCAGTAAACCGATACTTATCCAAGGGGAATATGGGTAACAGAGATTTGGGGATGCTGAGAAATTTAGAACTTTATCAAAAGAAGAGGAGAGGCGCTCTCCTCTATTCATATTTATATGAATAAAAGGGATCTTGGAAATAAGCATCCTAAGAAAAAAATTATGTTCATGTCTCACACTCCACAAAGAAGTAAATGAATATTGGAACATACAGAAAAGAAAACCAGATAATGAGGAGGAACTGGGTCAGGAAACATGCAGCAACTAAACCCAGTAGTTAAGTGAAGGCACATGAATGCTTCTCTAAACATCGGTCATGACGAATATTCATACAGATAAATTACTCTAATGTGTTGAAAGGAAACCTCCTCTGTAATTACAGAAGTTACACCAAGCAGAAGTACATGCTAGGAGGAAGCTGCACCAGCTAGAAAATTGTTTATGGTATAGCTGGGTAATGTTTCTGTGTCAGAGAGAAGTCAGTTCGATTCTTCTTTAATCAGCATCTGCTTTATCCGAACCATCTTCTGAGGTTTTAAAATGTATTTACTGCTTTCGAACCTCATAAAAATGAGGTATTCTTTTATTCACCCATAATATTTTTTGTCTGGGCACTAGGTAGCCCCATATCTAATCCTTACCAATGGTTTGTGCTCTCCAGTGGCAGGATGGAGCAACCATCTCTGAAGCTAAATTCTTTTCCTGTACCTTATCTGGAGTCTGGCTGAAAATATATTTCCTCTATTTCTGACTCCTATTTATAGAAATAAAAGTTGGGGAAGTTTTTTTTCTGAGATACTTTATGCTCATGCTCCACATCACTGACCACTAGCTATGCTTCTGTGTTGTTCTCATGAGCCACTTCTTCTGGGTTTTAATGAGTTAGTACAGTTAGATTGCTATAATTTCCCATATTACCACCAGAAAGTTAGCGAAGGTAAAATGCCCCAAAAACATGATAACAGCTTTTCCATGCCAACATGCCTTCAGTTGAGAGGTCAAGCTCAGACACATATGTTTAGAGGGATATTTTTCCTCACTTTCAGGAGCAAGCCTCAACCTGTTCCATCTCTCAGGGAGAAAACCAGTAGGTAGACCATCTTCAGTAGTGCTAGGCAGGTGTATCCTGCAAACAAAAGGCTGATCCAGGGAATGAAGCAGTGGTTACACTGACACTTAGTGACAGTAACCACACAGGCACGGAGAACAAAAGGAAAGTATTTCAATCTGGCCTGCCTGGTTTCTCACTGTGCATGATGTGCCATATTCATTGCAGATTCAGTAGAGTACTTATGTCATCTCCTGTCTCCTCACCCTTATCCTTCTTCTCAACCCAGGGGTGACTCCTCCATTGTACTTTCCTCTTCCCCTAAACCAATTCCTCCCCTTCACTCTGTGTTTTCCCATTTTTTTACTCTACTGACACCTCTCTTCCTCCAAGTGCCAAAAGGAGACTCAGTTGCCCTTTCCACAAAATAATAGAGTGCTTTGGGTTGGAAGAGACCTTAAAGGTCATCTTGTTCCAACTTCCCTGCCATGGGCAGGGACACCTTCCACTAGGTCAGGTTGCTCAGAGCCCCATCCAACCTGACCTTGAACAGTTCCAGGGACGGGGCACCCACAGCTTCTCTGGGCAACCTGTTCCAATGACTCAACACCCTCACAGAAAAGAATTTCTTCCTAAAAAGAAGTCCTGGTGCTTATGACGTTTAGTTATATGACATAATTAATGTTTCCTGGACCATACTGACCCAGAACACTCTCCAAGAGCAATGCTAATCCATATAAAAAGCCTACTATTTTGATATCAAGCATAAAAGAAGTTTTAGGTTCTCCCTGATATTGATTGTTTCTTGTATTTACTGAAGAACTCATAGCCAAAAATCAAATGTGCATCTCGGGCATGTGCCTTCTGGTCATTTTTGCTCATGGGCTTAAGAGGTGATTTGAAGACTTGTCATGAAAACCAAGATTGTTTCATAGCTTCTAGTGAAAATGGTCTAGCCACATCTCCATTTCATTTCCCGTTTTCCAGCTTCAGCAAAACTCTTTCACTCCAAATCTCTCTAGGTATCTAAAATTTAGAAACCTTTCCAGCCATTATCCTTTACACTTCCATATGCCCACGTTGTTATCTGAACCAGAAAATAAAAGAAAAACTTTTTTCAAAAGAAGGGCCATTGTAGAAGAGCTCACAATTGTGTGTGATATTGTTTGAAGTTGCCTACTGAACTCACACATTTCCAGTGCTTCAGACAGAGGGGTTAGGTAGGCTTTAAAAAAAAAAGAAACACTACTGTTCAGAAGCTTTTTTTAGCTTTGATGACAACTCCTCTGAAATTGCTTATTTTTCAGATCAGTGGAGAGGGATACAGAAGGTCTTGGATCATTACAGAACATGAAGATCCTTACACATCTGAGCATATTGCAAGTGACAGCAGAACACAGAGTGAGCCCCCAACAACACTGTCGGCAGCCAGAGTTAAGAAAATAACATTCACTGAAATTTTCCTTACTTAGAGATGTTTTCTGACTTTTTTGTTGACCCGACACTGTTGTGTGCTTAAAGCAGTCAGAGATGTGTTACATCAGCCCAAGTGCCTGATGCAGAAGCACAGGGAAAAGATCATCCAAGGAACCTCACTGACGATCAGGTCAGCAAATCAAACTGCATACAAATGTACCTATCTTAATAGCAGCAGCTTTCCAATCCCTCCATCCAGGAGAAGGCTTCTGTAGGTGTCTGTAGAGAAGGAGAAGATGGGAAACCAAAAAAAAGTGCATGTTGCAGCCCTCCCACAGAAATAGGAATTGGTAAAGCTCAAGGCTGCAAGCAGAACCACACTGTAAGGCGAAAACTGGCCATTCTGGAGCCAGCTCAGAGGCAGTGCTCCCATGGGTTTGCTGCTCCCATGCTCCACAGGTCAGCTGAGCAGCAGCAGACTCAACTGTTGAAGATCCACCACAGCAAGCACAATGAACCTCATGCTGTTTATGTCTCTTTTTAAAAGCCAGGTTCTGACATTCACAGGCTCACACGTGAATGATTTTATCTTCTTTTGCTTAAAGAGAGTTTCTAAAAATTACCACCTAAAATTCTGAAATTTTAGCTATCAAAGGGATAAGGAATTTTGATTTCTTTCTCTTAAAGGCAATGCTTTAAATACAGTCTCTTCTTTTTTGTCACATTTAGCATATGATTTCTGACTGCAAAATTCACGTGTCACTGAAGTTTCCACGCTAAGAACTTTTGTAGAGTGGCTGCCCAAAATGCTTTTCTTGTGTGAGAAGGTGAACTGCCTCACTGGCAGTCAGTGACCTCAGGATACCAATTAGCAGAGGAGCTGCTGGGCTGTCACTAATACTGACCCACTTCACACCCAAGCAAGTAAAGGCAAGTTGCTGTAGTCACATCATCCACTATGGAGTGCAAGCCCACGTGTTGTATCTTCCCAAATCTTTAAGCAGAAGCTTGCTGTTTTACCCTTGAAATGTCAAGCTGAAAAGCTCACCATAGGCTACATCTAAAATAAGGCCACCCATTGCACAGCAGCGTTGTTTCTCCTCTCTGAGCAGAACACGGAGCACACAGCCTGCAAAAGGGCATATAGGTGGCACATCTGTGGTTCCCTTATTTGTGCAAGCACCTTGAAAGCTCTGACCCTCAGCAGGCAGCTGTGAACCATGAGGAGAGGGGGACCATCTACCTGAACGATATGAAACTGCAGTAAGGGTATAACAGAAATGACTGGAGGATGAAAAGCACAGCTACATGTAACTGAGGTATCCTCAGTATCAACAGAGCCATTCCTGGAAGCATGAACAGAGTTTGGGTGCTATAAAAGAATTTCATTGAATTATTATTATTATTATTATAATCATCATCTGGCCTGACCTCAAGGTGTCATCTTACATTTTGGTTTAACAGCACCCTCCCATTTTGCATCTTTACCTATAATGACTTTGTTTCCGCTTGACTTCAACCAGCAGCTTACAGAATGGGCCATTTACACACTATTACAGTTCCCATTTATTCAAATAACTAAAAAGCTTTTAGTAAAGTCTAGACCACACTTTAGCCTCTGGTTTCTCTTTTCCAGGAAAATGATGGTTGCTGACCCACTTAATCCACCTTAACAAAGGGAAGGGAGATTTGGGTTTGTTTTCTTTATACTTGTAATCTTTCCCTCCTCAAATTGCTTTCTGGGAAGATGATCAACCAAGAAGAGAGAATTGTGTCACCTTGTGATTGATTACAGCGTTTCTCCAAGTCACTCTCCTCATCTATTTCATATGACATTTACAAAAGCTAGCATGATGTTATATTCATCAGTTTCTAGAGAAAGAAAATGTCTACCAATAAGAGATCCATTTGTTTAATCACAAATAATTCCATTTCTTCGCAGTCTATCTTGGGAAACATAATGAATACTTTAAAACACTCTCCAAAATATTTCTCAGACATATTTCTTATATCATGTAAGAAATATTTAGTTCTGCTTAGTTATCAGGTGGCACTGTTTCTGAGCTTTCATAAGCCTGTTTTTTCCAAAACCTCTCTAGCTGACTCCACAGACACCTGCATAGCGCACCTCCACATTTCTCTTTACTGCACAAAGCCGTAGAAGAGCTGACCAAAACAATTTATATTTAGGGCTGTGCTGCATCCTTAACAAAAGGGAGTGCAGTTCTGAGCTGCTCCAGAGGCACCACAGGAGGGAATTGCACTGCAGGCTGGTGGTTATTTGCTGTAAGCATAGAGGTAAGCTAGCAGTAAATAACTACTCTGGTGCTCAAGTACAGTAAGCATCAATTGTTCTGGATCAAGTTCCAGCAGAAAACACAAAGCTGAAGAACTATCCTGCACCTCTCTTTTTCTGTCCATGCCTTGCACCGCTGCAGGGAAAGAAAGAGAAAGCACATGCTCATTTAGCTTCTCCAGTGTTCTGGGAAAGCATGGAAGGAAGCATGCAGCAGTAAGCCCCTGCCTTGGCATGAAGCCTTCCTTCAAGTGCAGCTCCTGCAGGGTACCTGAAGCTTCAGTGAACCAGGCATGAGCAGTGTCTGTACTGAGGTCAGGCACAACAACCTGCCCAAAAGCCCCATCTACCCCCTAATACACAGCCTCAGGACCACTGTAGAAAGAGACAGGTCAACATTAGCAGTAAGATCTCTGCTCTTGCACCGATCTGTGAATCAGAAAGAGCAATAAAGCATTAATACAAACAGCAAGTGTGCGTTGGAGCATTCTTCAATGCATGGACAGACATTGGCGTTTCATCTGTTAACTACTACCCTAGTTACCAGAAAAACAGTCTCTACATTCTGCAACAGGTCAACAGTCTAGTTCATTAATTTGGTCTCATGTCCCTCCTGAAAGTCACATAAAAATATGGTGTAGGAATGGCCACTGGGCTTAGTGCAAACCTCCTTTAACTGACCAGGAAAGGTCCTTATTAATTTAACACTCTTTATTGCTAGCACAAAGACTTAGAAACTGTTCATTAACACAGGAACCTGGTAATATTTAGTTCCTATTAAGCAGTTCAACAAAAGGGGCTCTGTTGTGTCAAAGCACACTATTTCAGCTCAGTGTCTGAAAGGAATATTCACTCTTAAGAACAGGAACTGGCAAGCACAAGTCATATTCGGCAGCAGGATGTACCAGTAAAAAGCAATCTGGCTAATATCAAGGGCTCGAGAGGCAGGTGTGTTTTGCTTGCTTTCCATTGCAAAGTGCTATCTAATTAACATTTCGGTCCTCCCTGAAAGAATGAACAGAAGGGCTGTACACAGTCCCCCCATTAGCCAGAGCCTCCCACGAGGGCAGGAAAACCGTCTGCAGATTTCAGATAGAGCAGTCCAG
The DNA here is from genome assembly GCF_017639235.1 of Corvus kubaryi. Classification (NCBI taxonomy): domain Eukaryota; kingdom Metazoa; phylum Chordata; class Aves; order Passeriformes; family Corvidae; genus Corvus; species Corvus kubaryi. The sequence goes on from NW_024581051.1 coordinate 1,765,502, forward strand.
ACAGGAACGTACGCTGGATGAAAAACATCCATTCTTCTGCTAAAACCATAGAAAATATACAGCCACAAGAAAAGTCTGAAGAAGAAATGAAGTTCAAAAACAAGACTTTCAAAAGTGGGTGCCTGCTCCCAGCCTTTAATATCCATCTTGTGAGTAATTTCATGCACACATCTGATTTTTCTGCCAAACATTATTACTTTTCCTCTTCCTGCTATAATTGTTTTATTTGCCATTTTTAGCTACTTTGGGGGTCCCCTCACTCATGCCCTCTATTTCTGTGATGGTAACATGGAATGCTTTCGTAGGTTTTTGTTTTCATTGGCAAGCATCCTTTTTTCCACTAGGTAGCTTCCTCTCAGTTTTCCTGAAGCCAGTCACACCTGCAGCTCTGCTCAAGACCAGGAATACAGATACAGTTTTGTTACAAGTGCTGACAGAATCTGCTTTTGAATGAACAATACACAGGTAAGCTCCTAGCAACCGCATCTCGCAGATCCAGCCACAGTTTTCCAGGATGAAGTGACTATCAGGCTGACAACAGAAGATTCAAGTACAAACAACATCTCTGAGAAGCCTCTCACAGCAGCTGGGCTTCAGCAGCCTCTTACATAAAGTGCAGACAACAGCCATGACCAAGCAGACCAACTGCAGCAGTTCTGCTGAGTGTCAGAGCACTAATATTCAAGGGACAATGAGAGCAGGTCAGTCAAGCTTTTTTTTTTTTTTTGGGGGGGGGGGGAGGAAGTCCAACTAAAAGACAAAGAAGTATGTGTGTGTTCCTGGTGCCTGGCAGCTCACAAAAATCACTCCATATCACTCACACTGCAGTCCTAGCCCAGTGTCATAAGCTTACAAAAAGCTGTGATTCTGCAGATTCACACCATCCACAAAGACAAGGCTGTCAGGTGCCCCTGCTGAGCATCTGAACAGCCCCCCAGCCATGCTGCAGCACCTGCTGGACAAGTATGAGTCAAAAACAATACAAAATAAAATAGAGCAAACCCAGTAAGACAGACTGGCTACAGGCTTCAGCCACATGAACATGATAGCTCACATCTCCACAGCAGCAGCCTGGCCTCAACAAGTCATGATGTGCAGTTATCAGATGTTACCTAAGTGGATCAGAGTGATGCTAAAACATGGGACCATGCCTTGATGCCCTCTTTCAGGATGCCATTTTGTCCAAATCTCTGACATTCACAGTCTGTGACAACTCAGCACAGATTCAAATCCAGGTTGAGCATTCCACATAAACTTTTGCATCTCACTTTAATAGAAAGTGGTTAAAAGGAACATGATGCTGTTTAATTTCCAATAGGCACAAGCTCTGTATTTGTTTTTCTTTGCAGAAAGGGAAAAGAATAAATGAACATTATTTAATGTTCAGAACTCTTCAGTCTGTTCTTTTCCTGGATCCATGCCCAGAAATCAGAAGTGGAAATACATGCCAGTTACAATGATTTACAGGAAAAACACAAATTTCACATTTTCCCACTGCACAGCTTCCTGTGTCTCCAACACATTCAGCTATCAAGACTTTCAGGTGCAAGCTGTGGAAAATTGGTGCTCCAAGACTGCATCCCTGGAGTTAATAGAAAGCAGAGTACAGCACAGCACACAGCACACTGCTGGACTGACTCCAAAGCTGGGGAGGTCAAGGAAAAGATTCTCCCTGACTCTGGTGAGATTCAAAGAGGCTCTGGAAGGCTATGCATGAAAATAAATGGTAACGCAAAAAAACAATCAAGTCTCAGCAATACAGAAAGAAAAAGAAACCTTGCAAAAGCATTATGCAGCACACTGAACACTCTCACTCTGTTTGGAGACTGGAGAGCAAGTTGCAGGGCAACACCCAGGTTGCAATATACGCAGTAGAGAGCACCAATCTCAACCCCTCCGCCCGCCCCAGTGAAATCTATATAAGCTGTTTTTCAGTAGTTGTGCTACACATCACTATGAACATTTGTGAGAAGCACTTGCAAAACACTGGAAAACTCACTACTAACAATTGGAAGCCATCCTGCACTGGGGTGAAAGGCCAGCAAAGTGCCTGAGGGCTACAGAACCTGCTCATCTTTTGCACTTTGCACAGTGGTCACCAGAGCTGCTGCAGCTCCCTGGTCTTGTGACCAGGTCATGGTGCTGCTTGAAACAGAGACCCTGATCTGCTCCGTCACAGAAGAGTGGCTGTACTACATCCGACTAGAAGTTCAGCACTGCCTGGCATAACTTGTATTCAGCAGGAGCCATAGTTAGAGAAGATCAAGGACAAAATAAGCATGGCATTCTTAACTTTGTTCCAGTCTCCTGTTGGTTTAGCTCAGGGATATGAGCTGCTGTTATTTTCTGTGTAGTTAGTAGCCCCCAGCACCAGCTTTCTCTTATCTTATCCAATTTCCATAAAACTAACATAAATGTGTTCACAACACCCTTTAACAAAAATTTCCATGTCCGATACCCTCTGCATGAAGATGCAACTTTTTTTTCTTTAAGCCTTTCTCCTATTAGCTTCATTTGATGCTCAGCAGTTCTTGAATTGGAACACAGAGAGAATATTCAACCCTCTACATGCCTCTTTATCAGAGACTACTCAGATGTCTCTTTCCAAACTGAGTCCCAGCTCAGTCACAGCCTCCTACAAAAGACTTTTTGTGCCTTTGATCACCCTTGCTATCCTTCTCCAAACCTTTCCAGTTCTATTACATTATTTTTAAATACAGAGATTAAACCTCCACACATTATTCAGAGGCAGGCAAACCACACATTTATAAACAATGTCATGTTTTGTTCTGTATCCCTTTCCTTATAAACCCCAACATCTGATTTGCATTTTTAACCGCTAGTAAGTAAATTGACATTTTCACAGAATTATCCACTAAAGCTCCAGGCCCTCACACCCCAGATACCCCAATTCTCAGTGTGAGCTCGGCTCACTACTCATCTTTTATGCAAACTAGATTGTTTGTTCTCCACATGGATCAATTTATCATTATTTAAACTGAGTTTCATCTGACATTTTCTTAGCCAGTCAGTCTTATGAGGTCCTTCTGCAGTCCTCCAGACGGACTTCCCATTTGCCACCCCCACTATTATAACATGATATCTCCAGCAGCTTCTCTCCAAGCTGTATGTGAGCAGAGCCAAGAGTACAGAGGTCCCACTACACATTCCTGTGTGATCTTCAACTCCAAAGACTGACTGTTGACCTTGGTCTCCAACTTTTAGCCAAATTATCTATCCATACCAGAACTGTCCTTGTGGTGTCATAACTGCTTAGCTTTCCTAAAACCCTCCAACAAGGAAGCTGGTTTTTACTAAGGTCTCTGACAAAGTGACTATACCACACATCATCTACAACCTTGTTGACTCCTACAGAGAACAGCAATATATTTGCAAGGCAGATGTGCAACTTAACTCCTACCAAGCACAAGACACTTATGCAGATATCCTCTAATCCTTCTTTTTATTATAGTTTCTATGCTGTACCAAGTACTTACGTCAGCCTTACAGGCCCAGAATTCCACAAACCACCCTGAAAACCTCTTGAAGCTGGGCATCACATTTATCACCTCCTGGAATAAAGGCAGCTCTAAGCTAGCAGTCATGCAGTGCTGCAAGCTGCAGTTCTCTGAAGCTTCTGGATGAGCACAGTCTAGTTATGGTGATTTGTTAATGCTCATTTTGACTATTTCTTCTATAGCCTTCTAGAGTCACTTCAGTTTCAGAAAGACTTTTTCAATGGTAACCCACAGGAAAGCTTGTGGCATGGGAAATTTCCCCAGGTTATTCCACAGGGGACAACAATTCACAGAATTAATGAAATTTCCTTTCATTTGCCTTAACAAGTTGGAGTATCCCTGTTACATCTCAATTGCCTATTACTCCTACACATATCCAAGCAGGTGTCATGCTCCTGATGCATTCAAAGAAACGTGATAGTTACTGTAGTTGATAGGGCAAACTCAAAAATTTGAGTACATTTCTGGGTTTTATATATAACCTACAGGAGCATGACTTTTTAATTTGATATTATTTTTCTTTCTTTGAACATATTTTCAGCTTCTGGCAGATTCTTCTTACCTCTGATAATCTCTGTTTTGGGCAAAACTTCCTGCAAACTCTTCTAACGGGTCCTTAAATAGTGTTCATGTCAGCTTATTGATAACATTTTCTCATTTTTTCCTTACTACCCTTCTCCCCACTGGGGACACCTATGATGAATTTTTTGGCTTCTCTTGCTCTAACAAGGATGCTGAACCAAAGTATATTATAGTCCTCATAACAGTATTTGTAGGATTCCAGGTCTACACATCACTTGGCGCAAAGCCACTCACTCCCCTTGCAGGCCTGGTGATCAATTGCTCCATGAACCAGATATCAGTGAGTTCATCAACACTTGGTTTCTTCATCACATCTTACTACCTTCACCTGGTCAACAAGAAGGAAACCAGAGATTCCCATTACTCTTGTTTTCCTTGTCCCTCACAGGCTTTGTATTTCCAAATCCACTGTGCTGGCTGCTGTGTCCTTCACTGAAGTTTCCACCCCGGATAAAACTCTTTTTCCTTGGATGCATTAGCAGCCACAGCACATTTCTTCTTAGAAGCTGACTAGTTCCCTAGACAATTTATTGTGTTACTGATGCATGTCACGATGGACAATGTAATGATGGACATCTATTCACACTGTAAACAGAAACAAAGGTAATGGGACTCTATGGTAACAGTGAAAAGGCTGTTAACCAAAATGAAGGCTTTGGAGTAGGAGACATGACTATAATACCAGCTGAAGTAGACAAAATGTGTAAAGAGGACACAGAAAAAGAATAAAGTGGGTGAAACTAATCCAGGGCTAGATTTGTCCTATTACCCTATTGCTTCATAAAGTCTCACTGTGCTCACAATTCCAGTCAGTGGAGGGATGATAATAGCATTAGGCAGAAAAATCCAGGAATTCATATGCATAGTTCTCAATAAAGGTCAGAGAGAAACCACTCCCTACAGTCTATTTTGTTGTACAGAACAACAACAACAAAAAAAAAACCACAGATGCTTGTTGATAGGAAAAAGACCACACACCAACAAGATCTGATGCAATGGGATACCAGCAAGTTTCAGCTCAGCAGGGTTGCTCTCCCTTTCTCTTAAGACAATCCTAGCTTTTTCTTTTGTAGGACTGGAGCTTTAAAGAAGGCTCCATTAGGACTTTACCATACCATGAAGAATAGACCTGCCAGGAATATATAAAGAAGATACTGTAAGGTTGCTTCGTGCACTGCATAATTTGCATATCATTTCTGGTTTCTGTGGTTCCAGGCTGTCCGAAACTGCTGCTTGTTCTACCACAGCTGTAGTAGTGCAATTTCACTTCTCAAATGGAACAAAATTCAGCTTCAGTCAGTGGGAGTAGGATTGTCTCTCATATTTGTACTTTTTAGCACCAAGTTATTGTATTCAATTATACAATGAAACAAAGTTCAAATTCTTTTTCCTGATGCACTGGAAAGTGTTGAATAAAAGTACTTCTTTTTGTACCTTGAAAACAAGAACTAGTTTCAAGTGGGCAGTCTGCATTTAGGATGGATTGTAGGAATAAACACATCTGATGACTCCTCTGGTTCAACTATGCTGTATCAAATTCTGCAGAGAAATGTTGTATAAGCTTCCCAGTAGGCAAATATGGGATAAGGAATGCCTCGTGCTTCTGATGTCTTGAAAGCAAACTATGTCACCCAGTTCTTTATGATATGCTTAAAAATTCTGTCTGGTTAAAGAGGTATGGTTTTCATCAACAGAAACCAGCTCAGAAATGAGACTTAACACAGCCGTGCATGCATTCGCTTACTCTGTAAAGGTTTTAAAAAAAATTTTTGACCTCTTTCTTCATGGGGTTCTTGATAGTTCTTCGTCTAGTCTGTTGCAAGAGAGCTGCAGAAAAAGTGAACTTACTTTTATGTAAATCCCTACTGATAACAAGTTTTGATGTATTTGCCCTATTTACCCTTTTTGAGCCCTATTGAGCAGTTCACCCTCCATGGATCCAAGAAGTATAACTCCCTAACAGACATGCTGCAATCAACTTCAGATGGCTGTATGCTCAGAGAAAAACAGAAGGAAAGGAAAACTATCTCTGCAGATAATCTTTAAATAATATTCCTTAGATGCCCTATGATTTTGATAATGCAAAACTTCCTCTAGAAGAGGATAAAAACGCCTGACTGCCAAGTGACTGAGACTAAGGCATGCTGCATTTCCCCACCATCTTCACAAGAATCCAAGGCGGTTTTTCCAGCTCAGTCTAAAGCAGCCTTCATTTTATTCCATCAACATTCTTACTAGAATGGACATGAATAAAAGACTCTGATATTCCCCTATAAAATGCCTGTCCCCAAGTCAAAGCACATATGCTGTTTCAGAACACATTTCTTTTATTACCCAAAAAGAATTGTTAGTACCCAACAGGTCTTGAGTTATACCAGCTTGGCTGACAAGGCTTAAGTCACTTTACAGCAGAAAATGCAGTATAAACAAAAACATATCTTCCAACAATTACAATATCAAATTCAGGGCCATTTTGCAGAGTTTCCATTTATCTCTTTTAGACTGTGCTGTCCAATTTTACTCACAAATTCTTTTTTTTACTAATCTAATCCTTACAAATTAGATTAGACTTAGAGAGATCAAAGAGAACCTTGTTTCTGGACAGATGTAGGCTAATGGGCAATGCCTTGACCCTCACAGGGGTCTGCAGTCAGTGCAGTACATAAAGAGCTATTACAGTTAATGGGTTAGTTCTAATTGCACCTTCTTCCCCTGAACACCACACTAAAAATATACCCCACGGAGACAGAATGTGCTGCTTGGTCACTCACACAAGACTTGGGCACTCGGTAAAACTTACAGGGTGCCTACAGTAGGAACTAAAGCACACGACTGGGACATGATTTGTTAAAATTGAGAGAGAGCAAATAAAAAGAAGGGAGTACACTACAAAGGAGCTGACTTAGCTTCTTCTTATAAAGTTTAGACTTTACAAATGCTACAGATTTCTGGATGAAATGTGCCTCCATAGAGACAGTCACTTTCCCATCCTCTCTTTATTATGTTTACTAATGTTCCTATAGAATATTAATTTCCAGAAACACTGCATTAACAAAGTCACCTATTTATAGGAAGATTTGAAATCCCAATATCCCTACTTACTGAAGTTAATCAAAACCCAGAGGATGAATTAACCACTAACCACATGGGAAGTGAAAACCACTGTCCTCCCCATCACAACAGTCATCATTCAAAGTAGCTCGAAACTTTCTCCGGGTCGTAAAATACTGATCAGTAGCAGAAACTGGATTTCACAGGATGAATCACTAAATTCATCTTGAGGAGGACTCCTTTACCCCTTACAGATGGAGCTGAAGCACCACAAGAGTGCAATCAAGAGTCCAGATTCCACACTAATGTAGAGTGGAAGTACTAAGGCCAGATCTCATACAATTTTCGGCCTGATCAGAGTACCAGTCTCCTTTCAGACTGCAGAGAAAACTTATTTCTGTTGTGACTTTTTCTTATGCAACTTTAAACTAGCAAGATCATTGACCACATTTCTGACATTCCTAAAATAACATTCAGAAACCAGAGGGTAGAATGCTGTCAAACACTAGGGAATGATCAATTTGGAGTTAGGAACAAGATTTAGCCTTAAAAATGAAAACATTCAGATTATTAGTGAGATAGTAAAGCACTTTGCACAGATTGCAGGTGTTGTAGGTATTTTCTATGGCGATAAAGCAACTTAAGAGCATTTTTAAAAAATGAAAATATCTAGAAACACACAAAAATTCTCCCTCCACCAAGTTTATACTTTCACCTTTAGAGGATGCATACAAACTACTCAATTAGCAGAGCTGAGAGGGAGGTATTGAGATTCAAACAGATCAGCTTTTCCAGTTTGCACTAAAATACACAGCACAGGGTAGCAAGGCTTGGAGCTTGCTTCTAATCTTCTGCTGAAGATAAAATACCACAGAACACAGCTTCCCCTAAAAACTTGTTGGCATTCAGACTGTACTAAAAGTCCTGATGTTTGGTTACCCAGGAACTGGACTTTTCCATTGACTTGCTTAGACAATGAAAAGAGTACATCTATTTCACACACCTCCTTATACATTTCTTTTCAGGAGGAAAAATGCCATATTTCCCTACAACCACAATTTTGCACTTCAAGCTAAAACCTATTGTAAACAGCTCAAACCCAGAGGCAAAAATTCCTACTAAACTGGAAATCTGGTGACTAAGCTCTTGCCTTGGACCCATCCATCTTTCACAATCAAGAGATACTTTCTACCAATTTCTCTGTGGCTGTCTCTGAGACAGTATAGGACAGGGACAAAACACACTATTCTTTTTCTTTGGGCTTAGTTCTGTCATGATTTCAAAAGTGGAAAGCAATCAACCTGCAGGACTCTTCATTAGAGGAAAGCTGACATTTATGTCCCATTGCAAATGTTACAGGGCTTTCCCCTCCCCCTCCAATAAAAATAAGAAGAATCCCCTGAAATTATATAATATGACTATAGAACTTTTTCTCCCCATGGTAATTTTAGAGTACTAGACTGCCTTTAATGAAAAAAAGTAATTTTTAATGCACATATTTCTCTGCAGTTTAACACCTACAGGCACACTGTATACCAAGGGAAGGCCAGGTTCAAAATTCAGGGCTGAGGATCCTGTTGAGTGTCTGAGACCAAAAGTGACAACAAGCCATTCAGAGATATCCCTGTGAATTTAGGTGCTGTTTGCTCTCTAAGAAACATCCCTTGTTACAGCGATACCATACCCCCAGGACACTGAGAAAACCCAGTTACTACCCTAAACAGTGAAAAACCCCATGGTCTTTCTGCAGCATTTCTGAGAGAGCCAGGACTAATTCCAAAAACAAGTACCACAAATGCTTCATTAGTACCAGGCTGAATTTGGAGGGAGAGGTCCTAAAAAGCACTCTTCCCCAGGAACACTATACCACGTGCCTTAGCTGACATTTAGAGCACACTGGTTAAGTTCCTATCTAAACCAGACAGCTGTTCAAACATCTCCCCAGGGAGGCTGCTTTCTCCCTTGCAGTGTCCACTGCCAGAGATGGGAATGTGAAGCTGGAATTTCTGCTGGACAGTAAGGTAGCCCCAGGTACCCCAGCAGGGTCTGGGCTCTGCCTGCAGCCATCCTACAGTTCTGTGCCCCCCACCCTTGCCCCCATCACCACACCAGGTTTGTGCTGCTCAAGACAGCCACCCAGCTCTTGCTCAAGTCTGTGGTACTCCACAGATGTGGAAAGCCAGGTCACTTCATTCAACAGCTTTATTATGAGGCGAGGAGCCTTACCTGGCCAAACCATCTGGCATGGTACCTTCAGAAGCCAAAATAACCATTTGTACATGTTCACTTTAAGCATCAAGCTGATTCCAGGCTTAGGCTCAGCATTTAAATAAATTAAGGTTCAAAAAAATTAGCAGTCCTCTGTCACTTTATGACTCCAGAACCAGCTTAACAGATCGGAAACATATCATATTAAAAAAAGGTCATGCATTTAGCCTGACAACCTGGATATTAAGTTTCATCACTGTGGGATTTCAAATGACTGAATATAAATCTCCCAAATCAGACAACACAGAAGCTGATGGGCCCCATCACTGCCAAGCATTTAGTAGCTCCAATTCCTGGCTGAAGTATAAGGGCACTGAAAGATGGCACACTTATTGAATAATCTATTTTTTTACTCAGCATGCAAAGTTTTTCTTAACAGGTAAAAAAATGAAGCAGAACGAACTTAATCAGCACGGCATCTTGTCTTCTAGCTATGTGAAATTATAACAGCACTTGAAGACCAGAGTGTGGCAAATCCCCATACAGAGTCATTAATTGAACTTTGGTCCTAGGCAGCTGCCTTGCCTACTGATCTGTTTAATACAAACTACAGTTCTTGTCAAGAATGTTCTATTTTGCTTAAATATTTAAATCATTAATCAGACAAAGATTGACCAAGGTGATGGTGTCTCAGTAGAAAATGTTTCGGCATCTTGCTCTAGCTTCTCTCCCATCTCCCCCCTTAGACTACAAAAACTCCTAAAAGTAGCTTGTGTTTTTCTTACATACCAACTGTAATTAGTCAGGAGGATGTTCAGGGAGCTTGGCACAAGACAACTGAAAAAGTTACCCCTTTTTTATTTATTTCCTGCTTGTGGTTCCTGGGTGAGAGCCATGCATAACTAACATATGGGCTGCTGACCTCCTGGATGGATTTTACCAAAATGAAAGATCCAGGGTTTTAAATTATTTCCTGGTCCCAAACTTTCCTTACAGCTGAGCTAGCGTAAACATTTAGTGAATGGGTATCTCCTATTTAGAAAAGACTACATGCAAAAAAACCATACACAGATAATGCAGATACACACAAGATCATCCTAACTGGGAACAAAACTCCAGAATAGTAACATCAAGGCTAAATTTGGCCTCAGAGCCTTCACATGCAGTGCTGAATCTTTCTTCCACTTGTAGTTCATTCAAACATTACAAGGCTTTATTTTACTGGTGGTATTAAGGGTTTTTAAATCAGTCCTGAATAAGTCTTGTGAGCGGGGAGAAGTGATCAATATAAGCAAAATGTTGATCTTGTCTTCAGAGCTACTTGTAGAGGGAATAGGTTGTTGCTGGCCATGCAGGTATTTCACTGAGCTGAAGAAATCCTCTATGAATGTCTGACTTAACAACCTTTTCACCTTGTAGTTTCAAAGGAACTAATTTGGCACACCATAAAATGTTAATTTTCCAGGTGTTTCCTTAGAGGAAAGACATGACTTCTCTTCATTTAAAAAAAAAAATCTCAGGCTTCAAATTGTAACCTTTCTTTTTTAATTTAAAAGCGAGCTGGGGGAAGGGGGTGTCACTTACAGTTAGGTAGTAAAGGCAAAGTCACAGATGGGTGACCTTCACTACACTAAAACCCTAACGCTCACACCAAGCAATCAATGACAGGAGCCTTATGAACTCCAGAAAGGGTAATCAAACTGAAGTACAGCACCACTTTTATCTCATAGCACCAAGGGTTACAGCACTTCCTTCTGAGCACATGGCAGCTGCAGGTTGGCAGGGGTGAGCTGGCTGTAGGACAGCCTAACCTGAGCCCTCTGTCCCATCCCCCTTCCCAAATGGAAAAAAACCACATCTTCAAAAATTCCTTCAAAATAAACACAGAGGTTTCAAACAAACCTCTCCCAAGTGTACTTCAGTTGCCAAAACCTCACATCCCACTATCATGCTTCATGTCAAATGCCCCCCAAGGGAGAAGTGTCTGCAGGAGTAGCCTCTACTCTCAAAAACTGGAGATGGGACTTTGAGCAGTATGTCCTTGGCATGTGTAAGTCAGTAAGGTTATTTTGGGTCTGTGCCATCTGCCTCAGAAAACAGTAAGTTATGTCCAATTTCTACTGTTAGTCCTTCTCTCTAAAGAAATAATCCCCCCTCAAAAAGCTGGTCTTTAGACTTCAAGGCTGACATGTCAGGAAGATGCATGCAAAAAAAGTAAGTTGGAGAAAAGAGAAAAATATGCAGGAGGGAGGGAAGACAAGAGCAAAAAGTAAGAATCACTACTTGATTATGCCTCTGGAGAAACTGCCCTAGTAAGCACAACAACTCGATGTTACCTATTTGTATCTTATCACATCCATGTCAGCATTGCCTAATTTATTATATACTTTAATAGCCATATTTGTATTAGTTTCTGCTTCACACTGTCAACGCTGCTTGCAAAATGCAGACTACAGCATCTCCCTCATACATCAGCACCACCAATAGCCAGAAAACAGAAAACAAATTCTGAGTTTGGAGCATACGGTAGGGCTAACAATTTATATACACCAGAACAAAGGCAGCTGAAGTTCATTTTTATTACCTCTCAAGACAAAACTGCAGATCTGGCTTTGTTATTCATGTGGACAAGATGGCAGGGATGTCGCTAAGGAAACATGACAAGAACGCTACAAGATGCTATCTTACCCTGTTTTTTGAGTTTTTCCAGAGGGAAACAAAGTGAATTGTACTTGCAAAGAGCACAAGCACTTCAAATTGCGCAAAAAACCTCAGATCCAGAGGAGCTGGTCCCCTGCACTCTCTGCACATGGCTGACAAGTGCTGCAGATGCTACAGCAAAGCAGAACCAAGCCTTGAAAGTAATACCAGCACTGGTGAAAGTGAGAGACTGGGGGAAGGGACGATGAAGAGGGAAGCTAAATTCATTGCCACAATAGGCTTCCAGGTATTAAAGCATGGCACAAATACTATGCTTAGTATCACTGCTCAGCTGCTTGCACACCACAGAGGAGGATGGGGGGATCCTTTCCCTCACCAGTAACAGTGCCCCAGCAAAAACTGACACCAGTGAAACTGACACCACAACAGAAGTCCTTTATTTATCCTTAAAAGAGCTAGAATAGTCTCTGGGTAATTTCTTTTCTGTTTCATTTCATTACTAGACAGGGATCTCTGAACCACTAATACAACATTTAATCTTAGTGGTTAATTTTAAATGCTTCAATTATTGATGTCAACCATTCCCTCAGCTTCTGCACAGGAACAGTCTCTGGTTTAATACAGCACTGCCAGAACGAGGATCCAAGATGCACTTAACAAATACCAGCATGGCTTTTGTGACAAGAAAGGTTGCAAGTGGTTGAGGTTTGGAGACATGTTTCAGCAGGTCAATCAGCTTGAGAAAGAATTGTTTTGTAACCTTTAGCAAGGTTATGCCAACAGGAAACAGGAACGTCCTTTCCCTAAATTCGAGAAATACAACGTAGGCTACTCTCTCACTCAGAGGAATCCCAGGCCAGCCATTTCTGTAAATTTTTGATGCAAAAATCAGTCATCTTCCTTCTTCTCAAAGCCTTACAGATGTCCCTGCACTCTATTCCTGGGCTTCCAAGCACTCTTCACTTCTGGGTGTGCAAAGGTGGAGAGAGCCTTCCAACCCAGCTCTACATTTCTTAGACACTCAAAAGTCTCTATAACACTGAGCCACCAGCTCCCAAGTCCTACCTCTCTTGAAGAACAGAAAGGATTGTGGTTTTTTCTACTAAGCTGCAAAATCTGTTTAGTATAATCCCCCTCCAGAGGCTCACTTGCTGGTGGTCATTATCAGCTTTTAACATCGAGCCTCTTGATGTCCCCAGGCAGCTGCAGAGTCACATTAGCTTAATTCTGTAGATGGAGAGCAGAGACAAGGATGCTCACCTCCACACGAGCAGGGAGTCCAACTGAAACAGCCAAGCCACAACACAAATCTCTTGACACTTACCCTCACGCTGCTCCTTTCCATGACCACAACCTAATCCCTCTTCATTACAGAGCCATGAAGGAAACAAAATGTCACAAAGCATTTAAGCATCGATAGAGGTGAAGGACAAAGACCCCTGTGGCTCACTGTGCAATAGCAATCAGTACTACTTTCCACAGTCCACTTGCAAGAAATCACTTCTGTAACTAATTTAATGTCTCAAATTTGCCTCTGCATTTAATCAGTCACTGAAGCCCCAGATCATGCTGGGACAATCAGATGATGTTATCAATTTCACTGCTAATGAGCACCGAGGAACAGAACAGTTTTCAGTAAGTACAAATCAAAGTGTTAGGTGCTGTTTGCACACATTAACAGAGAACAGTTGCATATCCTTCCCTCAGAGGCAGATTGTGTCCAGAAATGACAACAGGTACCAGCAGGTCCTCTGAATGTTATGATTTCCTGCAGCTAGTTCAGCCATCCCTCTAAACTAGGAGAAGCACCACTTTTAGCAGGGTAGGCACACTGCTGGAAAACTACACAGGCAAGATCCAAATGTGGGTACTGGGGCTGCCCCAGAATAAAAATTCTGTGAGGTGAGATGAGAATTAGGCTTCTAAGTGAAGTCAACTACCTTGGGGCATTTGATTCAGCAATGTGCAGCAGCAAGATAAAAGTAAGAATTTAAGAACACGTCGGTATCCTGCTTTTGAAGAGTATTTGTGCATTCAGCTAGCAAAGGTAATGGTAGGTGATTTTAGAAGGTTGCACTTAAATTCCTACTCACGTTTCAAATGCAATTCATTCTAAAAAAAAATTTTTTTTAAATTTTAACATATTCTAAATGCTTGTTCCTAGTCCCATTGAAGTCTGGGGAAATTTTGCCAACCATGTCACAAGAACAGATGAACTGGAAAGGAGAAGACACGAAGTTAGATGTCCGTAATCCTGCCACCTGCCCATGCATTACTGCCCAAGGAAGCACACGCTGCACAAGACAACGGCGTGACACAATATTCCCCCCACTAGGAAGGGGGCTGCATCCATCAGTCAGTGGCAGAGAGCCCCAAACCCATCACTGATCTGCCTTCACTAGTAGGTTTGTGGCTATAATCTAAACAGAGTCACACCCCAACTAGAAAAATTGAAAAAAAGGTTAAGGCACCCTGGGACATTCTCTTAGACAGCCCCTATGTAACCATACCCTCTCAAGTGAGACAGTATCTGAGACCTTCCCACAGAAAGGTGTCATTTTCACAACAGAAAGCAATGAGAACTGTGCTCCTTCCAGAGAGACCTTGACAGGCTTCAGAAGTGGACCTGTGAAAACTTCGTGAAGTTCAACAAGAGCAAGTTCAAGGTCCTGCACCTGGGTCAAGGCAATCCCAAGCACAAATACAGGCTGGGTGAAGAATGGAATGAGTGCAGCTCCGAGGAGAAGGACTCAGGGGTGCTGCTGGACAAGAAGCTTGACATGAACCAGAAATGTGCACTTGCAGCCCAGAAAGCCAATGGAATCCTGGGCTGCATCCAAAGCACTGAGGACAGCAGTCCAGGGGGGCTGATTCTGCCCTTCTACTCCACTCTGGTGACACCCCACCTGGAGAGCTGCATCCAGTTCTGGGACCCCCAACGTAAGAAGGACTGGACCTGCTGGAGTGAGTCCAAAGCCCATGAAGATGATCAGAGGGCTGGAACACCACTCCTGAAGACAAGCTGAGAAAGTTGAGGCTGTTCACCTTGGAGAAGAGAAGGCTCTGGGAAGACCTTATAGCATCTTCCAGTTCCTAAAGGGACCCTACAAGAGAACTGGTGACGCACATTTTAAAAGGGCATGTAGTGATAGGACAAGGTGGAATGGCTTTAAAGTGAAAGAGGTGAAAGAACTCTTTACTGTGAGGGTGGTGAGGCACTGCAACAGATTGCCCAGGGGAGTGCAGATCCCATCCCTAGAAGTGTCATGGCTGGGTTGGATGGGGCTTTAAGCCACCTGGTTTAGCAGAAGGTGTTGCGGCCCGTGGCAGGAGAGTTGGAACTAGATGATCTTTAAGGTCCCTTCCGACCCAAACCACTCTATCATTCTCTCCAAAGAAAACAAAGACACAGAGATGAAGAAATCCATCCAGTCACACAGCAAGCCTATGGAAGATCACAGAGCTGAAAACACATTTCTTTTGCCCTCCTAATACCTTAACTTAAAAGAAGCTGAGTGGTAGTTTCCAGGAAGGAAGGGATAAAAAAGAAAAAAAACAGACCTGATGTCCCTGTCAATTAATGCCCATTACTCTTGTTTCTGAAGCTACTAGAAGGAAGATTTTACTTGTAAGATCAATACTGTCCACATCCTTCCCAGGGTAAAAGGCTGTAAGCTTTCTTGCTCTAAATATGAAAATGTTCTCTATCCTTGTATGATTCCACAGACTGAAGGAAATGCACCATTTGAATCATCAAAAGGAAACACAAATGGTCCCTGTGGAGAGATAACCTTTTCTTCTATCTGCATCTGTCAAGTTTGGCTCATGACAGAATTATGACCCCAAAATAACATTTTAATAAGTGTTTACATGCTACCACTCCCCAAAGACTATGCTGATAAAATTCTGCCTCAGAACTAATTATGCTTCAAGACAAGGCTACCCTCAGTGGATGTGGCAGCAAAAAACAGGACAGGGATAGATCTGTCCTTGGCGAGCACCGGGCTCCTCCTTGTGGATGTCTTTACAAAACTGTGTGCTTTGCACATATTCCTGTGAAAGGAAAGAAGAAAGAAGCTCAATTCATGTCTCAACATGCCTGGAATTTCCAGTGCCTATGTTAGTTATATTAAAAATCTGTGAATATATTACCATGTGTCCCCTTCTCCTTCCACCCTTCACCCTGATGGGACAAGGAGGGACAGATCAGCTGGCTGATCTCCTTGGAATCTCTCCTTGTTGTGGTGTTCAGGACCAGAGCATTGGAAAGGTAGCACCACAGCAGCCATTTGACAGACCCCTTCCAAAACTACCAATTCTGTGATTATCATCTTGTGCTACACAGACTGTGAAGCAGACAACACCAAACATTGTCACTGCAGGTCTACAGGTGAGAAAACACACGGCAACACACACCTGAAGACCTGAGGGAGATATAACATCTTGGTGTTCCACATTCCCTCCCCTACATTTCAGATCAGTTTCTATCTGCCCCAGACCACGGGAACAGCAAGGGAACAGAAGAAAAGTGAATGGAGATTTAAAATCTTACTGTTTTCATCTTAATGCTAAAAAAAAAAAAAAAAAAAAAAAAAAAAAAAAAAAAGAAGGCTTCTACTACTGACCAAAGATCTTCAGCTTGGCAGAGATAAGAGGAAAAATTAGTCCTTTCTAACATCAGCAGGGGAGCAGTTCAGCTTTTGAAATCCCCATATCAAGACTGAGACTACTGCTACAAGTAAATGCTCCCAAAGGAGGTGGTTTAGAGTCCACTGTTGCATGATGATTCACTGGGCATCAAACATTTTAGTTGTATGTGCGTTCAAGGAAAGAAAACAGCTGAGGAGATGAGTCTTCCCCCAATCAACCAAGCCATATAATTCATTCTAGAAATCATCAGTTAAGTTTATCTTGCCCACACTGTGTCTGTCAGAAATTCATGTAGACATCCCTGTTCTGAGGGCAAGGCATACTTTCCATCTAGAATGGATACCTAATGTACATCCACTTGTTCTTTTGCTACCATGGCTCTTTAGCTTTTCCCTCCCCTTTTTGCCCTGTCATTGTCACCCCTAAATGCTCTCCCAACCTTTATTTTGCTGGTCCAACAAGAAAATTTCTTGAAGTCTCTTCTTGTACTTTATGGCTCAATAGACCTGGGGCTGTGCTGACACCTGTCCTACTCCAAGTTTATTTTCCCTGAACAAGTTTATTGTGACTAGAACTATCAGATATAGATGATATATATATAGAGAGAAGAGAGAGAGAGATAAGATATAGAGATTTCTCAGGATCAGACATTAACTTCTCCAGAACATTGATTCTTATTAACTCTTCCCTGTCTTCAGTGGGAATAGCTTAACAGAAACATCCTACACTTACTTTTGATAGTAGGATGTTGTGGCTACATACACACTGATACATATGTATGTAGTCTTTCCCCAGTCTGCACTCTCCAATATGTAAAAGAAATTCTTGTGTGAAATGGTGAATCTGGAGTCTCTCTCCTCAAGAAAGATACTATTTTATAATGTTCATCTGCTACTGTATCAACAGAAAATTGTTTCTCTTCTGCTATAACTGAAGTTTGTTATTCTGGTTAACATTCAATGTTCATACTGTATTTAAAGGAATGTATTTCTTTAACCCACAAGTAATGAATATCATTTTGATCTGTTTTAATTAAGAAAAAGCATTTCCTGACTTTAATGATTTCTGAACTCTACCTCTGTAATAGTATATCTATGCACTCCAAAGATATTCTATATCTTCATCTCTGGAAACTGCTTTGGTAGGAGCTGAAGAAATTTTAAGGACAGATTTTGGCCTTTTTTTTTCATAATCTATGATGTGCACCAGTACCTCTGACCAAAAGCACCCAGAACTTCACAACGAAGAGATGTCAGTGCATGACTGCCCTCTCACCTCCCCATCTCACAACTTTCAGGAAACCCTTTGCTTTGCCTGCTCTCAGCACAAGACCTGCGCTGTAAGACAATGTTTACTCATTCTGGCA
Organism: Corvus kubaryi; assembly: GCF_017639235.1. Taxonomy (NCBI): domain Eukaryota; kingdom Metazoa; phylum Chordata; class Aves; order Passeriformes; family Corvidae; genus Corvus; species Corvus kubaryi. Next base: position 1,783,538 of record NW_024581051.1, read on the forward strand.
CATGCATTGTATCACATTATCAGGTCAGAGTTTGAGTATAAGCCTGAGGTGCATGCTGCTCATGCTTTATTTGTTTACCTGTACAGAACCTAGACCACACTTGGCTCTAAAACAGTCATGTGAAAAATCATCCATCAATGACAGAATGGGCAAAACTGCAGCAGTGCAAAAGGTCAATACCTCAGCATAACCTTAGGGCTGTCAGAGATCATTGCAACTTCAAAAGCATATTTTCGTGAAGAAACAAAGCAGTAATAATCCTTCAGTTTGGGCTTTTATGCTTTAAGGATCTTTATCTAAAATTCAAGCCACTACCCTAAGGACCAGTAAGTACAGCAGCATATGTCCTTAGACAACCTGAGAACGATTAACAAGAGCTCTCTAAATAGTTATTTATTTTCTGAGATGGTTGTGTAATCTGCGATGATAACTTACTTCATCCTACAGGCTCATGAAACTCTTTACCCTGGCTGTATAATCTGAACGAAAAAGACCGTCTCATGCACTGATTACAAGAAATAAATAAAAACCTTGCCACAGGAAGACGAGACGGCCCTTTTGGCTGTGTAACGTTGCCATCTAGTGATCATCTCCAGATGTTGCACGCGAGAGGTCCCACCCGTTGTGCTTAAATCTTCCGGCCTTATCCTGAATCACCAGGGAACCTCACATCAGAAACTCCGTCCTGGACGGAAAAAGTCAGTCAAACTCTTTTGCAAGAGTGTTCGAGAGACATCTTTTCTATATATACCATAAAATTATAGAATAGTTTGGGTTGGAAGAACCATTAAGGGCCATTTAGTCCAATGCCCGCGCAGTGAGCAACAGTATCTTCAACTAGACCAGATTGCTCAGAACTCCATGTAACTCGACTTTGAATGTTTCCAAGCATGGATGAGGCACCTACCACCTCTCTGGGCAACCTGTTCCAGTGTTTCACCACCCTACTCATCACAAAAAATTTCTTTGTGTCTAATCTAAATCAACCCTCTTTTAGTTTAAAACCATTACCCCCTCTCCTATTGCAACAGGCCCTGCAAAAACTTTGTAGCCCAAAAAAAGTTTGTCCCATATATATCTATATATTCAGCGTAAACAGATACAAACAAAATGTTGGCTCCTAATCCACTGACCAAAACAGATTTTGTTTACCCTACTTAAGGGTCTAAGTCACTGGTGATCTATAAAGAGAGGGATAATAGAAGAAACTATTCTTCTATCGAAGAAGAGGGTAACTACTGGAAAAGAGAAAACTTGCTCCAATGCTTATTCCATATTCAGATTTGAAAGCTCAGCAGATAATCATTAATTATGATTAACCTTGGCTAGGGAGCAGTTTTCCCACAACAGGAATAATACAGATACCCAAGACATTAAAAAGGGGGATGGGGAGAGCAGTGGGCAACAATAAAAACAAACACCAAGTGAAGAAATACAGCCAGGGAAAACCTTTAAGGATGAAAACACACCCAAATCCATTCAACATGGAGAGCTTTGAAATATTTGGCAGTGTCGGCAGCAGGCAGTCTGAGAGGCAATATTTGTGTGTCCTGGCTGTGTACCAGCATCACAGGATATTTTAAAAGGTAGATTCTCACAATGATTTTTACCCCCAGGTCTTCCTATGTCTGGCTTAGATGGTGGTCAATGGGAAAGATCGATGGAGTTTTGGAGACTCAAGAGAGGCCAGTCAAAAAATTTGCTGTTAATCTAAAACTCTGCCGTGCCTGTGCAAACAGCAGATTTAGATAACTTCAGAGGGAGAAAACAAAAGGAATCACCAACTTACTGGCCCCAGGCACTGCCCCCTGTCAAACCCTGGGTTGCTGGCACCATTGCATTTTCTTTCAATAAAAATAATAAAAATCAGGAAGAAAAAAAATCATGAAAATAATTCAAAAACTGAAGTGAAATAAAGCAGTTAGGTTTTACTATTGTTCTTCAGACATGGTTCAAAATATGCTGGAAGGAGTCAGAATTAGAAAGGCCAGATTCTCAAAAGAAACAAATGAGTTGCAAGTCCAAATCATCAAAACAAAATGACTCAAGACAGAAAGGCATTAAGTGTACACAATAGTACAATGATATAGATAAAACAATGAAAAGCTGTTCACCTGATGTCTCGTTCGTCTCGACTATTCGACAAGGCAATTACTGTCACATTTAGCACTTTCCTACGTATTTCAGGAGACAAGGTCTAATTTTTCATCCTTTTGAGGAAGCATCACACCAAAATGTCATGAGTAACTAATGAGCTTTTTGTAAACACTCGGCAGAAAATCCATTTATAGGGCCAGTTGTGTGTGCATACAGGTCCTCCTATGAGGCTCCTAATTTGCTACCCTCCCCTCTCACAATCTGAGCACTTACAGTGAGAGCACAAATATTCTTAAGAAATAAATCAATACAAATCAAGAGCAAAATAACCTATGGGGAAAAAAATCACCGTCTATCTGCCTTTTTAACAAAGATGTACTGAAGAGATCTGTAATTATCACCTGAGAAAATGCACACTGCCTGCAAAAGCCAAGCACTCTGAAGAAGACAGCACAGCAACAGCCGCAGATATTTATGTGTTTCTCTCTCCATTTTAAGCATATATTTGCCATGAAAAATTTTATCCAAACATGGATCATGAGCTGATGAGATAATGATTGTCCACCTTCTTGACCTGGAGAAAGATGTTATTTAGGACAGACTTAATGAATTATCCTCCTTTACATATTTTTATGCTTCTCTGTTTGAATACTGTTCTGTTGATAGCATTTTTAGTTCAACTTCGATGTTGTAAGAGAAAGATTCAGAAAACTAGCAAGTGCTATTGGCTGAGGGCCTAATTCAAATATACAACAGAGATTGACTACAATGTTTCTTACAGCTTTCTGTTCCTAAGCACAGAACTCAGTAGAACTGTTTTTCAACTGCATTTTAATTATTATTTACTCCCTTTTTTATTCTTACGGCTGAGTGGGTTCTTTCTTTCAAGTTGATTTTTCAGACAAACCAAGCCCATATTTTGGATTCAACCCTTACTAAAACACAACCAGAAAATAAAGACTGGAACTGAAGTCTGCCTTCTCCCAGATACATACCTTAACCACTAAACCACAAACACAGATGCTCCAGACAGAACTTTAAAGCTTAAATACCAGGTTAAACAGCAAAATTACCCCTTCTCCAGGTGTAATTAAAAAGAAATCAGTCACACAAAACTGTATTTTGTAAGGTATCTTCTACCATAGACCAACTCCATGAGCACTTGCAGAATCAAGCAGCCCACAAGCCAGAGGCAGAAGAGAACTTTCATTCCTGTGCCTGCAGAGAGTTCAGACATCATTTAATACCCGAGGTGCTTCACTTGCCAAGAAATTTATCATCCCTAACATGTGCAGAGTGAAGACACTTGGGGAACTTCAATCAAGCAAAGATGCCCCTGCATAAATTAGAAACCTCTAGGGTCTAAACATTATCTAAACAAAACTCTTTGGGTCACAGTTTAAGATTCAAGGACCTGAGTTTATCCTAAATCAAATGTCAAGCATATAAATTCCAACTTGCACTTGCTCTTGCTCCTACCGTCTTTCCATACAATGAGCCTTGAGATGCAAGGGAGGTTCCTAAACTCTGTGGGACTACTAATACAGTAACCACGGTCCTGAGTGAGGAACACTCAGAGGGAGATGAAACTGGGACAACCCTGCAGCAACAGGAAAAGAAAACCATTCGCATGCAAAAGGTATTAATCTACAGCCACATCTGCAAAGATGCATGCCTCAAAATTGCTCCTCTTGCTCTAACAAGCCTGCTGTGGAGATAGATTGATAGAAAACTTGTGAGCCATCTTATTCTGTATCTGTTGCAGTGCTTTGCAGGTTTTATGGCCATCTAGTAATACCCTTTTCTTTCTGTAATTGGCTCTGCTCAATACTTCACAACCATTTTTATTCTCTGTCTCTCCGGAGAGTTAAAAGGATTTAGACTTTAACTCAGGAGAGAAATTAAACCTCTAATTAGACCAGGTGTGCCTAGAACTGCATTCCCCAGGAAATCTAAATAATTCTACCTTCATTTTACAAATTTATAAATCATTAGAATGCAAAACCTGTAAATAGGAATTAGTCAGGAGAATAAAAATGTACTGAAGCACCAGGAATGAGTGTATGCTTCCCAAGCTGAAAACATCCCATGACGCATTGAATTCCCACTCCAAAGCTCACTGGAAGTGAAAAGAGACCCATAGGGGTTTGGATCAAACCTGAAAACCTGCAGGCATACAGTGTTTAACCAGATAGAGCTGCCCTGGCTTGACAGAAACAGCTCAGGAGCTGCAGGTTAGCTCACCCAATGAGTTACACGAGCTTCCCAAGGCCCATGCAGAGGCTTTGCATAAAGGATGAAAGCACGAATAAAGCTGGGCTGTGGTGCTAAGTGCCTCTGAACAAGAAACAATCTGCCTGCAGCTCAGAGAAAATTAAAGTGCAAAAGAAGAAACAATTTGCTTAAGGTCACATAGGAGAATCAGAATTACCATAAACGTCATCTGAATCCCGTTCTTGTGGCTCATCCCCTCCCTCTGAGCTCTGCCTGCTGCATTGGAAGGTTTAAAACTTCAACCGGCCTCCCTGCATAACACTATTGGTGCAGGGAAAAGCAGGTTTTCCTGAGTTAAACAGACATCAAACTCACTCTTTGCAACAAAGAAAAGGTTATGCTGATAGTTCTCCTGAGCAGACAGATCTGTGGAAGAAAAGGTTATCCTGATAGCTCTTCTGAGCAAATAGATCTGTGGAGAAAGGTTACCCACATATGTATGGAAAAGTGCTCAAAGGGCAGGGCTCCTCAAATCTCAAAGGGCATTTCTTTGCTATTCACTGGATTGCTTGACCATCCAAGAAAAAATCACGGGTGAAAATCAAGTGAATGGCATTTATGGTTCATCCATGCTAATCTTTGAGTGTAAAACAGGCTCACATTGGTCAGTTAAGCATCCACTGATATGCTCAATCATGGAACAAGTGCTGGTACATCAGTAATTAAAAAAAAAAAAAAAAAAAAAAACTAAATTCCACTTCCAAAAGGAAACAAACTTTTCTAACATTGGTTCTGAGCAAATACTATGTTCCCTAGGACCTGTCTCTCCTCAACTTACTCATAAATCTTCCCCAAGGAAAATTAGGCATAAAGGCTACAGGCACTGCAAAATACCAAAGCAAAAAATTACTAATAAAGGTGACTTCAAGAATCACATGACAGCTAAGGAGAAAACAAGTTTGACTTATAACAATCAAGGAAATACAGTTGATTAAAATGAGACTTGGATCCCAGTATGTTGGACAGATTTTGACATGTACAAGAAAGGAAATACTGCTAAAAACCAGTTTTCAGTCTTCCATATCTCACTATTAATTCAAACAAGCAGGAAAACAAATCTGTCATTGAAGACAGATTCCACATCCAAGTCTGAAGTAGCCCTTAGCTCCTCTTCTTGCAGTAACTTTAGCTAATGATACCACTTTTGCTCAATGGACCTAGTTTTTATTAAATGATGCACAGCACAGAGTCTGAGGCTATAGCCGTGACGCAATTCTAAAATTTCTTTCTTAGAAAAGAGTAATGACTGCAAATTGATGACATGTTGTTTATCTGGTTCAATTTTAAAGACAACTCAAAGCAGATATTTTCATTACTATCCATCACTTTCTGTATTAGTCACTGAGATTACTGCAGATGAAAGATAGCCTCTAGCCCACCTTTCTAGCTTATTACTCACAAGAGGGATCCTATTTATCTGAAAATAATGAATTTTTAAACTTTTCATAAGATAAGAGTAGGAGACTTGTCTAGTTGTATCTAATGATTTTTCACTCTCCAAATTACAAGATAAGATTCTGTAATTCAATTCTATCAAGCAGGTGGTGGCGGAGTGTTCTATAACACCACACAAGTCTTTGCATGATTCATGTGTAAAAGATTCCACACAGAGGGGTTCTCAAGATACTTAAAAAAAAAGAAAGAAATAGATATAGATATATGTGTGTATGAATATTTTGCTTTTTAGCAAGAATATGGTCAGAATATTCCACTGCAGTTACAAACACACACATTTGGAAAGTTGAGATAAGCCTCCTTCCTGAGCAGGAGGACCATGAGTGTGAGAATAGAGACTTTTGATTTGCGGACACTGAAATTGTAAGGGACCAGCTGTATCAGCTGAATGTTCACAAGTCCTTGGGGCCTGATTGAATTCATCCCAGAGTACCTGAGGAGCTAGTGAAGTTATGGCAGGACCTCTCTCAATCAGGTACCAAAGGTCTTGGGAGTCTGGAGAGGTCCCTGCTGACTGAAGCTGGCCAATGTTATTCTAGTCTACAAAGAAGGATATGAAGGAAGACCCAGGGAACTACAGACCTGTTAGTATCAGTACCTGGAAAAATTATGGAGAAGATTCTACTGGGTACTATTAAAGTAATTTGAAGAACAATGTAAAATCAGGCACAATTAACAGGGGTTCACAAAGGAAAGTCTCATTTAACTCATCTGACACCTTCCTATGATAAGGTCACCTGCTCAGTGGATGAAGGGAAGATGGTAGATGCAATTTTTCTGCATTCTGGGGAGGCTTTTGATACTGCCCCTCACAGCATCTCTCTGGAGAAGCTGTCCAGCTGTGGGGTGAGCGGGTTCAGGGTGTGCTGGGTGAAGAACTGGCTGAAGGCAGAGCTCAGAGGGCTGTACTGATTGGGGCTACACCTGGCTGGCCACTGGTCACCTGGGGCTGCTGGCTGGGAGCAGCTCAGTCTGAGTCAGCAGGGTGTGCCCTGGCAGCCAGGAGGGCAAACTGCATCCTGGGGTGCCTCAAAAAGGCATCATCAGCCAGTCAGAAAAGGTGATTGTCCCACTGAATTCAGCATTGGTGCAGCCTCACCTTGAATACTTGGGCAGTTCTGGGCCCCACAATTTTAAGAAGGATGTGGAGGTCCTTGAATGCACCCAGAGGACAGCAAAGCCAGTGAAAGGACCAGAAGGAATGTCCCATGAGGAGCAGCTGAGGGCTTTGGGCTTGTCTAGTTTGGAGCAAAGGAAGCTGAGGGGTGACCTCACTGCTCTCCACAGCTTCCTGAGGAGGGGAGAGGGAGGTGCTGAGCTCTTCTGCTTCGTATCCAGTGATAGGAAACATGGGAATGGTTCAAAGCTGTGCCAAGGGAGATTTAGACTGGACATTTGCAAGCATTTCTTTGCTGAGAGGGTGGCCAAACACTGTAACAGGCTTCCTAGAGAGGTGGCTGATGTCCCAAGCCTGCATTTAAAAAGCATTTGGAAAATGCCCTTAATAAGGTGCTTTAACTTGCCCAGCCCTGTATTGCTCAGGCAGTTGGACTAGATGCTTGTTGTAGATACCTTGCAACTGAAATAGCCTATTCTAAGAGGGCTGCAACACGGGTACATGATTTTAATTTACAAAATAAATTTATTAGGATCTCTATGCAAGCCTGAAGTTGTCTGAGGTTATGTGGTGTAGGGCTAGGGAACTGGCCATCTATCTGCCAAGCTGCACCCCAGTGACCTTCTGAAGTTCCAGTGCTGGAAATTATCGCGAAAACCCTGAGTGATCTCAACTGAAAGTGTTTCCAATACTAGTGCTACTAAAGTTCTCTAAATAAAATCATGCAGCTATAAAAAAAAGTTAGATAAGGGAAAAGGAGAGAAAGTCTGTACTGCTTTTTCTGTTGAAAGCATCTTACAATGTTGTTATTGAAGCTCAGACCCATTTGAAGGTTTCCATAAACATTTAAGATAGTGAGCACATTCCATAACAGGCAACTTCAAAGTCACAATAAAACTGTGCTGACACAAAGAAAACTCCTTCAAGAACAGACTGGGCATAAGTTACAACTGCTCATGCAGTACATGCACTGTTCTTGCACAACCACACAAAGCTTTTGAGGAGTGCTGCAAAAACAGCACAGCAGGGAATGATGCCACACAGAGAAATGCCCAGAGGCTGCCTGGGTGTGCAACTCTTCAGTGCTACCCAAGAGTATTTTGTGTTAGCATGAAACACACTGTCTACCTCCTGTGCTGTGGACCCATAAGCCGTGATCTACTCTTGTTTGGAGAAGTCACCCGGCACAGATGTAAGCACAACCGAGAAGGGTGGTCACTCATTTTAAGACCTCTGGCAGCATGCAATAAAGTGGCTTTTCCACAGAATGCTGGCAGAAAGCAAACATGTCCTCAAGATATGTTCAAGAAAACATACAGGAAAACATGCTGCCAACTACTTGGATCAGGAACACCGCTTAACAAAGTCATGAGGCCAACAATTTTACAAGGGCCCACTGTGGGTTTTGTGGCTCTTCCTCTCAGTACCTTTTAAAAACGTAAAAAACTCCTTTTATAGGTCATTGTGAACTGCCTAGAAATATTGGACTTTAATATTAATCCCTAAACCTTGACTATCATTTAAGGAGAAAAACAGTCCAAATTCAACCTCCTACACCTTTTCACTGTACCACAAATAGAGGTGTTATTCTTTTGAGTCAGACATCTCTGAGAGCTCAGTCATATAATGCACTGATGTAGAAGATACACCACCTACTTCATCTTGCTCAGCATTGTACATACAGGGAAACAACTCTGAATTTGACAGCCTCCTACTGGCAGCCCTTCAGTGTCTTCAAATTACAGACCACACTAGAGATAAACAGAGAGGAAGAAGGCAAGGACTGACCCTGCAATCAAAATGAAGTTTGCAGCCTGGCATTAGCACTCTCTGAGAGTTCATTATAACCCACAGAATCCATATAAATGTATATTCACACATTTCCCATTTTTTAAATGCATAATCAAAACACTTTCTACTGCTCAATACTTCACCTCATGCCAGAAGCCAGGAGTACTTCACAAAGCAATTTGTGGTATTTGGGAGGGGGTTTTGTGCAGATCAATAAACACTAGAGTTCAGTTACACTTAGTTTCAAAAGGTCAGCAAGCCTTCTACATTTTTCCAGAAAATGAACTGTTCTTAGGATCTTTATCTTGTTCCAAAAAAATGTACCTCCCTCCACGCCTGTGACAAAACAAGGTTTTCATAATCCTTGACATTTGGCAGTATACACGAAGGTTATGTCAAAACTACATTTGAACTCCAAGAAATAGCTGAGCCTTTAAACCACAGCAACAGCAAATACTTTTACAAACTTACAAAGCAATTGCATAAGGGATCTGAAGGGAAGAACCACCCATACCTGACTCAAGGAAGAATAATTAGAATTATATCAACTATAGAAAGAAACATAACTATATCAGAATTTTTTAAGTACCATACATCTGATCTTTAGCTCAATAAACTGTTATGGGTAAGACTGAAACTTCCATGAGGATGAAGCTCTCCCATGGGTCTTGTAAATTCCCCAAAACCTAGAGTAACCTAATGCCAGGTGTAACCATGTAGGGGCAATTCCTATGTTTCTGAAGGACAGCAAAAAATATCTTCTGAAGATAAACAGCAGAAATATAAGTTTCTATTAAAATGCCCTAGGATATATCACCGTGTCCCACAGCTGTAGGGAGGAGGAGAGAAGATCCAGCAGGCAGGAATTGTGCAGCAAGATTGATTTATTTAATTATTTTACAAACTCTTTTATAGACTTTTTTCTTCATAGTCTAATTGGACAAAGGATCATCCACCCCTTGGGGGTGATTGGCTAAAATCCTAAAACATCCATTGTCAAAATATTTTTCTACTAAAGTATAAACAATGCTTCTCAAGGCTTCAGGTGTTTCATTGTTTACAGAACTCTGCGGCTATCTTTTGTGAGAGAGAAAAAGTCTCTCATGGACTTAGAAAATAGCAAGAAAATCCGTGCTAGCAGCATTTTTGTATCCACAGTTTCTGTCACCCTAAACATTAAGTCTCATGCAGTATTAGATTACAAGCAACAGAAAAAAGCTATGCAGGGTCTTCAGTAAAAAGATCGGTATAAGTCAAACTTATTTGATGAGTAGCTAATGCGGGGATGACTGAATGTAGGGCACACATTTTTGCTTTCCACTGTGGTTATGTATGAAAATCCTCACAGAAGGTCAGGCGTTTGGTACAGCATCTCGGCATTTTGTACAGCAGACTGGAGGAAAATGTTTTAGAATAATCCAGTTGAAGAAGGATGAGAGAATGAACTCTTTGCTTCTTTTTAGTTACATTTTAGTTTCACCTAAAGGTCTGAGAAGAAGCCCATAGCCACCGTGCCAAGCACTCTGCCGTTGTGGATGGGCCTCAGCCTTTGGAACTGGGTTCTCTTCCCCTCCATTCACCCTCATGAACATTCTGCGATGCTCCATATGGAAGATGCTTGCACTAAAACATGTGTTATTTTACTAACTGTCTCTGTTTACCAGGTAAGAGAAGTTCTCAGCCTAGCAATACCATGCACTGGCAGAGCTGGTCTCAACCAACTGGTGCCTGAATCCGTATCCTAACTACGAACACCCCTTCTTAAAGTGAGCATGGTTAAAACTCTGCATCTGCATTTCTCAGCTGGTCACATTATCAAAAACAGGACAGACCAATCCCAAATATAAGGGTATATACTCATGTTTTAAGGCAATGAGCATTTGAACTTTTCCTGATTAGGGATCTGGGGGATTATATTTCCGGTAACATGTAGTGACTGCTTCCATCCTGAAACTGCCAGCCCACAAGGACAAAGGAGCCCAGAACAAAGGTGAAAAGGAGAAAAAGCAGTTTCAAGCTTTCAAGGGGCAGTCTGTGCAACAATCTCCTGAAGGACTTTGGAGCTCACCCACCTTAGAACAGTCATTTATCTGGAGGCAATATTTTATCACCATTTGAGATCAAGGAGGTTGGCGGATGAAGGAGGCCATGACTAATGGACCTAACCCAAACATCCTCATAATAGGAACATTCTTATGGAGCAGGGAGAACACCCATCAGGCCTACGGAGGAGCTGCAATTAAGCCTGTTCTCAAATGTTTGTCTGAATAGGGATTGATTTAAATAAGTGTTTTCCTTAAAATGGGAGCTTAAGCAGTAGAAAAATCAATAGAAGCATTTATCAGGAAAAGACAAAAATCAGTTACTTTTGATTCAAAACGAATACCATAGGAGAAACTAGGTTCAGAGTGCATCCTTCTGTTCAAGCAGAATTAGAATTTGTAGTGGAAAGTTGTGTAATATAATTGGCTAATTCTTAGCACCAGTCTTTCAACATCAACAAAAATCTCCCTACAAGTAAAATGTTATCAAGTTTTATAAGCAGTTACACACAAAAAAAAAAAGTCAGTAAACTGTGCTGGAGATAACTGTTATTTAGCTGGTCAATAAACAGTAACTACAGCAGTTTCAGCTTTGTTTGGGGATTAATACAACTGATAATGAGAAGTTTACAAGACTGCAAAAATTGTTTTTTAACATACGTTTGTGTAAAAACGATAGTAACTATATTAGCACACCCACATACCTTGAATATACATGCAGCCTTGGAACAACATGCAACTTAGAGTGGGAGGAACTCCTCTGCAGCATGAAGAGATTGGTGAAAAAATGCTGATAGCCCCAACTTTTTTTACTACATTTTTAACTTGCTGATACCTGACACTTTTTCTTCTTGCCCACTGTCTCCTTTTCCCTTTCTCCATCTTGCTAATCCCTTCAGTTATCCCTCCTGAAGTAACTGGCCTGAGGTGATTAACAAATCTTTCACACCTGCAGGTTGCAGCACGGGGGGGTCACCTCTTCAGCAGGCCTTCCCTAGAGGATCAGAGGTGAGCATGGTTTGTGCTGTTGAATAGATTCCCTGGAAAAAAACAGTGGGGAAAAAATGACACTTCAGAAGCTGAGAAATGACTGATGTTCCCAGATTTCCACGTAATGCTGGCAAATTTTGGAGTTCTTTTATCTCTTCTGTCCAGAAGAGTTGCAGAGACAGCACAGGCTAGAAATTATACTGCAAACTGGAGATGAACCCACCCATTCTCCATCTGGGCACCAGTGGCAAAGTACCATCAGAAGCAAACAAACCACTTCCTGTCCACAACACGGGAAGGACATTGACCTGTTGGATGAGTCCAGAGGAGAGCCACCAAGTTGATCAGAGGACAGAGCACTTTCCCTATGAGAGAAGGCTGAGAGAATTGGGATTGTTCAGCCTGGAGCAGAGAAGGCTTCAGAGCAACCTAATTGCAGCTTTCCAGTCCCTGAAGGGAATTTACAGGAAAGATGGGGCAAGATGATTTACAAGAGCATGAACTGACAGGACAAGGGGGAACAGGTTCAAACTGAAAGACAGTAGATTTAGATTAGATATTAGGGGAAAACTTTGTTACTGTGAGGGTGGTGAGGCACTGCACAGGTTGCCCAGTGCAGTGGTGGATGCACCATCCCTGGCAGTGTCCAAGACCGGGTGGGATGGAACTATGTGCAACCTGGTCTAGCTGAAAGCATCCCCTGCCCATGGCAGGGGGTTTGGAACTAGATGATCTTCAAGGTCCATTCCAACCCAAACCATTCTACAATTCTATGGCTTTATGATTCTATGATTTTCCTATCTTTTCTGTGCTGCTTTAGGTGTGTCCATATTGGCACAGAACAAGTGGGACAAGGCAGTCACAAAAGCCATGCTGTGCTTTCTTGCACATGCCAGAATGGACATCATCAGACAAGGATTAGGAGACAACGTAGGCAAGCCACCCCAGAGGCTAAAAGCTACAGAACAGCTGGACAAAGAGGTACAAGCAGAACTGTGGGTTGTACAGAATTTTTTAGCAATCCTCAGATACCTTTTACCATCATTCACCTGTCAGATATTGCTTTTTTTCAAATTGCTCCAGCCTCTTTTCTTTACATTTATCTCCCAGCAGTCCTGTTCCTAGTACTGAGATACATGGAAATGATGGAGACAGGGTACTGCTCCCATATCCAGCAAAGTATAAGACAGACGGGCAAGAGTCTGCCCAAATGAATGTTACTCTGTGAGCAGAAATTTCCACTTGATCTGAGAATCACATTGTTCTCATGCCTGTATGTCCATATATTTTAATTCTCCCATGCCAGAATCAGCAGATGGATATTTCCCAGTCTCCTTGAGGACCTCTGACCTCACATCATGCACCTCTGACGTGCACCCATAGGATTGCTGTCCACACCAGGCACAGCAGCAGCAGCCATTTCCACTCGAGAAATACAGCACAATGCAGCGTTCAGTGATTAATGAATGTACTACTGCAGAGTGCAAGAGACCAGTAATTTCCTTTCCTCCTTCTCCAGTTTAGTCCCTCAGCTCCCATCTCCCACTAGCATGTATGTTGGCCCAGTCAGTCACAGTCTCTCTGTCTTGCCTGATTAATTTTGACTGTGCCATAGTTTCAACAGGAGTCCACAACTTGGCACTTTTGTTCTGTCTTGGGAGACACAGGTTTGATCCCTCCATCTGCAGAAGGAGTTAAAGTTAGGAATAAGATCTCACTATAAGGTTGTTCCATAAGCATAAGAAGGGGACATCATCACTTTGTTGAAACAAAGAGAGAGGACTGGTCCCTGCTGCTTTTTTTGTTTTGTGGGGTGGGGAAGAGCAAAAAAGGGGATGCATCAATGTCTGACCTCAGGGCATTGAGACACTGAAATCCCCTGGGGATCTACCTGAAGGAACCTGAGACTGTATTTTAAGGAAAGCAATGAAAAGAACAAAACGAAAAGTCCAGTATGTTCCTCATATCCTGTAACCACTGGCAGTACCTAGATGTTGATGGCTTCATTCTCAGGACTATTGCCTTGAGAGTAGAAGTGATGAAATTACATACAACTAGAGAGACTTCACTGTCCCTCAGGATTTTTGCCATCATTCAGCATCTCTCTCCTGTAATGCTGCAAAAAGATAATGGGCTTTTACTTTTTCATCTGCACAGAGAAATGGGTTGTCACAATACAAACAGAAATCTGACATTTGCAGGGCAGGATCATGCCATATTTTGCTGAAGGGCATTTTGATAGGTCTTTTCATATACTACTCTTGACTGAACCTGGTAATCAAACAGATGGAACAAAATGATTACTTACTGACTAAACCAGTGCCAGCCCCTCAGCAACACAACTGTGTTCACATGGCACAACAAAACAGCACAAAGTTAATTCCCTCCTGTTCCCCTCAATAGAAAGAGACGTGGAGCTTTTTCCAGGATACAGGGGAGAGCACTTAAGAGGTCAAACTCATCTCCAATACACTGGTGCCAGTGCCACAGCAGCAGCTGATTCTAAGTAGAGTATTCATCTGAGAACAGAATGTGGCACTGCTCTTTTCTTCTATTTAATTTCAGGTAACATTTATGGTCCACAGAAGGAAAAAATAAGGGGTTTTTTGCTGTAACAATCCCCAACATCCAGCTATGCTCTCCAAAGGTAAATATAGGTCCAAACTTCCTCCCCAGCTTCAAACCAGTTCCTAAATAGAACATTAATTTTATTACACTCTTATGCAAAAATTAGAAAAAGATGGCCCCAAAGACATCAAGCACATATCCCCATAAGACGGTTCACTCGTATTTAAGGGGCCAAAAACACAAACAATTTTACTGAATATATGGCCAATTATTCACAGCATCAGGATTAACATAATTAACATTATAATGGATTTCTTCAAAAGGGAACTAGTATAATAATTACACAAGGCATTCTAAATGGGAAATAAAGCCAACTACAAATTTCAGAGGTTATTTTATGCGAATACTGTCGCTGTAGTGTTCTGAGAATTCCATTGTAAACTGAATTGTCCATTTCTGATACTATGAATAATTGCATACTCATTTATTTCTAATAACCTATTATTTATTTGCAATTTCTTTTGTCCTTCTAAATGTTATGAACCCATTTAGAGAAACCACCTACATGACAACTTACCTATTATCCTTATAAAATGTTGCATAGCTTTGGATTAGCTACACACAATTAAATGCCAGCTATTGTGTTCATATAAGTTAGCAAGTCTGTGAACCCCAGCAATATAACATTGCATTTAATTCTAAACAACTATTTCTAAAACAAGGTGATTTATATATAATCACCCCAGAACACAATCAAACTGCACTCAGTTTTGCCCTTATAAAGATTACTGAGTGCAGGTATCAATATTTAATGTGCAAATAACAAGCGCCATTTTCCAGACCATCCCCAAACAAACTCATTCACTGCTTCACTCTTCCAGTGCACCAATACTGCAGCCACTCCCAGGTACACCCATGAGCCATGCACTTACCCACCCTGTTCACCTCGGGATACACTAACATTCCACAAATTGGCTTAGAGTTGGTAAACTGGATTACTCACACCTATTGCATCCATGGTGTGGAACTCTGCTTTCCTCTTGGTCACACTGCTGAGCATCAGTGTCGCTCAGAGGAGCTGGCCCTTGCTGATATGAGTCCTCAGAACTGCAGTAATCATGACTCCCAGAATGGAGCTGACTCCTGCCTGGCTAGCTTGTTCACGTCTATGTGCAAAACACTCAGCAAACATTCAAGGTGTTTCTTTTCAAACTCCTTCTGTCTCTTTAAGTTCCCCATAAAACTGCTGTAGCACCTCAGTAGCTCCTGTGCCTGAGACACTATGCCTCGCAGTGCCTCAGGGGACAGCGGGGCAGCTTTGGGGTGCAGTGGGACCTGCCAGGGCAGTGATATGCTGCCATGGGTGGGGTACAGAGGCAGCAAGCAGGATTCAGTCCTGGAAGCCTCCACATCTTCTGAAAGAATAGCTGTACCTGAGCTATGGATTGTTTCTTCCTCCGATCCTCAATGACTTTGATTTAATGCTGGGCTTTGACCAGTTTTCCTTCTGAAGCAAACTCAGGCTACTTCTGTTACCCTGGAGGGTCTGCCATGCCAGCAAACAGCTTTATATTTACAGCAGTTAATAATGATACTTATTCTACTCATTGCATAGTTATCTATCTTAATGTGTTTTTCTTCTCTTTCGGTGCCCTTGGGCTTCCAGCAAACAATTCATTTGTGGACAAAGCACTTGTATGACCCTCAAATCACAAACCATTCAAAACATGGACAGTGAAAAACGCAACACACAACAGACCTGGAGGGCCTGTCCTCTGCTGTCCAGAAACTGTGAAATCACTCATGTATAAAATACACTGTCTGTCTCTTGTGCTTCAGATTGCTGAGTTAAAATGGCAACAGTCAGGGCACAGGGGCTGGAGAGGCATAAAATGGCCTGCAAAAGCAATTAAGTGCCACAGAGACATTTGGATTTGCTAAGAACAGAAGATTGTTTACAGCCCTGTTTACTCCTGACCATGAATACTGTGCTTTATGTACAACAAGGACATGAGCAAACCCCAGTGCTCCAACACATTTGTTGCTCTGCTGAGACTCCACAGAGCACAGACGCTTCCCACTGGCACCATTGTGCAGGTGACTTTCCTGAGGCTTTCCGCTCCAAATTATGATCTCCAGCCACATGGGGAACACACTCATCAAACACATACAGCCTTCAGAGCTGATGTCCCTTTTGTACCCTCCTGTTTTTATGTGGTCCCATTTCCCCACATGCCCCCACACCATTTCTTTTCTCTCTCTGCTAAGAACACAGTCCTGCGTTACCACTAGAAAAATCCTTAGGAGTTTGGAATTCAGACAGAATGGGGAACCTACTGTGCTTTTCACCACCATGCAACCATTGCTCACCCCAGGCGGGCTGGCACCCTTGGCCACCAGGAGGGGAACAGACTCCCAGCTGTGTTTGCCCCAGCTCCAAGAGTTAAGCAACGTTTTTCAGACATGGGAGAACAACTCCTCTCACCTTTAAAAGCCAGCCATGTAGCACTGGATAGGCCAAGAGAGAAAGCTCCTGCAGCAGGAGAGCCCCAAGGCAGTGGGCTGTGGCAGCCATGAAGTTTTCCCGCTGCTCCCAAGGTGATGGGAGAGGGGGTTTCCCAGTGCAGCATCCTCTCAGCATGGTGAGGGCCCTGGGTTCACACCTGACATGACACCGCCAGGCACTCACCCAATTTTGGAGGGATGGAGGTGCACGGAAGCCCAGCCTCCACGAGGTCTCACCACATCTACAAAGGTTGTTCCAATAGCTCTCTGTGAGAAATAAATGAGAAAGACAGAAGATTATAAGTGTTCTATTTTTGGTTGTTTGTTGGGGTTTTTTTTTTCCAAACATTTATTGGGATGTATGTCTAATGCCTAAGATTAGTATTTCGGTTTTTCCTCCGAATATAAATATATTGCCTATGGATATATCAGAAGAACACAATAATGCAACTATGAATTATTTACCTGTTGGGGCAATGTTAATGAGTGTTCTACCAATTAAAATGGCTTCACAGGTTTGTAAAATATAAAATAGGAGGGAACTCACTGGAGACCCCACAAGCATATGTCAATAAACTTAAATTATTCACAAATACACAAGCCTCCCAAAATACCAGCTTCCCAGCCCTCTTTCATTTCCTGAGTGCTCCTGACTGCATCACATTTTGAGCAAAGTCAAAGACTAACTTTCTGTCTTCCCCAAGCCTCTAAAGTTTTTGCAGAAGCCAAATAATCATATGAAAAACATTTCGTTCAGATGCAAACTGAATATTTTATTGGCTAATACTTCATAGTATCCAACTGACATGCATTGCAAAGTGCAATAGCAATACAGGACAATAGCATCTAAGACCATAAACACCTGAAGGTAAATGACATTTAGCAGAGTGCTCTAGCAATGCACTCACACAGCACTGATACAGTGTGCTCTCGTTCAGAATGTTGCTGTTCTTTGTTTCTCTCCTCTGCATCAATCCTGACAATATTAACATCTGTAACAATCCCTGACCACTCTCATTTTGACACTTCCAGTGTACACTGCCAAGCTCTGCAGTGTGTTACAAGTAAAACAGAAGGTGCTAATCCCCACCAAAGGTCCTTCAGCCAAAATTCAGATCAATGTTTGGACTTTAACAAAAAAATCCCACATTAGAATACAAGTCCAGGCATCTGTTGTCATAAAAAGATTGTGATTGTTGTATTTCATGTCCCTTTTCATTATAAATCCATTTGGCATCCTTTATAACAGTCAGCCTGCCCCCAGAAAAAATTATTTGATGTTCCTGTAGATGTCATATGTGCCCTGTGCTTTTACAGCACTTCTATTGTAATTCAACATTAATTATCTTTCCAATTAATGTACTGCATAATGCTGCAATATAAAATGTTCACATTTTGCAAATAAGAAAATTGAGCTCAGCTCTGTTTGCTTTGATCCCATTTTACTGTTATTATAATTCAGTACCAGAATTCTTTTCCTTCTTGGTTGGGTTATTGACACCCTGAACACACACAAGGGAGCTATCGTCTCCATAGAAAAGATACAGTTATTCTTTTCTTTTCCAAGAGAAGACCTCCAATTTCTTTTTCAATACCATTTAGATATACTTTCCTGCCTTATGATTGTTACTGAATAGCTCATAGGGAAAACTGAGGTGACAGAAGTACTAATAGAACAGCATTTACCAGTTACCATAAATGTAGGCATCAAAAATACCTACAACTGCTAGAAAATGGTAAGTGTGAAGCAGATTATAAATACAGAAAAAAAGGCGATATCAAAACTGTGGTGAGAGAATGGAAAATACCCACTTATTTAGAAATGATCCAACGTATTCCTTAAAGGTTGTGTGTCAAAAATACCATTCCAAGTTTTACTGCAGAGTACCATAATAAAAAACACAAAAGCTAAAATATACAGAGAGTATAACATATAGAAATGCAAAATACATATACAAAATTGCTTCCTATATTTATGATGGAAAGAATATATGGTGAGTGTCCACAATGAGGAACTTAATTTTTCTTTTTTTTTTGGTTTAGCTGCTGTCAATAGCTGCAATCTTTGCAGGCTACTGGATTTGACCTCCAATGCCACCATCTCAAAGCACCTCACAGTTCTTTTTCATCCTGAATGTGCTGAAGTCTTTGAAGAAGGTACAAATTCTCCCTTTCTCCAGTGACATTAGGTCTAGATTTCTTCCCTGCCACCCCACCACATCATTTTTAACAGAACCAAACCTCCATTTCCAGCGATCTCACACTATCAAAGGAAAAAAAACAATACCGCTGAAACAGAGAGAAAATTTTCACCATTGAGTTCCTTTACTTTTTTCTTACCTTGATCAGCACACAGAAAGGAGCAAAATGCGACTACAAGACTTTCTGGAACTTCATTTTACACTATGAACTTAGAAATTAAAATTATATATGAATCCCATGAACTTAGAAATTAAGAATCAAAATGACATTTCAAAAGTGCTTTAAAATCCTCTTGGAAAATCACTTCCAACCTACTGAATATATTTCCAATTATTTCATCAGGTTTAATTACTGCATATATATTCCACACAGGATTTTACTGTTGTAGTGCTAGGTTTGGTTTAGCAAGCTGCAGCTTTCCCTGAGAGCTCAGCAGAGCTGCTTAGGGCAGTGTGACCATTGCTGCCCTCCCGCAGTCCATTTTGGGACGGCTCCGCGGTTTTGCTCCGGCAGCTCTCAGCTCTACAACACAGTGACGGCGAAGGAGGCCAGAAGGGTCTCCCCATGAGGGCTTCAGAGCACTTTTAATGGTTACATCTTGTCCCAGGGACCCCCCGAGGCAGAGAGACCCCGTGATCCGGGCGCAGGGGGTTTTGTCAGGGGCTCGGGGACGGTACATGGGCAGGGTTGGGGTACAGGAACCGATAGGGAGAGCCTGAGGGAGTGGCCAGGGCTGGGGGCAAGGAACAGGGGGAACAATGTGGGATAGGAAAAGCAGTGGGTAAACCACATTCTACTGGGAAAAAGAAATCAAAGCTAAAAATCAGTCTTAGAAACAGAGAATGCCAAAGCTCTACAGGTCATTTAAGAGAGCCCAGTGGCCCCAATGATACTAACTGCACAAGCAAGGTAAATTGTGTAAATTAAGCCAGCCGAAACAGGTTTGCACATTGCATGGATATTCAAAATTTTTTAAGTGGATGTTGTCCTGGCTTCTGTTTTATTTCATGGAAGCGAATGAAAAAGCCTGAACATTAGTGGGTTTTTTCTGTAAAGGATGTTCAGGCCTTGCAATACACATCATATTTAAACTTCACCCCCAGCTTAGTTACTTGTAAGCACACCATGAATTTGGCAGCCAGTTTCTGGTTCCGAGCTTCAGCGAAAACATTCTTCCAGTCTCCAAAAATACCTTGAATATAAAGAAGAGGAAATTATTATCCCTGACTCTAAGGACCAAAGAGTATAATTTAAAACAAAAGACTAACTTTTCTCTCTTATCATATTTTAGAATAGTACTTCTTTTTTCCTTTAAGAAAAAATATCTGACAGAAGAATACACACATTTGCTTTATGTTTGGTGTCTTCAATAGAATGTGAACATAAAGCAACCACAGGAAGTTACTGGTCTGCCTTCAGGGCTCTGGCATGTGCCTTGTACAGCTGCAGAAGACTAGAAAAGGTGACCAGAAGCTGTGAAACCAACCCAGAAAGCTCAAAAGTGTGGCTTTTAACTGCACAAGCTTAGTGTGCTGCAATCAGACACTGCTCTGGACGCATTCTATAGCTGCATTCTACCTTTAATCTAAATTTTGGAGAGCCCACAGTTGGAGGTTGTCTGAGGTTCTAGCCTCATCCATGGCTAAAAGACACAGATCAATCTGTGGAGTGTCTGGATTCCATGAGCTGGCTGTGGTCCATAGGCAGTCCCAAGGGTTATTTAGAAAACCCAAGATTTGTGGAGGCACTCAGTCTACAGGCAATCCCCAGTAGTCACAGAAGCCATAATAAAACTCTTCTTTGTTTTAGCTGATGCTTAGTGCATACCACAACAGAGGGTGTGCTACCTGTAGAGCAGTTCTGCTAATCATATTATACAGGGCTTTACTGACTGGTATTGGCCCTTGGGGTGAAATCAGTTGACAGATTCCTGTTTCTTAAACAACACCCAGCCTTGAAAATGATACATAAATATTAATCATCTATTGATCCAAATTCCTGTCTGCCCAAGACAAAGAGCTCCTATTCACCACTCTGGCAAAACACAAACAAATTTACCTTTATGGAAAAGAATGAGCCAACAGCACCATGAGTCTCCTGAGCTTTAACACTCACTGGCTGGAAAGTGTCCCTTTCTGCAATGGCCTGGATCTGCTCAGCTGTTGGGGACAATCCAAAGAATTCAGCTATTTGCTTTACACTGGCAGTCAGGTTCTGAAAGCAGTACAGTGAAAGTGAGACATGCAATATGCTTCCTCTAAAAAAGGGAGTTACCCACATGGGATGTGCATTGCCATCACCTACTAATTTAATTCACTGTTTTCTGTGTTACATTTCTGTTTTCTGGAGCTCTGCTTTTGTATAGCCAGACTCAACTTGTCACTAAAATCGACTTGATTTTGTTCTTTCAAAAACCTGTGCCATTTCCTCTTAATTTCAGCAGATTTCAAGGAATGGGCTCAGATGTGTTTTGGCTGTCAGTAAACAGCATCTGCTTTACCCCTTTCAGGTCTTCATATATTACGACCATAGTATTCTTATCCTCAGTGTGTTTGTTCCAGGTGAGTGCAGGATCAAAACAGGATCCCCAGCCAACTGTAAAGAAGAGAAAAAAGCATTGGTGTGACCTTTGTTTCTAACTGGGTACTTTTTTTCTGTACAACTGAAGGATTGCCTTCTGTTGCCTGTCAGTTACATCAGTGCAGAAAAAAAGAACAGCCTGCCCTTTCCACGGTACTGTCTGTACCAGAGAATGACAGAGGCTTCCTCTGAACTTTTGTAGGTAAAGTTTCCACACGTAAACATGAGTCTCACTGTGTGTTTCCCTTCTGTGACGACACTGTCATGTAAACATCTCTTAACAGACAAAGCCTGACATCAGCCTAAATCTAAAATATGGGTTGCTAAGGAGGTCTTTGGCCTAATGTGGAGAAACAGTAAAGAAACAAACAGCCATTTCATTAACACTTTGAACCTGCAGCATTTCCTCCAACGTTAAGTGGCAGAATGCCAATGATCCAATGCCATTGTCCAGCTGCCATGCAATTCCCTCACCCTTTATTGGAAGAGCAAAATACCCGGAAGCAAAGCATCTTTTGGACATTCTCCCCTTCTGGCATTCAGCTGCCTCCTTTATCGTGACGTATGGCCATCAGGAAATTAATTACGGCACAGCTGTATTCCCACTGGCCCCATTCAGTTGTTTTCCCACTAGCCCCATTCAATGTTTTCTGTTGCTTTTTCAGCTACAATCAGTATCTGTAACAATACAGATCTGTCATGAATCCTGAGAAGAACTCATCCCTGGAGCTGTAACTGGGGACGCTTGACACATTGTTATGGAAATGGAAAAATTAAACAGCTGTATCTTTAGGGTTTCAAAACAACACTACTAACTGGAGTGGGAGAAAGAGGTCAACAATTTTAGATCACTGATCTACCCTGGCAACCAAAGTGGGAGTATAACCAAACATTCTGCAACCAATAACACACTGGGAGCTATATAATATTTTATTGATAAAGACATTCAGAACAAAATTACAACATGATCATAATAAGGACCTTATCACCACCTATAAGGTTGTTTTATATCAGGATGCAATTGTAGAAAGAAGTAACTGGAAAGATTGTAAAATAGTCATTGAATACCATCCCATAACTACCTAGGACCCGGGAAATAGTAAGGAACCATTTGCCAACCTCCTGCCAGGAAAAGCGCCTTTAGAAAACCACAGCTGTTACAATCATCTCTCATTTTTCAAAGTACGGCAACAATTTTCTTGAAATCCTTAAGAGACTGTAATCCTCAGAGAAGCATAAACACTTCTGAAAACACATTATACACATTAAATATTTTTGCCAGATAAGTTATATGTTTTCCTGCCTCGTGCAGGAAAAAATAACAATAATACATGGAAAAATTCTCTATCCCTCAACCAATTATTCGTTTCATCTGTGATACATCTTGGAAGTGCTAAGTATCTGCCACTGTTCAATGACCAAGTACCAGAAACACTGAAGTTTTAACCCCATGACTCTTTGCAAGAAGACAGCCAATGTCCCAGAGACACTGCTGCCACATTCATTCCCAGCAGGGTCGCGCATAGAAAAGAGTTACATAAAAAAGGAAATCGTGACACTCCAGCAATTTCAGAGCACTGCAAGAGCTCCACAGATGTCCTTGCT
The DNA here is from genome assembly GCF_017639235.1 of Corvus kubaryi. NCBI lineage: Eukaryota > Metazoa > Chordata > Aves > Passeriformes > Corvidae > Corvus > Corvus kubaryi. Next base: position 1,806,764 of record NW_024581051.1, read on the forward strand.
TGTGTCAACTCCAACACCCCTGAGGCTACTGTAAATTGTAAGGGGTGCTAAGAGAGCCCAAGCATCGTGAGACTCCCACTGTCTCCAAGTGTTTTCCCTCAGTGCCACCTCCTTGGGTGCAAACAAAGGACATTGACCCAGAACTAGTCTTGCACACTGATACTGTCAGAGAGATGACGCTTGTTCTTGGAAAAAGAAAAAACCCACCTTACCTTTTTCCTTGAAAATAGACTTGGGGAGGCAATCAAAATTCAGATGTGTTAACAAAATCCTTGTAAGTGGAATCTAGTTTATCCTCTTCAGAATTAAATAGAACCAGAAGAGAGAACAGGTTTTTTTACAAGGGTGCAGCAATGATTTGTGAGAGTTGCCTGTGTGAAAGAGCCCCTAATCAAAAGGCATTAGTCATCAAAAATTATTTTCTTTCCCCTCTCAGGAGAAATAGTCTTACTTGCTGCATGACTTCATTTTAATAATTTTTGTGCAGGAGTGCAGAAGAGAGAAAAAAACAGTTTTAAATGGTTTGACAGTTTCTTTTCACTAACCTGATATTTACTTGGATCTCCACATTCAATAAAATTAGTTCTGTGCTTACATGTATACTCTGGATAGTTGTAAATATCAAATCACTTAAAATCTAGATAAGCCATTTCATACCTGCACCAAGAAACCCAGAGAACAAAAAAAATATCAGAGGTTTAAATAGGATGACAGAGCCTTCTCACTACGAAGCTTAATTCAGCATAATAGTCATCAAAAGACAACACCAGGGGACTAAAATGATTATAAACAAAATAATGTTTTCCATTAATGACATCCTCAGCAGCTGCTTAAATGTGACTCACTAATAACTGGAGGCACAACTGACTCAACAATTCATTCAACATTTTTTTAATATATTCATAACTTAGTCAGTGATAGATAATAAAGGGAGCTTTCCTGTCTTTTACAGAGAGACTCACGGGAAGATTCTGGGTAGGAGAAGGAAGGAATTAACAAGAAACTCTGCTCATTCTGCTGAGGGAAGTGTCTGCCTCTGCTGCCCTGGATCAAGGGCAAAGTGGAGTCTTATTCGATGTCACTGCCAGTGCATGTCCTCAGCTGTGCCTGCAGCTGTCTCCGTAAAGCACGTGCCAGAACAAGTGCTAGAAGAGCTCTTACGCCAGACACCTGCATCCCTCCCCACCCCTCACCCTTTGGAAGGCATCTTGCAGTACAGCCTCCCCCATGATGCATCCCATTCCAGCATGAGCCTGTGGCCAGCTCCTGAAGCTGCACTGTGGAGCCAGCTTCCCCAAGGCTTCCATGACTCACATTTGCCCCAGTGCTGCTCTACCGATGGCTGTCAGGACAGAGCAAAGGACCAGTGTGTTCACCTTGACCCACAGCACCCTCACCATGTCCTTGTGGGGAAGCGCCTGGAAGGCTTCCCACAGGATTCACCGAGATGGAGCTGTGGAGCTGCCACTGCCTCCTGTAGTGAGTCCCCTGTGAATCCAGCTGCCAGATGCATTAACATGGAAACACAGTGCAAACAGCTTTAACCTCGTGCTTTTTGTGGAAAGTTATTCCCAGAAAGGAATAAATTCCACCCTATTTTATATAAAGGGCCTCAGGATGCTTGGGTGGAAGCAGCTGATATATGTCATTTATATAGTAATGTATGTATAACACGTACACATTATACAATGTCTTATAATACGTATCATTTATATACTACCTAACATCATGTTTCTATATAAGACGTTGTATGATGGATATCATTTATACCACTCTCCCATTTATGTACAAATCCATGCTCACATCTGCCTAGATGTGCACAAAGGCAAATTTCATTTTAACAAAAAGCTACAATTGAGAAACCTAAAATTCCTAATCTCTAAATTCCCTACTGGCTTCTCAACCATATGAGCCATACCTGGGAACTGCTGATTCCTAAAGCTCCACTGTCTTTAATCCCTACTTCATAGTAGTCCTTTGCATCAGTTTTTCTCTCTACCACACACACCTGAGTTGGGGGAAACCTTAAGTACAGTGAGACTTTACTGTCATTTAACCTTCATAATACTTAATAACTAAAAAGAATGAGGATAATATTACAGCTTTAAGAAACAAAGCTTTTGAATGGCCTCAATATGAGTTCCTTCATCAAGCATGTTCATGACCATCTAAGCACGGCTAATGCCAAAGAGTTTGAGCCCTGCATGTAAAACACCCGAGAAGTTGGAAGCCAGATACCAGGGCCCCGTGGTTCAAGAGGGAAAGAGACCTGCAGAGAAATTTTTATTTCTGCCTGGTGATATTACCGCAGGCCTGGTTCCTACGGTATATCACCATGTCCCGCAGCTATAGGGAGGAGGAGGAGAAGATCCAGCAGGCAGGAATTGTGCAGCAAGATTGATTTATTTAATTATTTTACAAACTCTTTTATAGACTTTTTTCTTCATAGTCTAATTGGACAAAGGACCAGCCACCCCTTGGGGGTGATTGGCCAAAATCCTAAAACATCCATTATCAAAATATTTTCTACTATACCATAAACAAGACTTTCCAAGGTTGCAGGTGGCTTGGTTGTTTACATTCCCTGCTACCTCTTCTGTGAGAGAGAAAAGTTTCTCACGGACTTAGAAAAATAACAAGAAGATCCTCACTAACAGCATTTTTGTACCTACATGGTGACACTATGGCTTAGTGGGTCCGAGTGTCACATCAAGGGGCATTAGGAGCCCAGCAATTTCTACTTTCAGACTGGGGCAGGTCATCTTTCCTTTTCATTCTTTTTCCACTTGTCTTGCCATTTTTCACCATGATTTGCAAGCTATAGGAAATTAGGGCAAGAAATCTATTTAGCAAAGTTTTAAAATGTAAAAGTAAACATCCAAATGGGAAAAAAATTCCAAAATATTTACCTGCAGATTGTAACCATGCTGCACTGCACCAATGCATCATTTTCTCTCCCTCCTGCTTTCCCATTTCTTCTGTGAAACCTTCCATACAGGCTTTTCCACCAGAGTGCCTGCCAGGTAACAAGGTGCTGCATTCCTCAGCAAACTGTGGGGAGCTGTGTACCCCCTTTCCTACTGAACAACTAGCAGGGGTCTTTAGTTAAATTTTCCCCTGCTGAGCAACCACAAACTGTCCGATCTCAACAGTGTGAGATTTCTTTTCTTTTTTTATCTACTCATCCTTTGCCCTGAGCAGGAGAGGTTTACTGAGTTACTAAACTGCAGAGAAAACCAGTATCACGTCTCCACACCTAAACTCTTCCAAATTCCGTGAGAAATAAAAGCAAGTGCCAAGACATGACAAACAGCCTCTGTGTAGGGTCCAGCAGGAGTCTGGACCCAAACCCAAAGAAATTATGGGCTCCTTAAAACAAAGATGCACATTTCACATTTTGTGCCTGCTCCTTCCTTTTTTATTTGGCCTATCACAGTTCAGTGTTCTGTCTAACAGCTGCTATAAATTCACCCTAAGCACTACAGGAGTACTTTTTAAGCCCCTGAATACACCATAGTTTATTTCCAGATCAGAATTTGCCAACCAATGCAAATTCTATGTGCTGAATGAGACCCTGACCTAGGACCATCTCTGGATAGAGCCGCAACTACTACAATGATAATGCAATCAGTTCCTTTCCTGGATTCACGTTTTCCCCAACAACCCTAAGCTTTTGCTGCTTGGGTTGATCCTGCTCACTTAAAATCCTCAGAGCAGGAATTACTTCACTAAGAAATCCCGCTGAGTGCAAGCAATACTTGCAAACTCAGCCACCAGGGAAAAAGAGAATTGGAAAATGAATCACCCTTTAAGAATGAACAGCAAAAATATTATATCTAATCTTACAAAACACTAGCGCCCGCGCGGCCGGCCCGCGGGGAAGCATCTTACAAAGAAAATTAAGTCCCTATTAAGGAAAATCTAAAGAGCTTTTATTTTGGCAATAAAGTCATTCCCATAATTTGAATTAAGAGCAATATGAATAATAGAAGACAATGAAAATGAATAAGATGAATGTGTCTTTACAAACAGACCATGTCAATCTGCCTGCAGATAGGACTAGGAACTTATAGATAGGGAAGTAACAGAAGAAACTTTTAGTTCTAGAAAATGTTACTAATCAATACAGACTGTTTCTCAGCCACGGCAGAGTTAAATTCCTGAACCTAGAGAAAAAGAACAAAGACTTAATATAATTATGAATAGGTGTTTCTTTCTTTTATATAACAAAAGGGGGGTGCATATTAGAGGGGGGCATAGAGCAGGTGATTCAGGAAGTCTGTACCTTCTGAGTACCTCAGCCAGCGGGGAAAAAGAAGAGAGAGTTGTGGCCAGGAACTTAGGATAAAAATAGGGCTGCATCCCCCAACAATTTGAGAGACCCCATGGAAATGCCCATGGCTTTTGTTTGAATAAAGTTACAGGACTCCTCTGTCTCCTTTTTGGACATAAACCTCTGGCATTGTGGATTAATTTTCCTGACACTTGGGAGACACACTGATTATTTATTTCAGAGTTGCACAAGCCTGGGTGCTCTGAGGTATTCCACAAATCAAGCATGCCAACTATCAAAAGTTTTTACTACTTATACAATTTAGCAAACAAAGGAATTAGTGTCCATTGGCTGCAAGTGACATAGTCCCCTCATTAATTAGTCTTCTATCTTCTGTTGGTTAAGGATTCTCTTGCTTCTCGTGCTAATCAGCCCACGTGCTCAGTCCTTCTCTTCTTTTGGGTTGGTGGTTTTCTTGGGTTCTTGGCCATGAGTCGGTGGTCACAATCTGCCCTTGCCATAAATTATCTTTTACCCAGTCAGAGCAGAGGTGGCATTATCAGTTTCTTCCTTACAATGGTTATTTCTGCTGGATGTCTTTGTGGCCCATAAATGCTGCATTCTTTGTGTCCACTATCAGTAGTACATCCTTCTCACCTGGCATTACTAACCTCTCCCTAGGTCTGAGATTACTGAAGCATATCGGGCCCAAGACCTTAAGAAATAAATTCTATTGACAAGCGATTTGTATTTCTAACACCTGGGCATCACTTAGTGCTCGCCTGTTAGCCGCTATCTGCCTCACGGATTAATCTCTTCTCTCGTTGATCAGGCCGGAAAGTATGCAAAGACCAAAGCCCATCCTTTCTTGAGAACATTTTTACACAATTCGTATTTTGCAAGACCGGCCGCCGGGCCGCCTCAGCGGCTGGGCCGGGCCGGGCCGGGGCCGTGCGGCCGCCCCTGGTGCGCCGGCGCCTGCGCGTTGCTGCGGGCGGCGGAAGGCGCCGGGCCTCGGCCATGGCGCGGCGCGTCGTGAGGGGGCTGCTGCTGCTGGAGGCGGCGGGGCTGCTCGGCGCCCTCCTGCTCTACCGCGCCATGGACCGCAGCCAAGGTGCGGCGGGGCGGGCGGGGGCCGCGTCCTGATGGGGCTGGGGGGCGGGCAGGAGAGGGGAGGCTCCTCCGCGCGGGGGCCGCCGGCGGTGCCCGCGGAGCACCGCGCACCGCCCGGGTTTTGTAAGGAAATCCTGCCTTGTTGGCGTCAGGAGTTCGGCTTGGGTGCGTGCGGGTACGCAGGGGTGGCTTGTTGGGCGCACCCCCGAGGATATACCTCTGAAGAACGAGCTGCTATTGTAGTTTTACAAACCCAAGCCCGCGAGCAATCCTTCGGGAGGCAGCACGCGACCACACCAGGAGCAAAGCCGACTCTTGCATGTTTTTGTAGTAACAGCAGCGGGCCAGGTAAGGATTTAAAAGAGAGGCTGGCCGCAAATGAGGCAGGAATTGATCAGTCCTGTTTCAGGCGTCTGGTGTTGAGCCCTTGAAGGGAGGTCCCGGCTGTGTCTGGGTCTCGCAGCCTCTGATGCGACATTGCTCAGGCCGAGGACAGACCCGGCTGCTGGAGGCGGCCAGCGTCGCCTTCCGGATTATTTAGCTTCGGTCCCTCAGGTGTCTTAGACTTACAACTCCGTGCCCAGGTAACACAGAAATAATAAGCAAACCACCGGTTTGGTTACTACAAGGAAGTTTGCTCTGCAGGGCAGCGGCCTTACTTTGCGTGCAGGGCTCTGCAGGGTGCAGCGCTGGTTCGACAGATCTGTGTCCTTGCAGGAAAGAGCCTGTCCTGCTACCTGCAGGGTCAGGGCGAGCCAAAAGGCAGCTGCTGCTTTTGCTGGGAGGGCAAGAGTCCACCCATTTTGGCAGTGGTGTGGTCTTCATGCCAAGTTCAAGCTGAGCTTCACCTACTCTACATTTGTTTTCCAAGATCCAGGTGATGCCAGACTGTTAAATTTCAGCTGTCTTTGAATTTTTATCAGAAAATACATATAACAAAAAAATATGGAGAACAGATATTTTCAGCCTATTGTTGTAACTTGGTGCTGGGCATTCATCTTTGGGGTTTTTTTCTCCTCTTTCAGTTCTAGGTTCTAGTTCTTACATGCATTTGCATATTTTTTTCAACTGCAGTTCTGTAAGGTGCAGTGAGCTAATCTAGCAGCTCAGTGAGCTCAGAGTGAGGCTTTTACTGCTTTCTTTGTGCTAGTACTGGAGTGGGTAAGATCCTTTTATGAGCTGCTGAAATAATTAAAATAGCATAAACCTGTTGTGATTTTCTATTGGGTTGTTAGAGCAGCCCACAGAACAATTCAGTGAACATCTAAATCTGCACAAGGAAACAAAGCAGTTTTCCCTGGTTTTACTTGCATGTCAGTCTGTGAGAGGCATGCAGCTTCATGTGAATCTGTAGCTTGGACTTGGTTATCACAATTGTGAGGAAGCTCAGAAAACACTGTGATGATGGGGCTGCACGGATGAGTAACCTGAGTACAGTCTCTGGAATTATTTTAAATAAATTCCTCTCACATTATTTAATGGTGGCTGTAAATAAAGAGCTCAAACAAATTTCGATAAAACAGATGTAGTTAGAAAAATAGTGTATTTAATTATTCATCTTAATATATGCTGGGAAAGTAACTTTATCTTTCTTGTCAGATTTCAGATACACAATGCAGAAGAGGTTTCCATCAGTTCTGGAAGGTGGGTTTGTAGTCGTTGGCTTCAGAAGGATGGCTGAAGCTTCTGTTGCATCTTAATGTATAAAACCGATCTTATTATTGCTTAAAACTTTCCCCAGGAGACACTGTTGAAGTTTTTATTGTTAAGGCATGGATAGAATGTCAGACTGTTGGATAGAGACCTCAGAACTGGAGGGCTATACACGAAATAAAACTAGCCACAAAGTGGCTGCTCTTTAGATATGTCTAACTTAGAGCTGACATGGATTTTCCTATTTTTCAGTTTATTACAAATCCAATGAGTGGTCTGGAATTCATGGCATAAGGGAGAATGACCAAATGACATGGTTAAGCAGCAAGAACTGAAGTAAGAAAGATGTGTGATTAAATAAAAAACTATTTAAGAATATTTGTTTTTAAAATCTCCACATCAAAAAGTCCAGTTCATCTTCTCACTTTCTTGCCTTTGTACTTGTTTTTCAGCCCTCTGTGCCTGAACTGTTTCTTCTTTTTGATGATGCTTTTCACATCCCTGTTGTGAAGCCACTTGTCACGCTCTATTTCCCACTGGATCTGTTTGACATCTGTAGGAGGCAAGGTGAGAAATAAGGAGCTGATGGATACCTCTGACCATGATGTGGCACACAGATCAATCATGTTAAAGTTAAAAGTTGACTGCTGTATTTATAAATGTTAATAAAGTGCAAACTGCCTTTTTTTTTTGAGAAAGCTGTGGGTTTTTTCATTTCACAAAACAAACCCTACCATCTCAGAGTTCTAGGCATTGCTGTGTATTTTATTAATGCCAGACACGCTTGTGTTAGAAGCAGTGTTTGAGTGCTCCTAACATTTTTCAAGTGACACCAGCAAGACTTGTAAAAGCTTTACAAGCTTTAGTCAACCAGCATATACACAATTCATGAGAATTATTCTGGGGAAACTACTTTCTGCTTCACTGATACTGCGAGGAGACAGTCCAGTAGGTAGGGAAAGACAGCCATGCCTTATGCCTTGCCTTCCCTTCCCAAGGAATCAAGGGCACTTTACCTGAGCGGAATTCACACGAAGGCTTGGCAAAGAGCATCCTGCCTGTCCCTGCTTACAGTGTGAAACGGCCAAGGACAGCCTCTCCCTCTTTTCTGAAGCCTTACTCACTCCACTACTCCCAGTTCATATTTAGCGCTGGGCATCTCACGTCACTGGAGAAAACTGTCACATCTTACTGACGTTGAGCTACTGTCCCTGCTGTGTGGTTTCTGACCCTGTATTCCAGTTAAAGGTGGTTCATCTTTTCGGGTACAGAACCTGAAGGGAAAGAAGTAAATTACAGCACTACGACTGTCAGCTACCTGCAGCATGTACTTACTTGCATTGTCTCTGTTGGCCATGGCGTTCATTCCAATATTGTCAAACTTAGACCCGGCGTTTTCATCCAGCAGATAGCCAAACTTTAAATAAAGAGAGAAATGTTGGTATTCTGTTACAAAGCAACAGGTAAAATGCTTGATCACTTTTTGTTAAGCACTGATCAAACTCACCTCTTCTGCAGATGCCAGTATACCAGCATCTTGGAGTTTCCTCTTCTTTCCTCGGCTGGATCCTTCAAACAAAGAGTAGTATTCTTATGAGACAGAACTTCAAGTCCCCAAAGACACTAAAACAAAGTTTTACCATGTTTTAAATTTTTAAAACTTTTCTTCATGAGGTCATCTGAATTAGCTACGTTGGGAACCTTTGTTACCCACCTTCCCTAAAAGAAAAGGAAAAAAGTCTCCAAGCAAGTATTAAATAGGACAACTCTGTGCATCAGGTGTGAGTAACAGATGCACAAACCACCAGTACAACTCCACCCTACTTCAAAATTCCTCCTTCAACTCTCAGCTCTTCAACAGCAGATTGTTACTCTGAATTATGCTGGTTGGGGGACAACCTCCTTTTCATTTATGGTTTATTTAAATCTGAACCTAGATCCAAAATGTGATAATCTACTGTAGTAAATCTCTGATTCCAAAGTTCTTTGGACTCTTTTATTTGTATTAAGCTTTCATGTCAGTGTTTTCTTACCTTCCAGCGATCCCGCAAAAGTCGTATCTTTCTTTTTCTTGCCCTTTTTACTGACAGATTTCAGTTGCTTGTCATTGTTTGGGTCTGATAGAAAAAAAAACCCAAATACATCAGTCTCCAACTCTCACACCATGTACATGTATTTAAAGTGCAGCAGAGACTAAAACTCCTTTTTAGGCATATTTGCCATATTGGTCCAGGTCTTTAAAAGGCAGTGCACACAAGCAAATCTAGTATTTCTTCAAGCTAGACAATTAAAAATTGGTCTGTGGTGTGCTGTTCTTTATGCTTTTTTCCACAGCACCAGAAGGGAATGATGCTAGGACACATAAAATACAAAAGCTAGAAGCAGGCATTAGGTAAACCTTGAATGTCTGTGTGGTAAGTTTGGTGAATTAATAATCTCATGAAAGATTGTGTTAACAACTGTATGAACAGTTTACCTCTTCTACCCTCGGTCATCTTCCTGTGACCTTTAGTTACTCATTTAAATAGTCCATTAATCTGTGTTTTTCCAGCCACATGCTTTGTATTCTGTGTAAACTGTGCTTTTCAGTTGAACAAGTAGCACCATGCAGGTGCAAAAATCAGTTACTACTACAGTAGTAATAAAAACTTGAGTGCATATCTGTATTAGAAGAGTAAGCTGTTACTTGTGAGACAGCAATTTAAGTACAAGTTACTTCATCTAAAAGAAATCAACATTAAAGAAATAAAAAAATTACCAACTACCATTTTTTTTAGTTTTCTCTTTGAGCTCTTTAAGTATTAATGCCTACTGCAGCCAGTTATTTGTGTATAAAGCTACTTTTGCTATGCCAGTGTTTTCAGAATGAAAGAAACATTTCTCATTTGGAAGTTCTTACACCCAGATGCCTAATTCCCACTCTCGCCTAGGAGACTGTGCCAGGAAATGCTTCCCTTAAGACTTCATTGTACATAGAAGGACTTGTCATTTCTTTGTTTAAAAGCCAAGCTTCCCACCTAGATAGCTAAATTGGAATTTGCATACGTAGTTACATATTAGATGACCTATTTTTAAAGCCTTTTCTCTGTGTTTTTTAGTAATAAATGGCACTTTACCTAGGTCGTTATCATCTTCAGACACATCCATAAATACACCTCCCTCTTCATCCATATCCTCTTCAAAGTCATCCTCCATACTTCCCAAGGAGACTTCCTCATCATCCAGATCACTGAAGTCATCTTCATCATCAGAATCCTCCCAGTCAGCACCAGATCCCTCACCACTCTGGCCTTTCTTGCCGCCTTTGGCATTTTTTTTTATATTACTAAAAGAAGATGTAACAAGCTTAGCACTTCATCTGGAAAAGCACTGTTTGCATCTAGATGACATCTATCTACTGGCAAACACTATGTTAGGAAAGTTCAGCGTCATTGCAAACTACTGCAAATGTAGGCTATAACCTAAAATATATGTATTATACACTGAGCCACGTTTTCAACATTAGTATAGGGAGCTGTATTATAAAAGTCAACTATTTTAAGAACTTCTGGACAGAATCCTATTTTGAAATTAGCCAAAATGTCAGCTTCAGTATTTTATCTCCTCTGTGTCTTTGTTCCTTTTCAGAAAGTCTTTTCTGTAAAACACACAAACTGCTCTGTTAAACACCAGTCAAGATCACAAAAATGCTTCAGGTTTCACTAGGAGTTTAGTCTTTAACTCTCCCGTCACCTCAAGGGAAAAAGTCTCTGTGCAAATTCAAACACTGCATTATAGATACTTTGAGTAAAATAGAGGCTACTTCATTATTTACAATTGGACTCAATGATCTTAAAGGTCCTTTCCCACCTAAATGATTCTATGATTATTGAAACTTCTGACTTCAGGAGAACTGAGCTCTCTGACTCTGGATCTCACAAAGCTTATTAACTGTGTTAGGTCCAGTTACAACCAGTCCTTATGGCAGCAGTGCTTCCTTTTGTACTTGGTAATTCTCGAATAGAAACCTGAGACAATGAAAAACAAGACTTTACACTGCTTACTGGGTCCCTACAGGTCTCATGTAAGGACTATTAAGCATCACAAGGTCATCATGATCCGTTATGGGACACGCAGAAAACCAGCATTACTCAGTGTAAAACTGATACTGCCTTTTTTGCAAGGTGATATTCTGAGCCTTTCTGAAAAAGGTCTATCTAGTTTCACAGAGTAAAACTCTATGTAAGATATTAAGACAAGAGGAATAAGAACCAATCTGAAGTCTTACCCAGCAAAATCAAGGTCATCCTGGCCAACAATGGCATTATCAGCAGCTTCAAATGTATCTAGGGAGAAAGACAAATGTTGTTACTACAAGACATATGAAGTCATTGCATCCAGTAAGTACATGGACCTGTTGGCGCAAGTCCAGAAGAGGGCCACAAAGATGACCAGAGGGATTGAGCACCTCTCCTAGCATTGAAGTTGTTCAGCCTGGAGAGGAGAAGGCTTCAGGGTGACCTTATTGCAGCCTTGCAGTACCTACAGGATGCTACAAGAGAGCTGAGAGAGACTTTTTTCCAAGGGCATGAAGTGAGAGGACAAGGGGGAATGGCTTCAAACTGAAAGAGAGTTTAGATTATGTATTAGGAAAAAACTCTTTACTGTGAGGGTAGTAAGGCACTAGAACAGGTTGCCCGGAGAAGCTGTGGATGCCCCATCCCTGGAAGTGTTCAGTGCCAAGTTGGATGGGGCTTTCAGCAACCTGGTCTAGTGGAAGGTGTCCCTGCCCATGTAGTGGGGGTGGAACAAGATGATCTTTAAGGTCTCTTCCAACCCAAGCCACTCTATGATTCTAGCATTGCAAAATATCTAATCTTTAGATACAGGGTCATTATTTTAAGCTTCTGAATTTATGAAGCAAATTCTCATTAGAGATACTAACAATAAAAGACAAACACAATTAGTAACAGATTCTTGTCATAACTAAGACCATATTAATTGAGTCACTAAGTAAGGACCCTGATACAAGAATTCAGAATTATCTTGAAATACTGTAGAAAATAGTTATAGAGCTAACTGGGTTTTTTAAAAAATACGTATAAGTAAATTTTGAAATAATAAAAGAATAGACATTTCCTGGTACACTAACAAATTTAAATTCTGGAACAAATAATACACTCATTCCAAAGCAAAGTACATGCTACAGAAGAGCTAAGATTACTGCAGAAGTTTGCCAACGACCTTACTGAACTCATAACCTCATGAAAGATGTTAGAAACGATGAGAGAAACTGTAAGCAAGATTGAAAAAGGCCAAGCAGTGAAGAAAAAACAGAGGCAAATGTTACATGCTGTTAGGAAAGGTTACTCAGACTACATTAGGAAAAGAACAAAAGGGCATGAACTGCCATTCATGGGTGTAAGTTCAAAATCAGACAACTTCCAGCCATTCAAATGAGCTGACTACTGCAGTGGTGGGAGCAAGAACTCTCTTGAGAAGTGGCCACCCAGCTGGCTCACACGGTGGATAGCAGGAACTGCTGTCTGCAGGAGCATAAAGGGCAACTGGAAAGCCAGTTGTCTCCCACTCCCATATTCCTCTATCTGGTTATTTTACACAATATGAACTATAAAAAGGATACATTAATAAGTTGAAAAAGCAAGGAATACTGGGATAGTCACTGCAAGGAAGAACACAGCCTTACCCAATGCTCTTTCAAATTCATCATCATCCACATCTTCCACGCTTTCTTCATCATCCAGACGCTTTTGTTTCTCTCTCTTCTTATCGAACTTTGAATAAAATCTGAAATAATATATTGCTCTCAGACACAACCTGCAAATTGTTTCCCATGTATGTTGCCAGTTGAAAACTGTAAGTGATGGTTTCAAACATACCTAAAATCAAGAGATTTGTATTTCCTTTGTTTTTCAAAGAATCAGTCACTACTGTAATATTTAAAACAATAACATTCCATTGGCCAAACATGCCAGAAGTTATTTTTAACACAATGAATTTATAAAAGGGCACAAGAAAGATGTAAAAATCTGCCTTAGACTGAGAAGGAAGAAAGGATCAAGTTCAACTTGAATACAATTGGGAAAAAAATATAAAAGATATTCACCCATCAAGTTTTATTAAATTTTGTCCCATAGCCCTCTTCTTTTGGGCCTTAGTTTTATCTTCTGTCAGCCATTTTCACCTTCATTTCATGTTAAAGAATCACCAAACAAAGAAAGCGATTTTGACCATATAAAAAAGAGTACTTTTTACAGAAGACTTTAAATGTGTAATCTCAGTTTCAGCCATCTTCAATGTAACAATACTGCTAACTTTTCAGACAGGGGTATGTTTTTAAGATGCTTTTCTTTAATCTCAAAACTAACACTACTATTTTATTTATTTATTAGTATTATATTCCTCAATATTATAGTAGCAATTAATTTAAAATAAATGAAGTTAATTCAAATACTAATTTCCTAAGAAGACACAGGTAACCAGTATTTTGATCTAATAAAAACAAATCTTTGCTAAATGCATATCACTTCAATTTTAGTACTACAACTGCATTTTTACATCATAATCTGAAAGGAAATTCAAAGAAACAGAAAGAACTATGAGTAACAAAAAATTAAATACTCTGTAAAATAGCTCCTCTGACTTTTTTTGCTTTGTTCCATTCTAATAAGCTTTGATGCTAATAACATAAACCAGCTATATTCCAGCTTTCATTATATATACCTCTAATGCATAAGAATTACAACCCACAAGATATTCACCATTACCCATTACTTAAGGCTTCTTTATTATAATGTCAACTTACTTAATTTTGGACTACAAGCCCCGATTGCCTTTGTTCATTGGTGATATTCTTTCCTAAGTGCTTTTGACAAACGTTAAAATTATGTCCAAGAAAAGCACTATCATCTTAAGTCACTCAAATTAATCAAAATTCGCAAATACTTGAAATACCAGAGATTACTTACAAAATGCAGTGGGTTTTAATGGCATTGCACTAAAATACCGACACCTAAAATGAATGTTCACAAGTATTCCACTACCTGTGAAAGAACACTTCATCCACTGGGATTTTGCTTTCATCTTTGGCCCGGAATTCCTTACTGTTGACTGCAAAAACAAAAAAAAAGAACTGATTTTACCTCAAGTTGAAATAATGGTTATTCTTTTCAGAGGTTAAGCAGCACACACAGACAGAAGCAAACACAGGGTGTCATCCATTCAATAATGGGGAGCTTTTCTGAAAACCTCTTCAAACTAACAGTGTATATAGTGTACTCCAGTGTGAAGTATGGAGAAGACCCTATGGAAACACTCAAATGGCACAGCTCTAACCAGGTTCTCAGTTATGTATCAGCAAGGCAGGGGGTTGCAATCACCGCAGCAGGAATACATTTAAAACAATAACGGGAAAAGAAGTAGGGAGTAAGATGAACCTGCTGTCACGCACTAAAACACTGAAATCACTTCTGCCCAGCATTCCCTGGCAGTAGAAATGCTTGTCAGGAGCTGCAGAGCAGGACCATGCACCAGCTGAGCACACTGAGGAAGGGATCAAGCTTCAACCTGCCTCCATTTCTGAGGAACTGAGGCAAAACATGACACTGCAACAGCAGATCAACTAGGGTAATGACCAGGTTCCCCGTGGAGGAGCTTTTTACCCTCTCACACTCCCCTTCCCTCCTCCTCACAAGTAAATCAAAAGAAGAAAGGCTACAGATTACCTCAGTAGGTACAAATTATAATCACTTCTAAGTGACAATGGGTCCAAGTTTCTGAAACCAGATCAGCCTACTCAGAGGACTCTTCAAATGAATAGCAGAAGGTACCAGAGGATTTGCAATCTCAGCTCCCTACACTTCATCAGAGATCAGCTACATGCAACAGCTGCAGACTTCTGTAGCCGTATTAATATATCTATATTTTTGTATCATGTTTCATTTGTAAAACACTTAAATTCCCCAAATTCTCTCCTAAATCCTCAGTCTGCTCCTTCAACTCAGAATAAACTAAAGAATGTGACAAATTCTATAGGCTAAAACTCCTATTTTAAGCTTTACCAGCCATAAAACCAGCCATAAAAGTACATCAGTACTTACTAATCTGCATAACTAAAACCTCTCTGCAACACAACAGACCCAAAGCTGGCAGGAAAGCACATCCCTGGGAATGCTACAGAGACTCTACTGCAGAAGATGGTACCTCTTCTGTCCTCAAGCAGCATGTCTTACTGATAGTTTGCCCTGGTTTTTTAACTGCTGGTTTTTACACCAAACCCTGCTCTTGACTGTTGGAAATAGTGGGACTGGACAAAAGGCAGCTTATTCCTGGAGGCAGGAAGACTATTAGCAAAATAACAGTGCTAAAGATACCTTACACTCTTCCTAACAACAGCTGCAGCTGTAGCATTGTATGGAGTAATACCATTCAGTGAAAGAGCTTAATGTGATTTAAATAATTATATAGATCCATTTTTCTGGTATTTAAGCCATTTTTCAATCATAATAAACAGAATAAAAATGGCTATAGAGTAACTGACTTTCTCTATGTCATTTTTTCTTAAAATGATTCAGTGGATCCAAAGTTCCATCTGTGGAGATTCGATACATCCTTACAAGAAGATGAGGTCTGATCCTGAAGATCAGGCACCACCACTGCACTCCTGATGGATGGCACTTTCTTTTATCGCTAAGACAAACAGCACAGATAGTGCAGATGACACATCTACATCAATCAACCAAGGATTTTTTAGTCACCATAATCTTAACTGAATTAAGGGGCTGACTTACCTGCAAGGTTCTGCATATCCTTCATAAACTGCTTCTTCTTTGGCTGCATTACCACACTGCTGGTGTTTTCTGTATCAGAATATAAATCAGAGAGGAATATTTATTTTATGACTATTGATACAGAACTGTTAGGAGTGGCTGACAGACCAGTGGGTTGTGCTGCCATCCATGATGACCTTAAGAGGCTGGAGAAAAGGGCTGACAGAAACCTCCTGCAGTTCAATAAGGGCAAGTGCACAGTCCTGCACTAACGGAGGAGCAACCCCAGGTACCAGTATACAATGGGGGCTGCCCAGCTGGAAAGCAGCTTGGCTAAAAATACCCTGGTAGTCCAGGTGGACACCCAGTTCACCGTGAGCCAGCACTGTGCCCCTGCAGCAAAGAAGGCTGATGGAATTCCTGGCACTTGTTCGACCACAGTTGGAGCCCTGTGCCCAGGTCTGGGCTCCCCAGTCAGACATGTGCATACTGGAGAGAATCAAGGGATGGGTCACTAAGTTGATGAAGGAGACTCCATCTGAACATCAGGAAACACTTCTGCACTGTGAGGGCAACTGTGTGCTGGCACAGGTTGCACAGAGAGGCAGTGGAGTCTCCACTCTTGGAGACACTCCAAAGTCATCTGGACAGTCTGCTCCAGGTGTCTCTGCTTGAGCCCATGACTTCAGAGGTCCCTTCCAGCCTCAGCCATTCTGCAGTCTTTACATCTCCCTATCCCTTCCTTATTCCTGCAAAGTCAGCAGTTCTGCACTGCAGGTGTGAGGGGATGTGACTGTTGGCTGGTTCCGGGTTGCAGACATCTCTCTTGCAGCCTTGAAGACTGATGCCACTCCTCTGTTCCACCCCATGCACCCCAGATACTTGACAAGGCCAGTCGGAGAGAATGAGAATTTGGACAGCACCTATAACCAAGATCACATGGTACAGGGAAGTGCCTACCTTTGCCTTTACTGAGTTTGGGATTTCTGTACACAAAGCGATCCAAGAATCTCATTAACGTGAAATCCTGCAAAGGGTCACCAGAGTACTGAATGTGATTTCCCTGAAAGACGGAAAAAGCCAAAAACCATTAAGGTCTTCATTTTAGGAAGACACCATCTAAACACAGAGGACTCAATCAGCTCAAGAACAATATTAAAACATACTTTATAAAGATAAGGACTTGGGGATACTAAACCACATAACCCTGACCAGGTTTTTCCTTTTGCAATTTCAATATTTTCGTAACTAAAACACACCTCCTCCACTTTGTTTCAGTGATAAACTGCCTTGCAATGTACTGTGCTAACAGCAATTAATACTCAGCATCATTTCAATACCATATATTCAAATGAAAAATAAATATTTTAAATACATATTTGTATCAGTTTGAGCACTTTTGGCATGGTACTACAACAGTATTTTTAAAAGAATTTGCCCCTGTAGTAGGGCTCCCCATGTTTTAAATAAATAAATAAAAAGATACAAAAAAACTCTTAATAAAGCTTTAAGAATCACATAATACCTACACTTCTACAAAGTTAAAATTTTTGAGAGCAGTCTCCTTTACATATAACGCTGCAATTCCATGCAAAGCTTGGCATTTGAGTGTATGACAGAGTTCTGCAGAGCTGCTAGTTACCCACAAAGTGCAAGGAGACTTAATAATGTATTTTTTCCAAATGGCAAAAGACACCTAACACAAAGTATCAAACTTCAAAGCAACAAACAAGCAAAAGCACTTACTTCTAGTATTGTTTTTGCAAACAAGGCCACAGATGGATGAAAATGTTCAGAAAGCTGAAAAAGATGAGTAATTTATTTCTAATTAAAAAGTATGTTTTAAGATCACTCCATGACTCACCAAATAACAGACATACGCATAGTAGTGCAAGGCTGATGTTCTCTGCACTTCAACAACTGAAGAACTTCAAGTTCTAATCTATTTTTGCATTAAACACATTTTCACTTACAATTTTAAGTCAACGCTAGAAAGCTTCAATCATCAAAGCTAAAATCCAATAGTCAAAAAATATTATTATTGTCCAAATCTTCACTTAAAAAATTCCTATTCCCTACTCAAGAACATCAGTATTGTATGGAACATATACAAGCTTAAAGCTGAACAACGTGTCAGCTTTAACCTTTCTCTTGTTACTCAAGTAGCAAGAATAACCAAGTTCTTTTTCTCTCTTCATACAAGGGCCACACTAATAAACACAGCAACAGCAGTGCAAGAATAGCCTACCTTCTTCAGTTCCCAAAGGCTTGTACTTTCAGCACCACAGTATAAAGGACTTCGGTGCATAGGATCATAGGAAGTTCCACTCTTCCTGCCTGAGGGGTGGACAGGAGCAAAACAACTTAAATTTTCTCAGGCAACTTTACAAGAGTATTATTCTCATTTCCCCATGACAGTAATGCTGCCCATCACTCCCAGCTGGACAAGCCAGGTGTGGGAAACAGAGGAGTAAAAACTTCTGCAGTTAGTGGTGGGTTTGATTTACAACCTTGGAAGAAACTAGGTCTGGCATAATTGACAGAGGTTTATAGACCTTAAGCAAGAGAATCACAAACCTATGTTTCTATAGTTACAAGTAAAAGTATGTGTTGGGTGTTATGGTGAAGGGTTTTAAGTATAATAATGTGATTTTATAGTTTAAGTTAAGAATTTAGATGTTATAATAGAAGTATCTGTGTGTACGTGACCTGACGAGTTATTGGTCAAGACACAGCTCCACTGCAGTGAGAAGTACCACAGGTGGGGAGGTCGTAAAGCCAAAACAAAGTTTCATTTTAAGTGCCTATTGGATTAGAAAGTTACAAATTGCCATGGAACCCTGAATTTTGTGACTATACGCCATTATGATGATTTATTGCAAATCTCACACCTCGAGACTGTTGTCTTATTTCTTATTTTAAACAATAAATCCTGTGTAATTGCATAGCCCCATCTCTCTTAAGTAAATAATCCGACAGGAGACCCAAAGAGCGGGATCCAATACCAGGGGTTCAT
This sequence comes from Corvus kubaryi, assembly GCF_017639235.1. NCBI lineage: Eukaryota > Metazoa > Chordata > Aves > Passeriformes > Corvidae > Corvus > Corvus kubaryi. The sequence goes on from NW_024581051.1 coordinate 1,825,587, forward strand.
CTGGCAGCAGGGAAAGGCTGTATTCAGCTGCCCTTCACAGTGCATGATCAGGTGCACAGGCTGAGTTCCTACCTGCTTCCAAGGAAGGCCCTGGAAACCCCTGGCCTGTTCCCGAGGGCCTTCAGGGAGGAGTGAACCTGGGCATGAGTTCAAAGATGGACAAACTGTTCTAGCAGGCTTCACAAGCGACAGAGCAGCTACACATCCTAACCTTGGCTACACAGCTCGGAAGATGTTTGAACGTGGAAGCAAAGAATTCCAGGCCTGTTAATGCCAAGGCACGAATAATGTGTTTATTACAAACTGCATGAAGGGAAACACAATAGTCATAGAGTTTTTTCATCACTGCTGAGGTAACAGATAAATTGAGCTGACTGGTTGCTTTCAACCAAACTTCATCTAAAAACTAAAATAATGATTTAATCACTTAATCTTACAAAACTCTTGACCAACATGTCACTGTTATGGACCCTTAGCTGTCAAATTATATACTTTCTTGCTGATTTACCTCCCATATTCAGATGATGCACCCACGAGGCTGTTGAATTTGAATTGTTTGTTTTAGCAGAACTTTCCATTGTACTTCTCTTTTCATCTTCTACTTCTTTGTCGGCATCCACAAATTTTTCCTCATCCTCTTCAGCCTCTTCTTGATCCTTAAAGCACTCTTCATCATCTGACTCCTAAAAAACAAAAAATGTTAGCGAACAGCTTTTACTTTCCAGATTTACTCTGATTTTTTAGAAAAATGCACATAAAGTTCTTGAGCTACTTATAAAAATTTAAACAAATGATGGCTGATGTTTAAGAAATAGAGATTTTTGTCCTTGATACGGCACTTAAAATTGAACTTTCCTGCTTAGAACACACAAATGTAATGGTCCGTCCCCACCTCAAGAAACATCTTAGCAAATGGTTACTAATAAACAAGTTAGGGAAAGGTGCTTATGAAAACAGCTCTTATTGAAAAAGCAATGAGATAAAGAAACCATCTTATACCACGTGATCCTGTAACTGGACCCTTAACTCTGGTTTTACTTTCAGGAGCTCAGACAGAAGGTACAGGGTTCCACAAATGAAGGGTGGCATTTGTCCACAGGTGACTTGAAGTAGCCTCTTCACAAAGGCCTTCACGCGCCGTAGCACTACATCTGCCTTCAGAGACTTATAGACAAGATTTAGAAACATGGATGGCTTTGAGCATGTTGCTAAAGCAGGATCTAGAAGCTTCCTGCAGGACACACAGGAGAAAATATTGCTGATTGTCATAATGCACACAGGAGAACAAGTGCTATTAACAACCATTATCTACATTTTTCAGATTGGCATCTAAAAGTCTAGAGACAGTTTGCTCCCCTGTACTCAAAACCATTAAGATCAACCCTGAACTGTCAAGAGCTGTGTAATATTTCTGGAATATATGAGACACTGAAGATTAAAAAAAAAAAAAGCTGCCTCAGTAAACAAAATATTGTAAGAAAATATAAAGAAACTGAGTTCAACTGAAAACAGTTTCAAAATTCGAGATGTTCAATGTTGAGAAACTAATCTGATTTGTTCGTATGTTTAAAAAAAATAGAAAGAAAATGGTTAGACATCAGCACACTTCACAATCAGATCAGACATTTGTACTGGCAAGTTCATTTTCTGCTCCAATTTTTTCCAGGCTGCCAGGCATGGTAAGACCTTAAACACATTGCACATTCTCAGGGAACCTGAATTCCCTTTTTAAAAAATCAGTAACTTCCCCTTATTTAACTAAACAGAAGCCTGTAAGGATCCTATAAAGAGTCTAAACAATCAGCTGGGGACAAAACAAAAAGTAGTATTTTTATAACACAAGGCTTTCCAGCTACACAAATTAAATCATCTAAAGAATTTGTTAACACAATATTCCCCCTCCTCAAAATAAGAAAAAAAAGGAAACAAGATCTTAGGCTATTTACAGGCCTAATTTACAGGCCTAATTACTTTGCAGGCTAGTACCTATAAAAGTGATTTCAGAAGAAACAGTTATCAATTAGTTTCAAATAACATCTGGAATTAATGCAAGCCACCAGAAAAGTGGCAAAATGCATGCTGCATTCTCAGAACCTATCACTATCATTTATTTTATCCTCATGTTAAATCAAAGAAATCACATGCATTTTCTTCCAGCTCATACAAAACATCAGAAATTTTAGCCAATGAGACACAAAACTAGCCAGATCTTAAAAGCAAAATAAGTGTTTCTATGATGTTAAATTAATGGTGACTACCTCTTAAAATGAAACGTATATAAACATGCAAACCTGCCACTTACTTGTACAGCGCTGCATAGTACCTATCCGATACAGTCTGCTGAGAGTCCATCACTTGAAACAGCAACATCAGGGCCTGGACACTGGTACTGAAGTTCACAAGATGAAGAACTTTGAACAAGGTGTTCATTTGCTCTTTCACTTTCTCATCACCAGTCTCAGCATAAGGGTAAGCTCTGTTTACCCCGCAAAGAAGAGCACTGAGCATTTTGGATTCAACATCTTTTTTCTTAATACAGTTTCGGAAAAAGCAGAAGTACAAAGTTATCAGCTTGTTAGCCAATGCACTTTCTTCATGACTGAGGACTATCTGATTTAGGAAGCAGATGGCATAATATTGAGTTTTCACATTGATGTTTGAGCGGTACAAAAGCCTCTCCACCTCACTGCACACTACTCCCTTCATATTTGGATGCTTGTGAAGTAACGTCTCTAAAAGATACGAGGCTTTGGTGGCGATCTTGTTCTGAGGGTCACCCAGTTTATTCACCAGCAGAATCAGCAGAGCTTTCTCCTGCTCCGGCTTGTTACAGAGAAGCTCGTGGGAAACTGCCAGCGCTCGGGATTTTGTGGCTGTCAGACAATCATGGCTCATTGTTTCCAATGCCTGCACAAACTCTGCTATCTGCAGCTTCAGGTGATGCTCAAAGTACCAAAGTATCAACCGCCTGTCTCTTGAATCCTTGTTGCCACTCGACATCTGCACGATGTTGTTAAGCGGTCGCTGCGAGAAAGACCATAATTTTCGATTGTCTGGTAAGATATCTGTAATGAGAAGCTCCTTGAAAGTATCTAAAGCCATAAGGCTCTGCTGCCTGCTGCCCTTTTTCTTTATGAGATTTATCAAGTTCTCAACAAACTGGAGACTGTGGACAGCACTGTCCTGGATGAGAAGGGTCATCGCTGCCATCCTGTCAGCCAAGGTACCCGAGGACACAACAGTTTTAATCCACGCCGAGGAGGCCCCCTTCTGATAGTCTGTCTTATTCTTAAACAGGTCTGTCTCACGTTCATACAGCTTTTGGGCCAGGGCCTTATACTTGGACAAAAGTGCCTGATTCTGTGGCTCTGGAGAAAATTCATTGGTGTATTCTAGATCATACCATTTGCCCCCCGGTTTGATCAGTATTGCTTGCCTAGCATGAAATTCAAAATCTTCTTCCAGCCTTTCTTTCTTTGTTGAAGGCTGTTGGCCCTGATCACCTCCAGCCTGCTTCTTTTTGCTGTCTTTCACACCGCTTGCCTTTTCCTTTCCTTTTTTTTCTTTCTTCCCCTCTAGCGAAGGATTAGCTTCCTTCTTGCTTTTCTCTTTCTTTGGAGGCTTCTCTTTCTCCTTGCCGCCGCCATCATCCTCATCCCCCTCCACCACCAGGCAACTCTTCGCATACTTGCTGAGCCCCAGGGAGCTGACGAACGCCTCCAGCTCTCCTTCCTTCAGGTCATCGATTGTGTCCTTCTTGCCGCCGTCCACCAGCTCGCCCTCCTCGTCCACGGCACACAGCATGAGGTAATCTTGCTGCGAAGGCAGGGCACAGCTGTCACGGGCAGATCTGGTGCAAGATCTGCCAACACTCCCAAGGGTTCCCCATTGAATCCCAGAATGGTTTGGGTTGGGAGGGACCTTAAAGACCATCTAGTTCCAACCCCCCTGCCATGGGCAGGGGCACCTTCCCCTATACCAGATTGCTCAGAGTCCCATGCAGCCTGGCCTTGGACACCCCCAGGGATGGGGCATCCACAAGTTCTCTGGGCAATCTGTCCCAGAGCCTCACCATCCCCTAAGCAAAGGACTTATTGCCAACACCTGAGTGGGACCCCGCACACCCCGCGCCCCCCAAGGGCCCGTCCCGGGATGGGGGCTCCCGGCCGCCACGTGCTCCCGCTCCCTCCCGCCCGCTCCCTTACCTTGGTGCCGCCGAGGCGCAGCACCTCGTCCAGCGTGAACGCTCCCGCATCTCCGCCTTCTCCTTCTTCATCACCGTCGTCGTCGCCCTCCTCCTCGCCGCCGTCGCCGCCCGCCTTCCTGCGGTCCCTCACGCCGAAATCCCAGAGCGTCGCCGCCATCGCCGCCCGCCGGAAGGATTCCCGCGCACACGCGTGACGCGCGTCCGGCCGGTGGCCCGGCCTCACGCAGGCGGCGGGCACGGGGCGGAGAGGAGGAGCAGGAGGACGAGGAGGAGGAGGAGGAGGAGCGAGAGAAGCGAGAGAAGCGGGAGAAGCGGGAGCCGCAGCGGGAGCCGCTGCCATGGTGCTGCTGCTCGCGCGCCGCGCGCTGCTGGCGGGCCGCCGGCGGCTCCCCCGTCCCGCCGCCCCTCCCCAGGGTGAGCGCCGCTCTCCCCCCTTTCCCTGCCGCTCCTCGCCGGGCCGCCCCGCTGAGCCCCTCTCTCCCCTCTCTCCCCACAGCTCCGGCGGCGGTGGCGCGGCTCTGCTCGGGCGCGGGGGGCGAGGCGGAGGCGGCCGACGGGGACGGGACGATGCTGCGGCACCTGGCGCGCAAGCTGCGGGCCAGCGGGCCGGTCACGGTGGCCGAGTACATGCGGGAGGCACTCACCAACCCCGGCCAGGTGCGCCGGGGCCGGGCCGGGCCGGGGGGGCCGTGCCTCGGCCCCGCCGCTCACCGCGCTCCCGGCCCCTGTGCCCGCTTCCCTCCCGCAGGGTTACTACACCCGCCGCGGCGGCGTCGGCGAGAGCGGGGACTTCATCACCTCGCCTGAAATAAGTCAGGTGTTCGGAGAGGTAATGCAGTTCCTTGCATCTTAAGTAATTTTTTTTTTCACTTTATCTATGGGGGGCTGGCTAGGATCCTGGTGGACAACAAGGTGTCCATGAGCCAGCAGTGAGCCCTTGTGGCCAAGAAGGCCAATGGGATCCTGGGGTGCAGCAGGAAGAGCATTGGCAGCAGGTCAAGGGAGGTGATCCTGCCCCTGTGCTCAGCCCTGGTGAGGCACATCTGGAGTGCTGTGTCCAGCTCTGGGCTCCTCAGGACAAGAGAGACGTGGAGCTCCTGGAGCAGCTCCAGTGGAGGGTAACAAAGATGATTAAGGGACTGGAGCATCTCTCTTATGAGGAAAGGCTGAGGGAGCTGGGCCTGTTCAGCCTCAGGAAGAGACACTGAGAGGGGACCTCATCAATGTCTGTGAGTATCTGAAGGGAGGTACCAGGAGGATGGAGCCAGGCTCTGCTCGGTGGTGCCCAGCAATAGGACAGGAGGCAATGGGCAGAAACTGATGCACAGGAAGCTCCACCTGAACATGAGGAAGAACTTCTTTACTGAGCAGGTGTCCACGCACTGGTACAGATTGCCCAGAGAGGTTGTGGAGTCTCCCTCACCAGAGACATTAAAGAACCATCTGAACACAATCCTGTGCCATGTGCTCTGGGATGACTCTGAGCAGGGAGGTTGGGCCAAATGGCCCAGTGTGGTGCCTCCCAACCTTACCTATTCTAGGATTCTGTGATTTCCATTCCAGTGTTCAGATACCTTACCAATGTCAAAATACTTGAGTAGCAATGATAAGATTCAAGTTATTTTCTGAGAGAAAAACTGATTTTGAGGGAGGAAGGAGTGTTTTGTTTTTCTGAAAGCCCTTTCATGTGTGTAGTCTGAAACACCATCTGTGCTTAGTAACACTTTCATACAGAACTTGCTTATAAATAAAAAGAGTTATGGTGGTTTTCCAGTGTGAAAACTCCCCTCAAAAAAAATCTCCAGAGTTTGATCTGGCTCATTCTGGTTTGTGTATCATTTCCAGCAGTGCAGAGTGGCTAAATTCTGTTCTCAGTGATGCTTTGGTAAATTCATTGTCAGGAAGAACAGTTGTCCAGAGGCACTTCAGCACTGATCTGCATTTGACCCTTAAGTAAAAGTTCTTGCTCCAGCCAGAACAGAGTCCCCACATTTACTGATGGAGAGTTGCTTCTGCTGGGCAGGCAGCAATCAGCCAACAGTTTTAATACTTAAAGACAAGAATGTGAAGTTATGTATCATAATTCTTAACTTTAAAATATGGAGACAGAGTGTCACCATGTTACCTTAGTTATTATCAGACAGAAGGCAGATACGATTTTCCACAAGTGCTGAAGTTACTGCTGTAACCTCTGTGTTGTTTCTCACTGACAGTTAATAGGAATATGGTACATTAGTGAATGGATGGCCATGGGCAAACCAAACACCTTCCAGCTGGTGGAGCTGGGCCCAGGGAGGGGCACCCTTACCGACGACATATTGCGGGTAGGTGAAAACTACTCACATTCTTTGTTTCTGACTTTAGTCCATAGCTACAGTGAAATCTGAAGGGATGGTGTTTTGCTGTCAGGGTTTACCTTTCCCTAGTAACCAGATCACTTCAATCAGGTTGGCAGCTCAGACTCTAATCAGAATAGATGAGTTTCTGGGACCAGGGCTCTCAGGTGAAAGCAGAACAGGGGCCAGCGTGTGCACACTGTGCAGACACACCCGCGACCTTCCAAACACCACTGGATAGAAGGGGAGGGCAGGAATATTCCCTTCTTAATTATTTCTGTGTAGGAAAACATTATCCAAACTGAAAACCATCTAGGAAGGTGTTGCTATGTGCAACTGGGATGGATCCTTAGTGCAAGGAACAGAAGCTGGGAGGACAATAACACAGGAATGAAATTGAGTTAATTCCTTTGGGGATTTCAGGGGCTTATTTCTTTTGAGTTAACCCTTTGTGCTCAGTCATGCTTGCATGGCTGTCTTAATTAAAATGCTGCTGACTCATAAACAGATTGCTAATGGGATTTAGCACCACATAAGAACTTTTATTCTATTTACATATGTTAATGAAAAAAGTAAATGTGGGATATCAAACATTTGTTTAAGGTGCCTGGGAAAACCGAACCATTTCTCTCCCAATGCTAGACCTTCTGCAGGTCTTAGAGGAGCTGCTACTACTATTCCAAATTAGCATTTCATATTGTTGCCCTTAGAGCCATGAAATGTGTGCTGGGTTTTGCAATTTTACTAGAAACATAGCAGCTTTTATTAAGATTTATGAAGAAAATCCCACTTCCTACCAAAGGAGCAAAATGCAGTCTCTCTCACTGAGATTGTTTTGTTATTAAAGCCAACTAAACCTTTTATCTTGACTGTAAATAGTGAGAAGAGAGGTTAGTACTTAAACCTTTAATGTACACAGCACAAGACTGTGCCTAATAGAATTCATCTGCCTTTATAGGTCTTCAATCAGCTCGCCTCTGTTCTTAGTAAATGTGATGTCTCTGTTCATCTGGTAGAAGTGAGCCCCAAACTCAGTGAGATCCAAGCAATGATGCTGACAGGAGGGAAGGTACAGCCAAACGCTGAGGACAAGTCTGCTTACATGAAAGGCGTTAGCAAGACTGGAATTCCCATTTTTTGGTACAGAGACATTCAAGATGTGCCACCAGGTAAGGAGCTTGAATGCCTCGTTAAAGGGATGGTGCTCTTCCCTCACTGACAGCTTTTGATAGCAGAGGGCATCTCTGCAAGCCTTCACACTGGACAGAAAAGTAGTCATATACGTATTTGTTCTTACTTGCATGAGTCTGAGGCAGGATGTTGGTTCATTTTCATCACTGCTACCTATTCTGCCTACCTTCATTTGGGGATAGCTACCCAATTTCCTATATTCTGACTTTTTCTTTTCTGGGGAAAAAAAAACTTTCACTGGCTTTGCCTGAATCTCCTTTCATGAGATAGTGATCTAAAATTCATGGACTGGAAGCTAGAGCTAGCTGTAGGAATGGTGCCTTTGATGTGTCCAAGCTGGAAGTAATTATAATTTTTTCACAACCACATTAACTAGTTTAATTCATTAAAAAGCATAAAAATATTTTAAACTGGAAGCTGCTCTGGAAGCGTTAATAATTTAATGCATTCTTTTTTTACCTTCCCACAGGTTACAGCTTTTACCTAGCACATGAGTTCTTTGATGCCCTGCCAATACATAAGTTTCAGGTATAGCAAGATTATTATTGTAATTGTGACCATCTGCTTAAACACCTTTTCTCTTTGAGGAAGAACAGAATTAAGGTGCCAAGCCAGACACATGCCCTGTCTCTGGTGATGAAATAATTCTAACTGAATTTGGACAAATAAGGCTTAATTCAGCTGATAACTGTAAAATTAGTAATTGTTCTTGAATGGAAAAACTTGAAGAAAGCTAAAGATTTCTTTCTGCTGAGAGAAATCTCAAGGTTTTGGGATTTTTTAATTTCTTATGCTACATTAATGCAGCTTTTAATTTCCACATGATTTTCTGTAATACTAATAACAAAAGACTGAAGGGCTTTCATTTGAATACTAATGAGAGTAGCAAAATAGAGGCTAATTATGATTCAGAAGAAGCTAATTAGTTTATGAAAATCACTGCTAGAATGAAATCTATTCTTTTGATAAGTCAAATGTTGCCCTGTCAATAGAAGAGGCAGCATCTTTCTTCAGAGCATCACTCATTCCTTTTAAGAATAATGAAACCTACATTTGTTGGCTCTGCAGCTGAGACTTCACCACAAGCTTTTTCAAAGGCAGTTACTGGAATTAAATAGGAATGAGTCATAGTTGTTAATAATGTATTGTGTTCCTAAAACATTTGTGAAAAGGCTTGACATGTTAGTTCAACCAAAAAAAGGAGGTACTGTGGTACCTGTTGGAGGGTTAAACGAGTACTCTGGGCTCGTTAAACAGCGAACGGAGAAAGGCTGGCGTGAGGTGTTGGTCGATATTGATCCAGAAGTTCCTGACCAGCTGCGGTTTGTCCTGTCACCATCCAGGACCCCTGCGACACAAAACTTTATTCAGGTGAGGTTATGCCTACTAGAGCTCGTCCTTACACCTTTACTGACTCTTTCAAGTACATTTAGCACTTCTCAGTTACCCTGTCAGCAAGAGGAAGGCTCTCAGTCTATAAATGGAGCTTAAAATTTCCACAAGCATTTAATTTCATATGCTGTGAAACTACAGCATAGAAATTACCACGTGTATCAAACTTTGCAAAATAGGAGCTTGAACACACAAAATGTCTCAAGAGAGCAAATTGAGGCAGCAAGTGACAGGCAGAGTTCTGCACTGTGTGTGTGGCATCACCATCCAGAGAGTGGCCCTGCCCCAGCCAGGCTCTCAGCCTGCTGCAGGGTACTCAGGGCAGCTGCCTGCTTCTGTGCCAGGCTGACCTTCAGTGGGACGTGGCTGTGATTGGTTTCTTCCTGAAGTTCACTGGATACTCAAAGCTACAAAATTAAGTACGGGAGATTAAACCAGCTACAAAGTCTCACACAGGAAGGCCTCTCTGAAGGGTGTACACAGCTGAAGCACTGTTTTTGTTCTTTCAGTACCACAGTAAGGAAGTTTCACCTAATACAGATATTCTCGGTAGAAAAATTTTCACTTGACTACAGGTTATTGAAGAGATGACTGAAATCCAGCACTCAGAAAATCCTAATTGAGAATGAGTGATTGCAAAAACTAGCTCAAGCTAGTACAGATAGCCTAGAATGCACCTCCTATACCTGTGTGTCCCAGCAAAGCAACAGCCCCAAGACATCAAGTGTGAGGGATACTTGCCCTGTGCTTGTCTGCTAATACAGGTGTTCTGGTCTTTGAACTCTGCACTAGCCAGAAGAAACAAGAGACCACGTGGAAGTGTGTCCTGAGGCTGGTGTCATCGTTCAGAGGCTTGCCTCTCGGATAGAGAAGGATGGTGGGGCTGCTCTGGTTGCAGATTATGGCCACGATGGAACCAAAACTGACACTTTCCGGGTAAGGTGTTTGCCCTGTAGCAATAAGCCAAAAGACTCTGTTATCTTTGATCATCAGGTTCTTGTAAGACAAAGTTCATGGGTGGACATAATAGCAAAAACTGCATAAAACTGAATAATTCCTGTTTAATCAGTACCCAGAGGGGTTTCTGTCAGATGGAAAGGGTAATCTGAGCTCTTGCTACATTTATGTCAAATTTTCTATGTATAATTTGCTATTCTCACCCCTCAAATGCACAACTTAGTTTTTGCTGGCCCCAGCTGTGATGGCTGGACTACAGCTGACTGTAATCTTCCAATTTCATTTTCAGGGTTTCCGGAATCACAAACTTCACAATGTGCTGAGGGCTCCAGGTACAGCAGACCTGACAGCAGATGTTGATTTCAGCTATCTTCGAAAGATGGCACAGGGAAGAACAGCTACGTTAGGCCCCATCAAACAGCGGGAGTTTTTAAAGAACATGGGCATTGACCTCCGACTGCAGGTACAGAGTGCTCACAGGCACAGGAACTCTTCCAATCCACAGGCAATACTCTTAGACAGCACAAGAGCTTTTGTAAAAATCTTTGGTTTTAAAATGAAGTTGTTCAAAATAACATGTAGGTGCGAGATAGAAAGCTGCTTCTGTAGATGTAAGTTACTCCAGATCCCTGAAAGTAAACTGATCATATTATATTTAGGAGCATTTAATGCAAAACTTGCATCAATGTATGGGCTGTGGACCACCACCAGTGATCTCACCAGTTCTACCAACCATCACAGCACTGTTAGATTAAGTGAAAAGGATGCAAGAAGGGATTGCAGGTATGCAGGAATTTATAGGAATCCAGGAAGGACTACAACGTGCATTTTTTTTTTCCAGGTGCTCTTGCAGAATTCAGGTGACACAGCAACTCGTGAGCAGTTACTTCACAGCTATGATATGCTGATGAATCCCGAGAAGATGGGGGACTGTTTTAATTTTTTTGCCCTGCTGCCTCACCAGAGACTTGTACATCCTGACAAGAAAGATAAGCCAGAATCAAAGTCTCCCCTACCACCTGTTGCTGGATTTAATGAACTGTTACTAAAGTAATTTCAGATACTATTGTAAAATGTGTGATGGCTGTTTCAGAGTAGGTCTGGTGCAGCACACTAAACCTCTTGACTGACCTGCTCAAAGCAGTTTGAGTGGAAATAAAACACTGCACGTACAAAAACAAGCACACACAGAGCAGAGCAGAATGAACAATGGTTTGGGGGTCTTATGATAGAACTGAGTGAAATATTTACTAGTGGAATCAAAACTTGTCAGTAACAAACAGATGCACTAAGGAGTCTTTAAATGTATTCAAGCTTTGGTACTTGAATAAAATCAAGATGCCTTGACATCTCTGAAGATATTTTTATAAAGAGAATAGTGACAGGATGCATGTAAAAGGAGTTCCTGCCAGCAGAATTTCCACAGCAGGACACATCTGACAGATCCACAAACAAGAAAGTATAGAACCATTTACTCCTAGGAACATTTGATAGGAGAGAGAATTCATGTAAATAAAAAGAACGAGTCTGATAGGGAAATAAATTTTATTTTCAAGCTTATCAGAGGATATTTACAAACAATGGGATGTATAAAAATATAAAAGTACTTGACAGTGTCATTTTGAGGCTATAAATTTTACATGAGCTTTTTTCTAGCATCACCATAGCACTATTGCTTGAATGAACGCAACTTAATTCATCTAGGGGTAAGGGCATTAAACACTGTAACCTACTGCTGTCAAAGTCTGCAGTAAAGGGAATAAAAAACTCAGCTATTTTTACTACTCTAGGAACTTTACTCATAATGTAAGTCTGATTTTTTTTGGTTTCTTGACTACTAGTTAGTTGCTTGTGGCTTCTATTGTCTGGCCCCATAAGTCTGCATATATCACCAGGCAATCTCCTCCAAAGGCCAACAGCATTATTTTTATTTTAATACAACTTGAAGAATAAATAGCTCACATAATATTTTGAAGCAGAGCAGACCTCATGGGGGGAGACAAAAGCCAGGCCTTCTACTTCATTACTGTCCCCTCCTTTCTCTATTCCTGTTGTGCTTTTTCAAGTGACTGAGCTGCTTTATTTCCTCACAAACACGAACACCAGAAACAACAAACCCACAGGTAAACCTGAAGTGACAGGTCAAGTATAAAATCTGAAGTTTAAAACCAAACTGCATCTACATTAGTACAGGTAGGATGGAATATAGCAATGGCTTCACTGAAATGTGGTCACTTGAGCAGTGAAGTTGAAACACAGCACTACTTCCCTTGCCAAGAGTGGGCAGATACCAAACTACCAGTGTCAGAGGTGACCGTCACGCTCTGGTTCCAGAGATGAAAAGCAGTGCCTCTCTCAAGAATCAGTCCTGAAACCCTCCCTTAACAGGGTTAAGAAGCCAGAGCTCAACCTTTGCCAACACAGACACCTACAAAACGCAGCGGCACATGGATAAAGGGCAATGGAAAAGAAAAGATGGGTTAAAGACCCAAACCTGCCTGTGGGCAATCCTTCTGCAACCGCCACTGACCACTGCCCGGTCACTGCTACTGCACGCAGCTGCCAGCCCTGAACTAACCATGTAACATTTTAAATATATCTAACAACTTAAAAAGCTGCTCACCTGTTTCCTTACCTGAATAACAACAGTAGGAAAAGCTACTTATCTACATACAAACAAAAAAGAAAATCTTTGTAGGAGAGAGGAGATATCCCAAAGCCTCTCACTGCCTTTGCAGTTCAAGCCTGTATCAGTATTTTAGAAATATTTCCAACTAAGCTCCAGTTAAGCAGCTTGGCACACCAGGGATGCATACAGCCTTCCAGCACCCTCCAGCAACACAACACTGTTATCCCACAAAAAAAGGATTTCACCTTTCATTTTTTACTATAGGACCAAAACCAAAATCCTTCCATTTGGAAGAATTCATGGCCTCAAACTTCTTTAAAATACCATGAACTTGAACTGTCCAAGGGAATTCTTTCCAAAGAACACTGCTGATTCCTCTCTATTATGCCACAAGTTTGATTAGCGGTTGGGAATCCTTCAACTGAGGCACAGAGAAAACTAAGTTAGGAGTTGGTTTTGGACTCTTCATTCAGATCAAATAGTTCTGACCACAGTAAACAGGATGGGAGGGGCTGCAGGTTAACGTGGGAAGGCAAAGTCCTTTCTCCTACAATCCAGCTGCCCTGGCAGAAGCAACAGGTGATGTGGTATCCACTGTTACTTCTAGGTTTTGAGCAGAGTTAACATACAAGCTAGCAGGCTACAAACTACTCCTGATGTAAGCCCAGGGAACCTTAAAAAAATTAGAAAATATTAAAAATTTAAAAATCTTATTACTCAAAATGACAGAAGAAAGCTGCATGTATTTTTCCCTATTTTTCCACATCCTTCTGCTAGAAGCTGGTTTTCCAGAGTGAAAAGGATATGCTACATCAAGTCTTGTGTGCTCTCTGTGCATTACTTGTGTAGTTTTAAGGCAAAATGCCTTTGGCGTGTATCAATGACATGCCAGCCTTGCACAGCAGTGCGCTGTTGTGGCTTATTGCTTTTTTTAACAGACAAAATAAAGGCCTAGCACAGTTTTGATTGTCATCTCCTTAGATTGTCAGCCAGCATTTCAAGAGGAATGTAAGAAGCTATGGGGTTTTCTTTTTTTGTTGTTGTTGGTATCTGGAAAAAGTTCAGTTAGGGCCAGGACACACATATTTAACTGTCTTAACAGCAGCAAATTATTCCTTCATCTGTGAAGCTGTATTCAACTAAACCACCCTGTTTTGCTTTAGCCAAGGTAATCTGTACTGATTTCTTTACAGAGTCTCTTCACCATCCACAGTTTAAGAAACAGGAGATGTATCTAAGTAACAGAAAACAGTCCTCTATGGCCTAGTAAAAAGAGATTAGAAAACTACTACAAAACTCTTACTGTGTAGGCTATGAAAAAAACAAAAACCCTTGAAAAACACAAACCATTCAATCTGTACACACTACATCTCTGTAACGGCTCTGTAGCCACCCAGCTCAGTGAAATGTTCCCCAACAGGGCTTATCCCACTGTCCAGTAACTACTCATAGTTAAAGTCAGGGATGGAGAAAAGCTTGTCAGATGACAGTCTGTTGCCGTGGCAATGTAGGATCCTCTGGGCTTTACACACCAAACTATGTGTACAGCATTTGGAAAGAGCAATAGCTGCTCCAAAACTTATCTTCAGTTTCTGCCTGGAGTATCCTCCTTTGCTGCAATTTAGCATAATGAACAAATCAAGGGTCTTCTTCCATGTCATCTGGATTAGGAGCCATAATGAAGTGCTGTGGGTACTCGAGGTTGTGTTCGTAAGCGTGTTCTTTCCAGCGTGCATCGTCGCTCTCGTGGGTAATGTAACGCTCTCCAATGCGCGTTTCAAATTCTCTGAGGTCAAGCCAAGTCTGGTAATCCTAAGGAGTAAAAGAGATTTAAGGAAGCAGTTTTAAGAAACAGCAGCACTACATTTCCACAGATAAATTCTGCAGTTTCTCTCCATTTTTAGTGTGAATAGCCACAAGATAAAACCAACAAGATCTGTTAAAATAAAAAGGAAAAAAAAAGAAAACCAAACACAAACACCCTCCCACAAATTGCCCCAACACTGTCCACAAAGAATAGTTCAAAATTAAATAGGCTAGTATCTAAGGTTATCAAAGCATCATATAAACTCCATTCCAAACAAACCTGTTCTAAACCAACTACAAGTTATGGCACACACCAGGTTGTGTGTCTACTTCAGCACTGAACAAACAGTGTTTGTGCTGATTTCACAGGGCTCCATGCATTCATCACTGCCCACAGTCAGGGGGGAAACCAGAACAGCAAACCCATACTGCTGTCAGACAGAAGGGAAAAGGTGGGAAGACAGTAAGACAAGTTTCCCTTGAGGAAAGAAGCCATTAACAGATGGGCAGAATCCTGGAGCACATCAAATGAAAAGCTATAACCAGAAATACTCAAGCCTTCATGAATGCTTGTTAACAGAATGTGATAGCTGCAGTTTTCATAAGCCTCTGAAGGATTTCAGCCAAAAAAATTATTCACCCTTAATAAACACAGTGAAAAAGTTTACCTGTAACCATGGGTGACTAAGGGATTTGTCAACACTGAATCGTTTTCTCATCTTCACTTGAAGCAAATTGTTTATTAAATCAATGGCTGACAAAGAAGAACAAAAATTATGTTTTTTAAATATTAATCACCTCTATCATCATTCACATGCTACAGTAGAAATTTATTTTCTATGTGTGAGTGTATTCTACACTGAACTTTAAATTTAACCAAGCTCTTGAATTTTATATTTAGCTTTGCTTATGTTAAATGAGGCTACAAAATAGGGGTGGGGTAAGTTCCCCCTACTTTTGATGGAAACACTAAAAGCTTTACTGTGTTATTCATTAATCTTTTTCCCTACTGATTTTAGTGATTTTCAGATGTGCCTAAAAAGCTTGCGCATAAGCCTGTGTTCCACAACGACGTGGGTACTCCCACTGTTGTATACTTTTGTATACGTCCTTCCACATCTACCCGTGTGTTAATCATGTATTAACCAAACATGGTAACAACATATAACCAAAGCTGGCAGTGGAGAGCTCTAGAGACCAGCCTTGTAAACTTCTGGGTTGTTCAGACCTGACATTTAAATCCATGCTTGCTAATGTACAAAACTAAAATTCCAGATTCAACTTTGAACCGTTTCTGTGATTATAGTTTGGCTAAAATAAGCCAGCATTCAGGAAATACCCACACATTAGTTAACTTTTCCTTGGGACTTCTGGGAAGTGTCAGATTACCCATCCCATTTGTCATGCATGAAATTCATTTTTCTTGCTAAATCTCCTGACTCTCCTGCCCTGAAAATTAGCTAAAGCATTATATTTCACAGTTTATCTTTCACAGATATATTTAGCTCTTATTTATCCACTTTGGCATAGTCTACTAAACTCAAACTATCAATAATTTTCACACTCCTTTCTAAATGAACCTTGAGGTTTAAGCATTTGAATGTGTTATCTACATACACAAACATTCTAATAGAGAAAATTAATTTCTTTACCTTCACTAGAAATTTCCTTCCAAGGGTTTGGTGGGTACATAAATGCTGCATTTTGAATCTGGTCATTGATATCCTCATCTTCATTAAATGGGAATGTACCACTGAGGCTCACATAGACAATAACTCCTACTGACCACATGTCTAGGGAGCGGTTGTAGCCTTTGCTCCTGAGCACTTCAGGGGCGAGGTACGCAGGAGTCCCCACCACAGAGCGCCGGAAAGACTTCTCACCAATGATGCGTGCAAAGCCAAAATCACACAGCTTCACCTGCAGAAGCAACAACACATTTTTAAACTGAGAAATCTCTGCTTGACTTCACACCCTTTCTGCCATCACTTAAAGCAGACACAAGACCCCATGTACGCCAGTCAGTTAAGGTTTTAGGTTGCTGGGTTTGCAACATGCAGGTCAGCCATGCTTCAGATCAAGACCTGAACTGGCCTTGCACAGACTTGGGTCTGAGGCAGTTTGTGTATCACGTGGCCACAAGTGTGCAAATAAGGACATAAGATCTTGATTCCAAACCCAGCTCATTTTCAGAGGGGAATCCTCACTCTCACAAGGTACAGAACCAAAATTTAAAATGCACATGAATCCCAGCCAAATCACATCCCTCATAATTGTATTCCAGAAGCTGGAGGCTTCAGTACACAGAAATCAAACACTGAGTTTTAGCTTGAACTCAGACCCAGCCAGCTCTTGAGAGAATATCCCGGTCAAAAGCATTAACAGCTGGCACATGCACCGATGCTCAAATCTTCATGGTTCTGCAACAGTTCCTTGGCTTGAACACAGCAGGCACTTGTGGACATAAAAGGATTCAGATCAAGTCCAACACGTAATCCCAAGTCAATAAGCCCTCCTCAGGGTATAAGAAAGAGCAATGCACTAAAGGTACTTAATGGGAGAAGGGAAAAAAAGAAGACAACTACAAAACATGCAGTTCAAGTAATTCTAGAGTAAGTCAGCTGAAAATCCCACAAGAGGTCACTTTTTAAGCAGCAACATCGATATTGCTTTAAAAAAAAGCCCCAATGAATAGTAATAAAAAGTATTGTTTAATCTTCACTCACTTGAGGGAATGGTTCTGCTGATGCTAGTAGTACATTTTCTGGTTTTAAATCACAGTGCACAATATTCTTGAAGTGTAAATTCCTCAAAGCAACAAGTATCTACAAAATGAAAGAACATTTTCAGAACACATTCAAGCAGATCAGAAGTGTCAAAAGACACGCACATTAACCAATACAGCAATTTTTATCAACACAGTCCTCAAGAACTAACCCATGTATACTGTGCAAGCACTGTTTTTTCCAGCCTGCCAAGACTTGAAAACAATGGGGTTTATTTTCCCCACCCTTCCCCCCCCCACCTCTGTCTTTTCAAATGCTTACTGTTTTGACATTCATCTTTAGATGTCCATAATGTTATGTCTTGGGAAAGAAGGGTCAAAAAAATTAACATAATTAACATTCAAAGTTCTTTTCTTGTTTATTCAACTTTCATTAGATGTGCAGCTCTCTACACTGTCTCTTCAAATAACAATACAGAAAACCTCTTCTCCAAATTCTCCTAATTACAAAACCCATATCTAGCCTTTCCTCTAAAAGCAGAGGAACTGAATGCCCACCTGAGTGACCATGAACTTAGTTATTCGTTCTGGAAGTCGACTTTTCTCACTGGAAAGAATCATCTCTAGCATATCTCCATGCAGCTTTTCCATCACAACAAAGACCCGTTCTGGGGTTTCAAACATACATTCCAGGTTCACGATCCCAGGATGATGCAAATTCTAAAATAAAGTAGCATAGGTACATCTTGAATTTCACAGAAACGTTGCCCACAAATCAAAGCACAGTTAGGTGGAGAGTTAGAGGTGAAAAAAAAAATCTGTGGGAAGAAACAAGCTTGAAATAAATGTCAAACCATGAAATATGCCAACTACTAAGGATAATTGGTTTGATACAAATTAGCTATAATGATTAATTTCACAGCTGATGCATGTTCTGTACTCAAGCTACCAAGTATAAGAATAATACTCAAAGACTGAGGAGCCAGTAGTGGAAAACAGCAGAAAATAATACTGAGGGAGACAACATGGAGCCAAAGTACCTATGTTTGGTGTATCCCCTACAGGGGGGTAGATATCACCCCAAGTTATCAACTCTATCAAGTAGTCAGGAATTCCTGCTCTTCTAAGATTCCTTCTTACAACAGTACTCAGAAATCACAGACGTAAATTTAAAAATCAATTCAGAGCACTTACACACAATACAAAAACTCCTTAATGGTTTATTTAAGACAAAACTCCAGCGTGATCCAAAAACGCTTTCATACCTGGAGAATGGCTACTTCATTACGAAGCTGACTTTCCTGTTTAGTTGGGAACCTCATCTTGTCAATGACTTTGATAGCCACATCTCTTCCAGTCTTCCTGTGTTTTCCTAAACAGAAAGTCAGTGTGAGCCATCAAGAGGTAGAAGCAATTCATAGCTATAAAATATTACAGCAGAAATTCATTTTTGGGGAAACAAGTATATTCTGTCAAGTGTGCAATATTACCATATTTATATCTAGAATTGCAAATAGTATAGGAGTAAAAGAAGTGATCAGCCTCCACAGGAATTCTGTAGTTTAAATTTAAACCAGTTACCACTCTGCTGTCGGGTACACACACAGACATTAGATGTATTGCGTGAAGGTTTTGCTCATGCAAGGGATTTGCACATGAGCAAGTAATAACTACTCCATAGCATATTGCTTCTCCTGTAAAAACAACAATTCAAGGCCAAAGTGAAGACAGATCTAAAAACCCACTCCAGTGGTTTCACGGGCTCCACATGCACAGGAAATTACACACCTAATACTCTACGGGAACATGAGAGTAATTAGGTGCCCCAAAGAACAGCAACACATTTAACACCCTGGGCAGTTTGCTGTGATGAAAAAGCTCTAAAAGATGGTGGTAAGAAAAACACCATGCTGACAGCACCACATACTATTTCTTGCTGCAACCTGCATCAGCTGCATGAGAAGCATTTTGCAATATGCAGGGAGGCTGTATCAAGGGCTAGGTGAGGAGCTGTTAATGTTTCCCCAGCTTCTTCACAGCTGCTGAACTGGTTTCTTTCAGTCACATCAGAGAGGTTAATAGGATCACACACACACACTGCAAGACCTTGGAAACCTAAGACATTTAATACTGAAGTACTACAGAACAGTAAGTCTACACCAAAGAAAAGTGTCATTATCTGCTCAGCGAAGGGTTTGGATGCCATTTGAGGAAAAGGGACAACACACACAGCTACAGTGCAAGTGGCACAGAAGGGTCTACCAGCACTGCTGTGGGGAGCCCAGGTACACCTCAGTAGCCACCAGCCAGCCTCCCCTGCTGCTCTGTGGTCAGCACTGGTGGCCAGGGCTTAGGCAGGGCACAGGAACTGCTCCACAGGCTGCTCTGCCAAGCAAGTACTGCACCTGCCTTTGACACCATCATGACTAAAGGGCTTATCTCCACCAGATGAAGGAAATTATACTGAAATGTAGCAGAAATACAATCAATTACAAACTAGATGCAAAACACTATGCAAATGCTACTAGACTGCTAAGGAATGATAAGCAAACCAACTCATCTAACAAAACACCTAACTACGGAAGCTAGACTACAGCTAAAAATTGTCCATGAAGAGTAACAGAAAAGCAGCTTGAAAATTCCTTTTATTAAACAAAACACAACCAGCCAGTTTTTAGTGCAAGTTTTACATCAGTAAGAAAATGTCAAAAATAGCTTTTTCTGTCTCCCTTTTTCAGATCTTTCAAACTAATCAAAACAGGAAAAGCAGAGGGAAACTGTTCTCACTGATGCAGGAGTGGGATATCTATATCTTATAACTTTTGATTTACAATTTGGAAATGTTTCTCAAGAATAGGGGACACAAAAAATACAACATAAAAGAAAAACCCAATCCAAACCCCACAACAATGAAAGCAACTTAATTCTACCGTTAACTGTCACCATTATTTCAGTAAGACTACACAGGTGGGGATAAGCCAGTATCAGAAGTTACCAGAGCTAATCTCCCCAAATACTAGCAAAAATTAAGCAGTGTGCAGAGGCAGCAAAACCATAGTCTTTTACATTGTCTTTTCATACTCTTTCAGCTTGTGATTTTATCTTAAGAAGTATGCATATCCTATATATTTTAAGCCCTCATTCAGTAAAAAAAAAAAAATTATAAAAGTTTTTTATAATTTTTTATTATGCTTACAAGCACTTGTAAGCACTGAATCATGCAAAATACCAAGCTGAGATTTATTTACAAGGCAATTTAGGAAAAATAAAAGCCAACCATTAAAATAAGTGTCTGCATTTGTTCATTTCTATTCATAAGAGAGGGAGCACACTTTGATTCGCACTCTGCTTTAAGAAATACAGAGGGAGCAAAAAACCTGACCTCTTTCAAGAGTGATGTAAAACCAGACCAAACTGTATTTCCACCAAGCAGTTTAGAAGTAATAAAGTATCTTACTACGCAATTGACACACAGAAAAATCATAGCTACAATACTTCCTGATTAGAAAGAAAACATGACAGAAACAGAAAGATTACCACTTGTAAATCATTACTTATGACTTTTTCTTTCTTTCCAGATTTATGGTCTGTGGCTTTCTCAACACTTGAGAAATAAACAAGATTAAAAACAAAAAAGAGAGAGATAGAAACAGAGTTCATATGCATTTCTAGTATTTCTTCTTTTTTTGTGATTACATACTAAAAACAAGTTATATGCTGTAACAGAAGGTTTTAAAATACTAGACTTGAAACCTAGGACTAAGACTCTTGACAAAGAATACCTCTTTCTACTTTACCCTGCTGACAGAAATTTGTTTGCATAAAATACATCAATACTATGTTTGCATCCATACTGTCAAACCATAAACTATATGTTTTTCTAATTGCTTTTAGCCACATCTCTCAGGTGTCATTCAAAACAAGTATAACTGACAGCAAATATATGACTTCTAATACTGTGTAACACAAACAACAGTGTTAGAATTTGCAATATAAAAAAAATCATTAAACATGGCCAAATTGGATTGCTTTGTATTTAACAGTGGTCAAAATACAATGCATAGTCTAAACTGATTATGATGCCAATGCAAAACTGTAAATGCAAGAATTTTAAGAAATACTGTATGTAAAACTGCAGAGACGTGCAGCAAAATAAAACTTTTAACAAGATGAACTTCACCTAGACATTCTAGATACAGCTAAGTAAACATGAAAAGGGTAATTTTATCAAGGAGACATTCTACCTTAATAAATGCATAATGGAACACAATGCAATTTACCTCCATATACAATTCCAAACTGACCAGAACCCAGCACCTCATCAGCAAATATTTGGTACACAGAGCTGATATCCTAATGCATGAGAAAAAGAAATCACAAATATCAGGAGTCGTTAAAATGTTCAGGACGGAATTAGTTATTACTGGCTAGGCTGTAATTATATTTGGCATTAATCAAACTCTGTAAAAGGTACCATCATTACACTGAATGGAGTGGGAAAACACAACAAGCTTTCTCTGAAGAGGATCCAATGAGCTGCACCGTAAGCAGGGACATACATTCATAAAAACTAACAGCCATGGTAGGTAAGTAAGTTACTTCCTGCATATAACATGGACTTCTTTACCTACAGTGCTCTGGTATTGCTTTCTCATCCAGACACTATCAACTACTTTATAATACTCAGATAAATAAATATCACTATAATACAATGCACATGACTCACCACATTCTCCTGGACCTGGCAATTTGAAACAGAGATGCTTAGAGACAACTCTTCTGCAATAAAGAAGATAAAGCCAAGTAAGTAAATAGAAAGGGCAGACTTTTTCTAGTAAAAAGATGAGAAAAAATGCAAATCAACAAAAACCCCTTACTGACTTCTAACCCAGTATTGGTGAAATGATTTTTACTGTTGTTCTGCAGAACCTTCGTAACCTGAAACTCATTTTACAGATTGATTAGATAAATAACTCTGGGAGTTTTGCTGGGATTGCTTGTCTTTTTTTCTCCTATCCCTGATAACAAAAATAGTAGAACAATACAAGTGTGTATAAAATAGACAGCTGGAAAACCAAATGCAATAGCAATTGTATCATAGTTCATTAAAGAATAATGATTTCTGGTAGCAATAAAGAAAAATACAGGCAAGAGGAGCAGGTAGATCCCTCATAGCCAAATGAATGTGGCTTCTTATCTTCCGTGGCACTAAGATATACAGAATTAATGCATAAGAAAAGGAAACATATCAAAGAAAGCAAGTAACAGAAGAACTGATAAATAAAAAAACAATAAAGCCCATAATATTAAAAAAATCTTTGTTTCATGGATAAACTACAAAAGTATATCAATCCTTGGAATATAAGGGCACATTCAGGAAGTATAATTTCCAAGTAGAAGTATCAGATAAAGAATTAGAATTCTTCAGTCTGAAGCAGCCATTGACATGAATTTTTCATTACAGGAAAACACTGATGCATAGGCAAGAAGAGATATACCAAGGAAGGTAGAAAACACCCTTCTCCTTTGAATTCCAAGACCAAAGTAAAGCATCTTAGACTAACAGACACCTATCACTTGATGTTGGGGTCTCTCTCTCTGGAGACATTCTAGGCCCACCTGGATATGCTCCTGTGTAACCTGCTCTGTGTGACTCTGAACTGTCAGTGGGGTTGGACTGGATGATCTCCAGAGGTCCCTTCCAACCCCAGCAATTCTGTGATATTATTATAACTTAAAGAAAAAAAGAATGAATTATACACTAGGTAGATAGAAAAGACATTATAGATTTACTAGCACTTTGAAAAGAGCCTTTATCATCCTAAGAAGGGCCTTGCACTTTAAAAACACAATTTTAGATAAAAAAAGAAGACATCTGTATTTCATTTTTGCCACCTGTGCTTTATCTCAAAGAAGGAATTTACAGACAAGATAGGAACAGATGCTAATTCTCAAAGACACTCTGAATTCTGCATCTGAAATATGAACATGTTTATGCATACTGATTATTGACTATAGCCAGGTCTGTATCGAAGTAACCGTACAGAAAACAACAGAAAACAATAAAGAAGTCAGACAAAAAATCCCTAACGTCAACAAAAACTGCAGCAAGGTAACTAGAAAACGAAGATACAGTTTTTGAAAGTGTTTTACAGAACACACTGAACCCTTCTCCACAGATGGCTACAGAGCACAAAATAACTCAGAGGTAAGGAGTGAGTTATTCCTTCCAAATAAATCCATTTTTCTAGCGTCTGAAATGTGCAAAAGTGCTGAGAAGTAGTCACTTCTAAGAAGTAGTCACTTCCTAAGAAATTAGTAATGCCACAACTCAATACATAATCTACACCAGGTAAACAGCTTACTTTCTCTCTCATTTTACCATGGTTACACCGGATTTTTTGCTATGGCTCAGACTGGAAGAACATCCTCATTTCTAACTACCTCTGGCAAGAATGTGGAATAAAATAACTAGATAGTGTCTTGTGGACACTGACGCTACAAATTCCCTGCTGCTGCAAGTATTTCAAGCACTAGCAATGTCTCCCTCCTCCTTTTGGTCTTTTCATTTGAAAGTATGTATTTGAGACTTTGGGGACTTCTTTTTTTAACTAAAATCGAATTACCTTAAAGGCTCTGGAGATACATTTCATGATTCACAAAGTGTAGGAAGAAGAGGGATGAACAGACATTTTTTGGTCTTCTGAGAGTTTTAAAACCAACCTGAGTTGTCTAAAAATATGTGAATGCCACTCCCTGACTCACAGTAGTTTCTTATACTCCTACAATCCTAAACATACTAAAATACTTCCCCTCGGCATTTACTGCTGTAGTTGTAATCCCTACCAGTGTCAATGAAATGTTATTTTTTATATCTGAAAAAATACTTGTTTTGGAAAAATCAACTGTCTTTGCAAGTCTGTCAGCAACAGTAAGCCTTAGGAGCTAGAAAATGAAGGAAGCGTGTGTGTATATATATATATATGAAACTAAAAATTCCGTATCAAAAGTGGCATTTTATGTATGTATAAAGCCAGGTATGAGGCATCATCCTACAGATATGTTTCTTCACTGTAATTGAATACCAGTACCAGTACTGTCATTTCATAATTTACTATTTTAGACCATTGCTGCATTTCCAGAAAGTGCCTTTACCTCAGACTAGCTCCTACATGTTCTTAACTGCTGCTGGTACAGAGTAGCCAGATATCAGAGACAGAGAAACTGATCTCAGAATCTCCTGCAAAAGAAAATTTTACTACAAGGAGATTAAAGAGTAGGAATTCGAAAGGAAACTAAAGAGTGAAAGCATAAATCTCAGTACAGAATGAGAATGAATGTTGTTGCAAGGAACAAGGAGATGTCTGAAAAGAAAGAACACAATACGTAAGTTTAGTGGAGCCTTGATAATGAGTGTGATCCTATGCCAGAGGAAAAAAGGGAGGGCAGGTGCATAAAACGAAGACTAGGGTACTTCTTATAACTATGCACAGCTCAGAAAAGTTTCTTCCATCACTGATGGTATTTACATTGCAACACTAACTCCTTTTCTTCTCCTTAGCCACTGACATCTCACAGAATTTTTACAATATACATATATATATAGATGCTAACATCAAAAGGCATCCAAATTCAGTTCCTTCCAAGTGTATGTAAACAATCTGAATATATTTAATTAGTTATGTATATTAGAAATATCTAATCTATGCTCCCTTTTTACATCCATGTGTGTGCTCTTAGTGCTCCTACAATAAAACTCTGCCTTCGGCATTCATATTGTAAATCTGGTTTTTTACTACTTTTTGCTACAACAGATTAAAGGATTTGCCTACCCTCCACAAACCTGAGGGTCACTTTTTAGAGACTCATGGAAAATTATGGACCCAATTCAGCAGATAATCAACAGACAATACTTCACTCTAAATAAGCACTTTTCCAAAAGGAATCACTACCATCAGCAGCTTCAGCATATGAATAGTGCCTTGTCTGCCTGCTTACTGTGATCTTTTCCTTGTCCTGCAGCAGTGCAAACGCTAGCTTGAGGAGTGACTGGCATCAAGGCCTGGCGAATGGCTTTCTCCCAGCCCTGAGCTACGTCAAGTCCAACTCCGGAGGCAGCAAGAACTGGACTGTGATGAGTGCTGCCATTGTTCTCGCCAACAAAGTACACCATCGTGTCAGTGATGATCTCAAAACAGTAGGGGTTGCTGCCCTGCACCACGTTTGAAAAATCTCGAGGCTGAGTCACCTGGAGAATTTCTGAAAGTGGAATCTCCTGAAGAAAGATATTAAAGATTAAAAAATGAAAATGCACATAATATTTTTATAAACTAACACTCATAACTTCAAGCGTTGCAAAGAAACCAAATCAAATCAATCAAAAAAAACAAAACCAAGACACCAAGCTTCATAAATAAATTTAAACTGTGCATGATCATTGCCCACCCAGTTTTCTGAATTTCTATATACAAGCCTAGACAGACTTTCAGGCCCACCACAGCTGTCTCCATACAACTACATTTTCTACTCAAACTACATTTATATTCATCATGAGACACACGCCCATTGCATGTGTAAACAATGCACAACAGAATGACCATCTTCCCCTTGCAGTTTATACAGCTTAGGCAGAGAAGAGCATGAGGGGGAAAAAGTGAGACAGTAACATTAAGGAGAGGATGCAGTTATACAAGCTAGTCAATAAGCACTGCTTTGTGCATCGGAATAGTTCTGGGTAAAGATCCTCTTTCATACAGATATTATCTGATATTATCTGCATACAGATATTATCCTCTACCTGGTCAGTTTAAGACCATGGTACAAGAGTATTACAGAACAGATCTGAAGGAAGAAATGGTTTCAAGTTCATGCTAGCTGGAGGACATTTCACATCCATGGGAAGGCGTGCAGGTGCATGTCACTTGCAAGAGCAGTGAACAAGCAGGTGAACACCAGGCTGGCATTAGAGGGACAAGAGACAGCAGCTGATTGAGATGAAGAGTAAATAAATGTAAAGGCAAAAACTGTGAATTACTCCAACAGCAAAGACAAACAATCAGATCTAAGCAGTTAAAACAAGGGATGCGAAGGGGCAAGTCAAAGGACTAAAAGCACTGACGTAACAGAGCAACAAGCAAGGAACATATTTTACCAGCTGTGTTTTGAATGCACAGGGCAATACAAGTATCAGAGAGGTCTGAGAAGAGACTGCATTGGTCAAGATAGGGATGAAAAGGATCTGGGCAAGTTTAGCTGGGTGTACAGAGAAAAGGCTTGATCTTAGAGATGTTATAAAGGAAGAAGCTGCAAGATTTGGACCCCCACCTAAAGGTATAAGACAAGAAAGGGAAAAGTCCTGTTTACAAATTCTGAATATTCTGCATTTTCTGAATATTCCACCACTGAACACAATACTACATTAACAATACACTAAGCTTCATTTATATAAACATCAGGCTACACGGTAAATTTTCCTGTAAATCTTGCTTGAAACTTTCAATTGTACAGTAGGGAATAATTTGATTTGAGGAACCTTGAAATAAAACACATAAGCATGCAAACTTTCAGTCACTACTCAGAGAACACAAAAATCCAAGCCTTAATTCAACTGGTGGCCAAAGAAATTCTCTGGTAATTTTGAGGAAAGCTTAATATGCCAAATAATTCTGGAGAACAGTACATGCAAAATGTAAGGAGAGACATACTCAAGGGAATTAGAGCAGGAGCTGCAAGCTAGAGCAGGAGCTGCAAGCAACTTCTCAGAGTTAGTCTTGGTCCTTCTCACTTACAGGCTTTGGGCAACAATTAACCTGGTCACAGTTTTGATTCAAAAAGAGATGGGAAAATGGAGATAATACATAAACAGCTCACAAATAGATTTCATATCTATAAAGCACTGAATAAATCAACATAATTATTATTCATCATTAATTACCTTGTAATACTTTGTTCCAGATTCATTTTGAAATAGTGTGAGGCATTTGCTGTCCAGTCTCCAGTAATGTCTTTTTCTCTAAAAAATGCATAGTACAATTACATAAGGAATAAACCTCTCATGTTTTCTGCTATCTCATTATTTAAATAAGAAATGCTTTAAATTACTATGATAATCATTCAATTAATCTACAGTTGCATCTTAGACTACAGAAATGAAAAAATAAACTTTGGGAATAAAGACTTTGTTAAAGAAGAAGCTCAAAAATTACTTCCACAAGCTAGCAAAAATATCACTTACCTTGCAGTAAAAGCAGTGACAACGGGAGTTACCTCATACAGGAAAAAACAGTTACTAGACACGTTTTACTGCAGGTGCACATTCTCACAAAATCTGAGTTATTTAAATTCGGTAACAACTGCGGGAGTCATGCTTTCTCCCTCTGTGCCCTCATACCAACACTGCACAGGTTCAAGCACTGAACAAGCCTAACAAGTCCTTAATTCTTTTGTCAATACAGAACCTAGGTGGTCAAAAGCACACAGTGGCAACACGAACACATTATAAGATTCAAATGGAAAAAGTACCTCGTGGGGGGGAAAAAACCCCAAGACAGACTCAATAGCCATTTGCTGGAAGTATCCACCAACAAGAAATCTTCCCCAACAAAAAGTAACATGGATTAACTGTTGCATATAACTGGCTTGTAATTTAAGCAGAAGAATATTCCTCAAAACTAAGACGCTTTTAGAAAGTTAATACAGCTCTGTGAATCTAAGATACTTTGCTTGCACCATGCTCATATAGTTAGAAAACCACTTCCATTCTTCTGGGACAAAAATCCAAGACCCTTGACTCTAAGTTAGGATGAAAAAGTTTGAAATATTATTCTATTACATTTATGTTTTATAAACTTTGTCATATTAAAAGCAAAGGTTGTGGTTTTTTTCATATTTAGGCAGAGCTTAAATCAGTTCACTCAGGAGGAAGCTACCTATAGGAGTTAGACAAATAAAGCTGGCTCATGAATGGATTTAACTAAAAAGAATTACCAGACAGCACTGGGACAATGGGTGAAACCAAAAGGGTAAACCCGTCCTTCGGACATATATATGCTCTTTATTAAATCATGAATCAGGAAAGACTTTGGAGAAGAGGAATTAAGGAACAGGCTGGTAACTTACTCAGGGATTCAAAATCTGCCCCATACCCTACTCTGAGAAAGGATGGGACCACGGTCAGAAAAAGAGTAGAGATGATGACATAGAAACTTCTCATTATAAAGGGTGAAATATCTTGTTATCCAGGGAGCACAAGAAGCATACAGATCCTGCTGTTAACATGAACCTGTCTGGAACTGATAGGAAGCCCAGTTGTTTCAGGAATAGGAAACAGCCTGACACTGCTGAGAACGGAAGGGTCAAGGGAAATTGCTGATGTTGTAATGCCCAATACGGAAGTCTCCTCCCATTAGGAAGCCCTGTGAGATCTTGTTTGGCTGGAGGTACCTTGCTTTGGGTCAGATGACTGGCCTTTTTCAGTTGATGTCATCAAGGTAGCAGCCATACTGACAGATGAAGAAAATCAAACTAAGCAAAGGTGTTCCATCAGATCACTGTTCTAAGGGGAAGTTCAAAAAAAAAGTCCATGGAAAAACATACTGGTTGTACTGAAAGTTTAAGTCAGAGCTGAATACCAGGCCTGCCCTGAACAGTTCTGCTAGAACTATTCATATTTTTCTGCTACCTGGCCTTAGTTTTTGCAGAGCCAGCTGATGATAGTCGTAACTTTTACGTAGTCTTGGCTATAACCACATCTAAAATATGCCAGATACTTATTTTGGATTGTGATAAATACATCCAGGTATTAGAAAACTGAACCTTAAAGAAGTGGTTTTTAAGACAGCTTCGGAAAGACCATTTACAGCAGTCAGTTTAGCTGACAATCACAAAAAGTGAAATATTACAGTAACCTGAGCTGACTATTATCACCCCTTAACTTGATTTCAGCAGAACTTGAATAACTTTGCTTCTCTAAATCTCTATGTCTCCTTCAATCAGATGCCACAGAGACAAAGAATGCAAAAGTATTTCTGCTGCCTTTCATGGTCAGTCTCAATGTGCCATAATGTTCTCCACGAAATCTGGGAACTTCATAACTTCATCCTTTTCATTCATCTACCAAAAACCAAGAGGATTCACTTCCTCCCATCAGACAATACTAAGGAACCCTGTTATTTTTCCCTGTCTTCCTCCTCAATACACAAAATCAAGTAGCTTGCCTACTCAATTAAGAGCTCATTATTGGTAGCACTGGCTACCCATATCTACACCTAACTATTTACAAACATCTAGATCATTAGAATAATACTGTCAACCATGTTGTTGTTACCCATAATTTTAAGATTTCCACCTTTTCATGTAGTAGAATAGAAAAAGAGACACAAGCATTTAGTTCAACTACTCAAGAGAAAGAAGACACAAGCGAATTATTCCAAGTTACCTTCTCAAGAAAGCTGAAATACTACACATGCAATTCATTTGAGACAATGTAGAGATGCTTTTCCTTCTTAAAGGGGAGCAGGAAAAGTACTATTCAATCACCACATGAAGTATTTTGAATAAAATAGAGTTTCTCCCTTGAACCAGATTTCTTTATAATGGACATCACAGCTAAGTTCTTTCAAATGGTACTGTAAATCAGAAATAAAATACATTATTTTAGAGAAATAATTTAGGAAGAAATTAAAGTAACTGACCAGGTTGTCTCTACTAGTATAGTGGACCATCCATCCTTCTTTCACCATTGTACTGCTCTTCCTCTTTGTGTGTTTGATTGACTGTACAACTCGCATGAGAGGAATATTATTGCTTGTTGAGGGACTAAAAAGAAGATACAAGAGTTTAATCTGTAACAAGTTAAAATACAACAGTACTGCAATTATATCCATTTTACACACTTAGCCCATAATTTTCAGGAACAGACACCTTTTCTTCCCATACAGATTTAGTTGATTGATGAAATTAATAAGGCATCAGAGCTCCTAATAGCTCTCCTAAGGCAAGTATTGCAGTACTCAAATTATTCTAAGGAACAGAGAAGAAACACACTGGAGTGAGGACACTTACAGAAATCATCCTCTCAAAACAATTTGCTGAGACTGCTGATCTTTTATGCTATTTGACACCATAGAAATATAATTAACATCAGCATAACCATCATTTCTTCTTGTAAGTTGATTAAACTGCTTCTTAATATTGTTGTTAGTGAAGGTCCCTATCAAAGCAAACTTTAAAGTTATGAAAATACAAACAGGGGTGTGTTAATTCAAATCACAACTGCACTAGAAAATTCTATCAACGCTCAGGTATATTAACTGTCCTTCAGACAAGGGTTTCATAATCTCTAATATTCTGAGACAGCCACTAATTAAACATACAGGTTTTAATAGCACTGAAGATGAAGCCAACCACTGAGGTGCCTGCCTAACACCAGAGCTCTACATGCAGCACTAACAGACACATTTGTAAACACACAACAACATGAGGTAGTTTCAAAACAAAAACGTAAGGATGCTTTAACATGGCACGCAGTTACACCATAGAATTGGCTACAGGATGCTGTCATGCCGAAAACCTGAATTGCTTCAAATCCAATTAGAAATAAATGGAAAAATCCTACTTAAAGGTGGATGTTACTTCCCTTTCAAGAGATCCTTGAGCTATAAATCACTGATAGTTGGGAGGTATCATTATATGCTCTCCCTCACAAATTTGCTATTAAGCCCTGAGCTACGGTGACGTTTAGCTTGACTGAACACAACCGCACTTATCTTATTAAGAATGACTAAGAAAATCAGGATGACACTACTCAAAATAATAGATAAAATAAAAAGATCAAATTTGATTTAAGGAACTATGTTAACAGGTACTGGATAAAAGATTTCAGAAAAATCACTTTCAAGATAAATAAAACAAACTATTGCCTAACATGCATGTAGGCTGTGATGCCAATATTAAAATATCTCAACTAATACCTTTTAAATCCACACATATATAACAGTAACTAAATTAGGCTCAAGTCACAGAGACCTTAACCATGCATTAGCCTTGTTAAACTGTAAGTTTTATCCTGCTTTGATAATCTAGTTGTATTTCTTCAATAAAAGTCACAGCATAACACATTTTCCAATTAGAAGAGACTATATTCCTTTAATCTATGTTTCAGATTTTCTTGAGGCAGGTGAACTTTACAAAGTATTTTCAAGCTTAAAAAAAAAAAAAAAAAAGCCCCACACAAAGGGAAAATACACTTCAGCAATAAAACTGGGCTAACTGGAAATGTTTTGCTCACAATATTGAGCAAAGTACATCCTGAGCAAAGAAACCCACCTTATAACTTACCTGATTGTTTTGACAGCTTCCTCATCTTTGTCTGCGTCAAGGTCAGATGGATCCATAAAAAAGATTTTGTCCTCTGGAGGGGAGGGCTCTTCAGCATCATCTAGAACTCGACTACCATCACTGTTCATTTCACTGCTATCAACTTCCATTGGCATATCTAAGTCCTGGCCTGGACTAGCAGGTTCTGGAAACAACACAAGTCAGACATTATTTCAAACACACAACTTAAAAAAATAAAATAAAATCTTCCAAAACCCATCAATTTTTTTTCAGTTCACATTTATGGAAGTAACCATTAAAGTACAATCACAACATACAAAATCTTCACATTTTTGCTATAAAATGAAGAGTATGCTGATGAACATTATCAATTTTGTTTTGCTAAATGCCAAGGCAAGAGAGACCCAACTAAAACACAAACCACACTGAAAGAAACAGAGTGAAAAGCTTAAAGTCTAAACCTAAATCTCATTAAGCAATTTTTTTACACGAGTCATCAGGACAAAGTAACCTTTCGATGGCTAGAGATGACCCAGAGAATTATCCCTGTGCAAATTTAATTCTCCATTAACAGAAACCCAACTCTGCTCTTGCTGCTCTTGTAGTCTGTAATAAGGAAAGTAAGAAAGAAAAGGTGGGCTGTGGAATTGAAGGGAGAAAAGCAGAACAGATCTTATTCACATCTGATTTTTTGCAGGCAGAAGTTTAGTGTTTTCAAAAACTGTACAACTGGCACTGTGGAAAACTAAGAATTAAGATATAAAAATATCTTAATCTGTAGCCTTTTTATGGTTGTTTTTTGTTTGCTGGTCTGTGGGGGGTTGTTTGTGTGTTTGTTTTTACCTGGGGTGAGCTCAATTAAGAGTGAGAGAACAAAAAATAAATTGCTCCTTATGTCCTCAGAAGAATTATATGAAACCATAGCTCCCAAACTATGTGGCCTTTTAGCACCTTAGCATCACAAGGGCAGTAAAACCAGGCCATGTTGCACACTGCTGTTCACAGCCACCAACATCAAGATCCAGGACAGAGCCTGGGAGCTGGAGAAGGCAGGCATGAATGGATGGGATACCTTGTGCAATGGCAACAGACCCACTGGCTAATACACAGCTGTTGCCCAAGCCTCTGAATCAAGTTGTACAGTTTGATGTGACCTGCTGCAAGTCACCAATTTTGTTTCACTAAACAATGTGTGACAAGGATCAAGGCAACACAATCACAGAATGGTTGACATTGGAGGAGATTTTTGAAGGTCACCTGATCCAACAATGCCCTGAGTTCATTTCTCCAGTCTGGATAGCAGCACAAGCCCTCTGTCATATCAGCCAGTCCTCCCAGTCACCTGCAAACCTGCTGAGGGTACACTCTGCCCCATCAAGATCATTAATGAAGATGTTGAACAGGGCTGGACCCTTTGTTGGCCCCTGGGGTACACCATGAGTTACTTGCCATTGATAACCACTCTCTAGGCCCACCCATTCAACCATTTTTTAATCCCCATCTGCTCATCTATCCCACAATTCATCAGCTTAACACTGGTCTAAAACTTATAAAAATACTCTAAACATTCTTCCACAAAGTGCTCCGCACACTTCTCTTTCAGTTCTGTAAGGTCTATTCAGAAAGCAGTCCAACTTCATTGAGGTTTCCAGAAATTAGAGTGGAGTTCTTTCTTTTGGTTTGGCTTGGGGTTTTTCTCCTTTTTCTTTTATCTCAAGCATCTGGGCTAACTCTGGCCAGTAAAAATCATGGATATGAGAAAGTCATAAAAAATGGTATGTGTCTTCAGATATTAATGTTTTAAAGTATGTATTTTATGGTGAACAATGAGCAGACTGATCACAACAGATCCTCAGATTTTGTACATTTGAGTGGCTTCTTGATGTTTCATTTCCATTGAGCTATCCCAAGCAAAGCATAGTGAACGTGCCAAGACTGATTAAGTAAAATTTAAGTCACCAGAGTGTAAGTTTTACAGTGAATCTTTTTCATTTTCACTAACCTCAGTGAAAAAACCGACAAGATAAATAAAAGTACGTCAAATATTCAAAGATGAGGGAACTAAATACTAATGCATCTTGTTCAGCCTCAAAAGATCTCTCAGTATTTGAAAGCATGTTTCTCATCTTACCTCCATTGAAAATCACCTCTCCAAGACAGTCTCGAGGTACTTTAGGTGCACAGCGTTTGTGGCAGTTGAATCTGCAATCTAAAATGGCAGATAAATAAGCCCATGATAGCAGAACCTCACTCCCACCCAGACACTAAAATTTATCACTCACTGCTTCCAACACAAACCTCAGTTCAGATTCATACATTTGCATGGAACTGAGGACAGCACCAATGAGGTCACCTCCAGGAGGAAATTAACAATCTTGTCCTGATGTCACATGGTGATTTGTCCCACCACAGTTTATTATGTCAGTACTTCCCCTTCCAGTACAAAATAGTTTGCTACTTCTCTAGCTTTTTCTGTAGCTACTTTTTCCATCATGATGTAATTTTTCCCATTCTTTCATTTGTTCCACATCCTTTTTTCCATTGCTATATGATTTAAATGTCTCATCTCTAACATTTTTCCCCATCTGCCAGCTAAGACTTACAGACATCAGAAGCCTCTACAATCACACAACTACATCAGAGCAAATATGTTCTGCAGTAAATCCCAAAGTCCTGTTCCCCTCTCATTTAGGTTACAGATTTGGCTGACTACTCAAGCTCCATTTCTTGCTGACACGGGGCAGACAGAATAACATTATGTCCAGGTTTGACCTGACGTGGAGATGGAATCTCACCTGGATGCGTGCCATTTCTGCACCCGAGGTATCAGATGCAGGCTACTGGGCAAAGTCCAGCATACAGCATTACTGGTACTAACAGGAATTTCCTTTATTAGTAGCATCCCTGTGATTTTCAACTCTATCAACACCATGAATTTCAAAACTCCCTACTGCCCCCACAACTGTTTTCATATTGATAATTTGCCTCTTTTTGCTATCCAAAGCAAGCTCAATGTGTTTTCCTTTTAGGTCCAGACAAGAGAAGAATCAGTATCTCTCCATTTTTAGTATCAGAGGAGCCAGATTCTGGAGCAGAATACAATACTGCTCAGCTTCTGAGTGCCTAAAAGGATGCGCCCTAGGAGACCCACAAACTGCCTTTTTTACAGCCATGGCTTCAGTCCACATTATGGAATACAATTACTTTACTACTGTAAAGGAGGCTAGAAGAAACAGACACATTTCAAATTCTGTCAGGAAACCAGAAGATTGAATCTATCCTAATAACTTAAACTACATTCAGAAACATTCTTGGATAGTGCAATGCAGTTCTCTAGTCCAGTAAATAGCTACAAACATCTCCTAGCATGCTTTTGGCCCACAGCATCAGCAAAATCCCAAACAGTTCCAAGGTCTAACTCATAAACCAGAGCATCCTATGAAATTGGTCCAAACAGGCAGTCTGCACAGAGCCACCCAGGCTGGGATGCTAGGAAAACTTGTTCATGAACATGGGTCATTCTGTCCCAGCTGACCTCTGTGTCCGGGAATGTTTCTGGGCACATTTAATTTATTACCACAAATACAGCCTTAGCATCTCAAAGAGATGCATCCTCAGAGCCCAAATAGCAACCTGAATTAAATCAAGAAATCCAGGGCTCTTATGGTTACTCCGAAACATAAAACCGCTAAGAGACCCCAAGCTTTGGGAATGTGCACGAGGAAGTCGGTGGGAAACCTTAAGAATCTGTAGGAGAAGGCAGTAGGAAAATATTTTAACTGCTTGATATCAATTCCTGATGTATTAAAAATAAGTATAGGATCATACTGGAGGCCTATTAGGACACTTATTTCTGTCCTGCACATACACAGAGCATTTCTCTAGGCCTGTTTTCCTTACATAAATGCTTACAATATGCATACAATAATATTTTTATCCAGTGTCATTCAATTCCCTGAAACTGATGTGGTAGCCCCATTTGTTCAGCTGGATATAGTCACAGCAATTGTATATGGCCAGCAGCATCTCTATGTTAAAACTGCAAGGCATCTTTTTCAGGCTTCATTATTTTTGTATCATGTGTATCCAAGAGACACACTGACTGGAAAAAATATCAAAACCAGTTCAGGATGCAGACTTCAAACAGACTACAGAGACTGCAAATAACAACAGAAATGAAAGATAAAATTACTTCCTTACTTACATGAGAGAGCAGCATTACTAGTCAAAAAAAGCTAACACAGATGTAAGCTTACAATTTTTTCTCTCCTCTAATAAAACAAACTGAAAATGTATTAAGCGACCTCTCTCAAAAAGCTGACCTTTGATACTCCTGTTTGACAAACTCACATGAGAGAAATGGAAACTCCTTTCCATATTAATGTTCACGGTTCATCACTAGACTTTTGTTTCCTGCAACAAAGCTGACAGATCTGCACTAACTGGCAATAAAAAGCCAGAAGGAGATCACAATAATCATGCCCTAGGAACCACACAGAGGAGTCTGAGAACTGAAGCCATGCATGTTAACATATTCTACATAAAAACCATGCAAGTTCAGCACAGGCACCTAGCTGTATAAAATATCTCCAAAAGGTAATAACCAATATCCTGTACTAGAATAACACAATGAAAATGCACAGATTCTTTAGTGGTTAGATATTGAACAAAAGGAAATATTTCCCATTTTTATTAATTTATAATTATCCTTCTAGAATTACAGTGTCCTCCATCTACACAATTAAATCTTATTTTTCAGAAAAATGTGCAATGCACAGCCCACTACAATGAAAATGATGGCTGCTGTGAACTTCTGAAAATCATGGAATTTTTCAAAAATTACACTGCCCTACTCTGCAGTATACAGCCACCTAAGTTGCAATCAGTTCTAAATACAAGACCTTTACTGAAATTTACTGCTACAACAGAAAATTAAATGTTTACCTTTACACTGCATTCCTTGGCGAAAAAGGCCCTTAAGCAGCCGTTTGCAATACTGGCAGATGGTGGGACGAGTGTAAGAGTGAACAGCAAAGGTGTGTGGGACCTTCACTCTGCAAAGCACCATCTTATCCATCCAGATGGGGCGGCCACTCCAAGAGGGAATCCTCTTACTAGGTTCTGGGCAGCAACGCTGGAATAAAGAAGGCATACATAATTTGCACCAGAACAGTTTTACTGCCATGACTGCTTTGAAAAGTCACAGCAGTCAGGTGAAATACCATGTGACTGGAAAAAGGCAAACACTGCACCGTTTTTAAAAAGGATAGAATGGACAACCCTGGGAGCTACTGATCTGTCAGCCTCCCCTCTGTGCCTGGGAAGATCACAGGGATCCTACTAGAAGCTGTGCTAAAGCACATGAAGGACAGGGAGGTGATTCAGGACAGCCAGTGGCCTTCTATGATGGAGTGACTCCATCAGTGGACAACAAAAGGGCTACAGATGTCATTTATCTGGAATTCTGTAAAGCCTTTGACATGGTCCTCCATAATATCCTTCACTCTAAAGTGGAGAGATGGATTCAATGGCTGGACTTTTAGGAGGATAAGGAATTGGTTGGATGCTCACATTCAGAGAGTAGTGGTCAATGGTTCAGTGTCCTGATAGACATCAGTGACAAGTGGTGTCCCTCAGGGCTGATACTGGGACTGGTGCTATCAAACATCTTCCCCAATGACAGACAGTGGGAGCAAGTGCACCCTCAGCAAGTTTGTGTATGTCACCCAGCTGAGTGGTGCAGCTGCCACACTGCAGGGGGACATGATGCCATCCAGAGGGACCTGGATAAGCTTGAGAACTAGGTCCATTCAAAACTTGCATGGTTCAACAAGGCCAAGTGCTGGTGCTGCACCTGGGATGGGGCACCCCACAGTATCAGCACAGGCTGGGGATCAAGATCAGCCCTGCTGGGAAGGACCTGGAGGTCTTGGTGGATGAAAAAAAGTCAGTGGGGCTGTAAAGCAGCTGTTGGCTGAGAAAGTGACCAGACAAGAAAGCAACCTGACCAAGAAGCTTTAAGAGGACATTCTGGTACAGCAAAACAAAACCATGAAAACACCAGATGGAAAAGCCTTACAGAGAGCTGGAAGTTATGTATGAACCTTTATTTCCACAGATGATAAAATGCTAAAAATTCACTCATGACATTTATTTTTTAAGTAACCTGACAAGGTTCAGACAGCACATACAGACCTCCACAGAGAGGGTAAAATGGAAACCACTGGACGTAGGCAAACCAAATTCCAATCACTACCTCAAACTATCAGTTTTTAAAAGCGAGGTATGGCATGCCTGGATAGCTTACAAAATTAGGCAAAAATATTTAGAAAATCAAAAAATTATTTTGAAAATTAATCCCCCTCAAAAAAATTCTTTGAAATTAAGTTAGAAGAAAAACTTTAGCAATTAAAACAGAAAAGGCATTGAGTAAAACAAAGAGGTATCAAAAGGTACTAAACATGCACATAGAAATCATAAAGTTAAATTCTGTGATAAATGGTTACAATTCTATGTTCACTGAATAGATCTTACCAGTAGTCAAACATCAAAATAAATATTTTTCATTACTCAAGACTAGGCTTTTATAGCTTCTAGCTAAAAAAATTACATTCTTGAACTAGACTACACGATTTGCATTTTAAACTGTGGTAATAGTTGTAGTGTAAAGTAACAGATAATTAGAAAAGACTAAGGCACAAACAAATGGATCTAATCACTGCCTGTTCTGTCTTATGATCCCAATATACTTGGGATATACTTGATAATTGATATTTGTTAGATAACTGACAACCTCTCAGCAATCATCATAACAAGGAACTACTGTGGATGTCGGTTTTTACTGTAAGCCCTGTACCCCCTACACACTCCTTGACAGGGTTTGGGTTTTTTTGGATTAACTTTGTGAAAAGCTTAACAGCAGATCAGGAACACTCTTCCCCAGCATAAAAGCTTACAATTTGTACTGCTTTGGCCAAGTAATTATTCTATACTAATACAACAATTACAGAATGAATCTGTATTACTAAGAAGGCAAGATGTTTCATTATTCTGAAGCCAAGAGTTCATTCATATAACCATGAGTGAAAAGCTAATAACAAAATTATATATAAAATTTATAATTTATTTCCTGTTTCATCTTTCACAATAATAATAAGCAGTAGGTGTCACAGTCTAAGAATCATCAGATTTTAAAATTCACTAAAACCAATCATAATGGTTAAGCTTGACTCCTACATACTCATCTTGAGCCACTTAAAACACTATTTAGTTCCCCAGAGGTTAAAGAATTTATAAACAGAAATTGTTTCTCCTTTCACATTACATACTTCTTCAGAGGCAGAGGATGTGTGTTCAGCTTGTGCTGGTCTTGGAACTGAAAGCCCTGCTCCTGGTAAGGACACGTTAGACAGGCGCCTCTTTCTCACTCCACTGCAGTTATTTGGAATCTTGAAGGCACATCGCTTATGGTAGTTTAACCCACAACCTGGAAGAGTAGTTTGTTTAATTCAAAAAAGCTCCCAACATTCAAAGTAACAAAAAGAGTACTAATATTTTGATAAAGCAGTTTTAAAAAGATGATCCAGGAAAATGGCAAAGGCAGAAACAGACTGTTGTGCCAAATTCTCTTATTTTAGTGTTCTTGATGTGATTCACAGAAACAGCTTTTTCTCCAGTAAGCCCAGTTCTAGCAACAAGGCCCAAGACTTGGAAGCAGCTGATCTCCCACCATCAGGAGGCTTTCATCACTCCCTCACTTTGAAGCACAAGAAGAATTCAGTGAGAAGGCAACGTCAGTACCTGACAGCAGGCTGCAGAGTGCTCCACAGCCAGCTGGATGAAAGCCATAAGGAAAGGGATTCCCCTTTGGGAGTGTCTCCAAACTATGAGTTGCTTGTGCAAAGAACACAAGGTTGTAAGCTAGCTATTTTTTTTCGAAGTGGGAAACAACAACACTTCTTAAGTCATTAGTCCAAGGTCACACACGGTTTGCATTAATGCCAAGATCAGAACTCGGGTTTTCAAAGCACAAACCCTTCCAACTATGAAATACTACATTTAGCACTTACTTGCTAACATATCAAACACGATACAATTTCTTCTTCCTCATCTTATATAGCTATACACACACACAAATACATTAAACATCATAGACTTACCTTCACATTTTAATCCTTGTCGTACCAAACCCCAAAGCATCTCTCCACAGTAGTCACAAAAAGTAGGAGCCTTGTAGGAATGCACATAAAGTGCATGAGGACGAATCTGGAAATCTTCGACTGTAGCCAAAGCTTTTAAAAAATTGCAGTAAGTTATGGTTCTTGCCACAGGATCAACAAAGATTTATGAAAAGAACATGTTTTAAAAATGGCTAATTCAAAGAATGCTAACAAGCTGTTTAGAAAACATCATTTTAGTGTATATCATTTAAATATTCATTTAGAAGACTACATGGTTTTCAGTAAACATTTTTATTGAGGAAAAATATGCATTGGACTCTGTAGGCTAATGGCCACAACTAATCAGTAGTATGAATCACACTGTTGAAAACCTCACTAAGTTGAAGGCAGGTACAATAAGCCTTGCTAAAAGCAACAATAAAGCTTTGAAAGAGCAACTTAATTTTCAAGCTGTTTTGTAACCTACAAAATTTTCTAAAAAAAGACAGCTCTATAAGTTAGATTTTTATCTTCTAAAGGACTTTTACTGTAAAAGTTTATTAGATTAAACTCTTGGTGTATCAAAACTGTGATACTGTGGATAAAGTTTTCACAGAAAATTGAAATATTCTTTTCCTTAAACAAGCACAGATATATTTAAATTATTTTTGTCCTGTTTCTTTGAAGGCAGGGAAAAAAAAAAAAGGTATTTTACATCATTATCTTGCCCTGACGGCTACTATTTTTTGACCAAATATGTACTAACTCTTCCTATTCAGATTCTTATTTTTAAAAACCTACTGAAAGACACTGACATGTCTCCAAAACGCCTCAGTTTCTGGTGGTCTGTCTATCTAAGGAAACTGTCAGAGATTGCCAACAGACACAACAAATTTTCCAAATATGCAATTCACCAGAAGCAATGAAAAGCTCGAACTAAGATGATCGATTACTGAACATCCTGGACGCGCCCTGAAATGCAGCCAAGGACTCAGCCTTACAGCTATCAAATTCATACTTTACTGATCAAGTTTACAAATCTAAGCCCATGACAGTCAAGGGTCTCTCTTCCTAAAACGTAGCCTCAGTTTGTCACTTTACCCTCAAAGACTTAAAAAACTGCTCAATACTAGTCCAGCTTTAATTTATAGTTTAACTACAGCTGACTTTTGATTGAATTTGACAAAATATTGATTAAACACATACAATGACAATCAGGGCTGGGGTTATTTTGTCCTCGTTATTGGTTAATAACCACCACTCTAGGGACTATATTGTGTAAAGAAATCATTTTTAAGAACTTCAATAACCTTTAAGAGTCTGTTTTTATAGGCATGATTCAGCAACTACATTTTGAAAGTCTTATGACAGCATAAGCCACCAATAGCAAAAGCTACAGAACAAAAAGACAGAAAAAAGCAAAAGAAAACCCACAACAGTTGGAAGAACAAATTCTGAATCCTACCTGCATTTCATCTTAAACAATTGTAAAAATTAAAAACTGATATTATTATACTTATAAGTTCTCATTTGTATAATGCAGATTTGTTTATCATAATAAACCTGAAGAAGATTAAAACAGAAAAATGAAAAAATAACAAAAGTGAGTACTGAAGCATCAATGACACCTGGATTTTCTTGAAATCCTCTACCCCAAAGTCTATGAGATTGAAGTGAAAAAGCTCAAGGCAGGCATGAAAATAATGCTCCATGAAGTCCTATTTTCTTTTAATCTACTGAATAAAGAGTTGTTCCACTGTTACAATAATACCTACCAGAGAGTACAACCTCAACAAGATCTCCCTCGTGTATCTCTTCTGCTGATGTAATTCGTTGCAAAATATTATCTGAGTTCAGGTCATGACGGAACAGGAGAATTTTGTCATACATGCCAAAGAAACCACACTCTGGGAACTGCAACAGACATCAAACTCTAAATTAATACATGCTATTTGATAATCCTATACATCAATGTTTTTAATAACAGCTACAGAACTCAAGTGTTGTAAATGTTTCATGGTAACAAAATTAATCTGCCTATTTTTGAGGAAACAAAGCATTTTCTGAAAATTTCTACTTTTTTTTTAAAGGTAAAAAAAAAAAACTGTTAAGATTTTTGTTTCTTTGGGTTTTTAATCTCTCAGACCTGCATAATCAGTCTGGCAAGTGAAAGCCAATACAGGCCTTTGACTTGGATACCAGCACCTATAACCCTTACTTCTCAGGTATTCTAGTCAGGCAGGTATTTAGCTTGAGACACTCCAGCAACACCTGCCACATTTTTCTTGAGGAGCAAGCCAGTTAAGAGGCTCCATGCCACTGTTCTACAACAGTTTAGATCTACAGATACGAGAAATCCTGAGTAACATGCTCCAGAGGACACTGCTTGAGCAGGCAAGTTGGACTCTATGACCTCCGGTGATCCCTTCCAACCTTAACCATTTTCTGTGATTCTGTGAAAAGGAAAACTTAAATCCCCACAAGGACACAGAACAGAATACTGAAAATCCATACAGGAAACAGATACACTAAATAGCCTGCTGTTTTTCCATGACATTTCACTGAAAAAAGCTTTCTCATTCTGTATTTTCCCTACTCCTCAAAACACTGTTAAGTATGAGTAAAACTTCTTAAAATGAAAACTTCTTAGAACGAAAAGCTTAAAAGTAAACAGTTCATGGGGAAAAAGAGCAGCAACAGACCCTGGAGAGGAATGAGTAGCACTCAAGTGGCTCCTTTGACCTTTTGGTTTAAACCAGAATTCAAACTTGAGGTGGGAACACACACGCAGAAGAA
This sequence comes from Corvus kubaryi, assembly GCF_017639235.1. Classification (NCBI taxonomy): domain Eukaryota; kingdom Metazoa; phylum Chordata; class Aves; order Passeriformes; family Corvidae; genus Corvus; species Corvus kubaryi. The sequence continues at coordinate 1,868,122 of NW_024581051.1, forward strand.
AACAGGAAGAATGTGCGAAAAAATATGGAAAAGTTCAGAAGAAACTTTTAATTAATGAAGTAACAGCTTAGTAATTTACATGTTACACAGTCGGTAAGTATCTAAACTGTATGAAGCTTGTGGTATATTAATTTTTCCTAACTAAAACAATCAAAGATTTGTTCTACCAAATCAAAAACATAATGAAGGTATCCATCATGCCCATTTTCACACTCTCTTCCCATTCAGAGAAAAAAATCACGTCCTCTTTTCAGCAGCAATTTTATCTGAAATATCAAGTTGGTCTTCTCTGTTTTGGTGTGTACACACTACACAATTACATGACATATAATACTGAAAAAGTCCATGCTCCACAAAGCATGCTATCTACCTTGGACAGTCAAAAGGAGAGGCAGAATTTGTGCAATTTAGCCTTTGCAAAAGCAAAAGACAGAGCTGACAAATTTATACTGGCATGTAGATACTTAGTCTACAGCAAGAAACTGATTTACTGGGCTGATGCCAAAGCAGCCGGCTGCTTCCTCTGGCTCTCAACTCACTCCCAGGCTTCCTACATAAATTTGAAACTCTCTTGTACTCTGTACAGTAGCCATGATGGTACAGAGATTACAGTAGCATCATATTCCCCTAAACCAGATATTGCTTAAACCTTTATACAATAAAATGCTATTGCTTAAGATCCCTTAAATCATCTGGAAGAATTCAAGAATTCCTGTCTTATACTATATTTCAGTATACTCATCTGCCGATTCATCTTGCTAAATAGCAAATATCCATGAATGTTCTGAAAATTGCATTTTTCCAATTGCCCAAAGATAACTTGTAATAAGAAAGAAAATATAAAGCTTGAGAATTAGCTGTTCTGCCCAAATATGTGTCTCAGTATCTCTGCAAGTATGGACAGGACTTGACTTTATACTCAGAACATGCAAAGATACAGCACACTAGTAATTCTTCCAAGGGAACTGACATTTCTTCATACCTGAAACACGTCATAAACCTACTTTAAGCTCTAACCCAAAATCCCACTGTGCCTTGACTGACAAGAAAACAAGATATATTTACATTATTAAAATAAGTTCTGTGAGGTTTTAATCCCTGATACACTGTTAAGATAACTTCTATCAATTGCATTATACTGCTGAAGAACTTAATTCTAACAAAAGGGATATAAAATCAACATTAAAACAGTATATATCTGCCTGCAGACACACATGACACTTTTTATTAACACCAATATTAATTTCAGCTGCCAGGAGGGACAACTCATGACTCAGGGAATCACGTGAACTATTGTCTCTTTTTATTAAGTTCACAGAACCACCTATGAGCCACAGATTTTAAGGAAGCCTCTAACATATTCCACAGGTTTGAGTCTCCTTCTTTTGATAAAGATATGTCTTTGTTTCTCTTTTAGGTTTTTTTCCACTCTTTAAGACCATAACCCTGTCATGCAGCTGCCAGAACATCCCTACACATAATCCCCCACCTCAGTAACCAGAGGTCACATAATCACCTGCCAAGCAGCACTTATCTTAATTGCTACAACCAAATATATTCTGCCTATGCACCATTTACCCATTCTCATGTACAAATCTTGGATTTATAAAAATGTTTTAAACATACTACATTAGTTTTCGTTCCTAAAAAGCATTAGCTGACACAATAAACTAAGGTTACAGATGAACACTCAAGTCCTCTGTGGCAGCAAGTATAAACATTAAAAATACGAGACATTACATTCCTGAGAAAGCAGCATCAACATTAATTCCAAAGTTTGTAAATAACATTATAATACCTATAATTAATATTTTGGTTTTCAAATAAATTCCACACAAAGGCAAAATTAATTTTTACAGAGTACAAATATTTTTTAAAAAGCAAAATCATCTATTACAGATTGCTAGAACTGTTGACATCAATACCCTCATTTGGTTCTACATTAATTAAATTGACCTTTTAAACTGTGTATCATGAATGCTTCTCATATTGTCATGACATGATCTACTGCCTATTCTTCCAAAACAAATACACATACACATAAAAGTGACTGTGAAAGATTGTCTTTGGTTTTGTAACTGTAACATTTAACCTTAAAAGGTAATTCTTCTATTTACGGGCATGAGCTTTATCAGTGGCTTCTAAACTAAGATGCAGAAGCATAAGCCCAGGACTAACAAGAGAGTAATCTACACTAGTACGGAGTACAAGAATTCTCTCACTAAACACAGGCTCTGTATACAGTTTCTATAGTATGTGACAAGACTTCACCAGGACACATTTTTCTAGGCATTGTGCATGCCTGATCTCCATTTCTGTAATAGTAATTCCAAAAACTAAAAGCATGAGAACAGAGATAGCCTTTTCATGGGTATAGAGAACTTCAGTTGCTAGGAGGTTTTCCTGAATCCATAAGAGAGACAGGCAGTAGCTGAGGAACCTCGCAGTATCTCCTTTACCTGTCCTGCCTATGAGGTGCTTGTCTACACATCCACAAAGCAGCACAGAGGAAAAATGCAGGCAGGGGCAGCCCACACAACACCCTGCCCAGGCACTCCCAGGCCCTTCAAAGGAAGGCCCATCTCCACAAGCCAGAGGAGCACAGAGAAAGAACAGCACGTGGGAACCCAAATTAAGAACTCCAGGGAAAGGATCCCCTGCCCAGACCCTCCCGGGGTCTCCCAGGATATCCTTAGACCCAGTTTCCACACATACACTGATCAGGTGTATGTGTGGAACACCTTTTGGTGTCCAGTGGTATGGTACAGATTATAAAATGCTGGGAAATTAGAATGGTACAATACCTATGGAATGTTTATGGAAGGAAACAAAGGCAAAAGAGGTGATTCAGGGAGGAATAAACGTGGGGAAAAATCGAGGGATAAGAAGATAAAAGAGGCTGGTCACCTGTACACAGGGGTTGGTCAGAACAATTGTCTGATCATGCCCTGTGCCGCATCAGCACCACCCGTCCGCCGTTTTCATTAAGTTCAATTTCTACCTATTTTCCTGAATGATTTTCTCTCATTCTGAGCCCATGTGTGTGTATGGGGGGTCTGAGTGCCAGCAATAAGAGCAAGAGGACCCTGTAATGTCAGTGACTGGAGAGGCCGAGTAAGTGAAGTCATGAGCTTGAATATCCAGGTGTCAGCACCTGGAAAGACCAAGATCCAGCAGCTGCTACAAGAGAGTGCTTGAAGCCGGCTGCTGGAGGCATCCACTTTTTTTTGTTGTTGCTATTTTTTCTATTGGTGGGTGAGTGGGTATGTGTCTGTACTTTCCCCACTACCAGACCTCCATCCTGAACCACCAGAGAAGGGTACAGCACCACTGGTGCTTACAGACAAGACACGCTGTTCAGCTGTTTGGATCTGTGTGTACACATATATGGTGTTGCACACCTGTATCCAAATGTTAGTGCCTATTGGGAATACATGGTCAGTCTTGCTGTCCGTGGCTGCACATGGGGACAGAGCTGCAGCAGCCTCCAGATTCAACCATCCCTAACAAAACTTTTCAAGTTAGATGAACAAATCCTGCTCTTTCTTTGCACACTTCCCCCAATTCCATGCCAAAAAAAAAAAAAAGTTCCCAGTTCCAAAAGAACAGATCCTGCTCTTTTGGAAAGAAAGATGCCTGCCTCCTAACTCCCTTCCACACACTCCGGCTCAGATTCCTCTCCTCTGCCCCCACTCCAGCCCTGTGCACCCAAGCCATGGAAGCTCTGGCTGGCTGCCCTCCGCACGGCCGGCTCTGATGAGCTGCAGGTGGCCCAGCAGAGCCCTGTCTAAGGCATTCGGCCGCGCCTCGATGGGGGGAGCAATCAGCTCCAACCAAGCAGCTTGGCTCCTTACAAGCGTGCGGCGCCCTGCTCTCCCTTCCGCTCCCCAGTCCATTTGGGAATACAGCATTCCTTGCTAGCACCTTGGCCAGAAGGCTATGTGCAGACTGCTAGCCAAGAATAACCTCATCAATTAACAGGGGTTTTATTTCAAGTGGTATCTTTTAACAGAATTTTTACGCAAAGCTTAAACTATGTTCAATAGTTGAACTATGTTCAAGTTGTACACTACCAAATTCTTCTCTCTTGTACCGCAGCAAAGTACAGCTTTTATAGCTTTCCTTATGCTCAGTTACATGAAGCTGTGAGGAAGAACAGTACCCAGTTCCTTTGAAGTGTTAAGAGCTCATAATGTAAACTTGAAAACAAAACTCAAAGCAGAATTTTTTAAAGCCTGTTTTATCTTATGGGATTATACAGCTATTACTTTCCTGCATAAAAGCCTAAAGTATCTGCACAGTTACTCAGAACACATAAACTGCTAATCCCAGTATTACTAAGTTTCCTAAAAGCAAAAAGATGGTTGTTCCCAGTCTTAACAATTCCAAAAGAGCATCTCGCAACAGGAAATCACTTGTGGGAAGTCTACGTATGCACTAGACTGTGCCAAAATTAATCTCTGGTATACCAGTATCATCAACTTACATCAAGAATATATGCAATTCTTAATACTTGGGTGGTACTAGCACAAGTAACACAACTAGTGCATAAGTGCAGTAACACTGAGGAAAAATCATTGGTGTTATCTAGCACGCTCATACTGTAAGTATTACAGCATATCTAGCTTTAATTGACAGTGCATTACATCGTCTTTTTGATCCAGAAGAACTCAACCAAAATACAGCACTCAGTATTGCTGAGCGAAACACAACTGAGGCTTCTTTCTATCTTGGCAGTAACTGAAAAATCCCTTTACTTCAAGTTCCAGGAGTTACTTTACAAAGTTCTGGACTAGTCGCCAAAAATTCACACGAGGGAAAAGTGTAGGCGGATATTGTTTCAAGGTCCAATATCGCATGACCCATCATAACTCAAAACAAATGCTTCAAACCACTGGAAGTTATTTTCAAAGTCTAATGGTCCAAAACACCATTGGAAAGTCTCTTCGTTCACTGAAGTCATCCATTCTATTATCCTGCATCCCTACCCAGCGATTCACTCCCACTCTTTAGAATCATGTGCCAAATCACATTATCACACAGACAATCAGCTTCAAACATGTTGCAGGAGATCTTTCCCCCACCAGATGCCTCAACACAGACATACTTGGACTACTGCTTGGCTAGGTTTTCCAGCATACAAACCTATTACCACACTGGAAATGCTAATCTGCCCCACATATAACACCTCTGCACCCCCAGTAACTCCCCAGCTCCCACCCTCTCACAAGCACGTTTGCTTCTCATGTCTCAACTCTTGCTAAGTCTCTGCATTATTAAGCTCATATGAAGAAAACAGTTGACAAGACAAGAAGGCAGAGCAGGAAGAAAATACACCATGAACTATTACAAGCTTAACCCAGAGAAAAACCCAGAACATTGGTTGCAGTACTGTTACTTATTTATTACGCTCAAGTTGTTACTGCAAGAGTTGTAGAGATCCATTTGTACTATGGATGGACTGCAATATGATCCTTGTAATGTGATGAAAATACAGAAGACAAATCCAGCCAGCAAGACATAAGAAATACCCCTATGATTTTGCTAAATGGTGACTTTGGGTGAGTTCAGTCAAGTAGAAAAACTAGGCGGGAAGAGTAAGAAACAGATTGCATGGGTAAATACTGTATCAGTTCTCAATCAAAAAGAATGCAACGGTTGAAGGATCATGAGAATTTCAGGCAGACATTCTAAGGTAGGGGAACAGTTGGTCTATTTCAGAGCAAAACGTAACAAAGCCATCAGATATATAAAGAAGGAGAACGCTGAGTATGACTGAAAGTGAAAACGATGAAGGACAGGTCTGTGGACCAAAAAAGATAGAGAAGTTGCAGAAACATGAAAGCAAAGATACGTAAGTTTACTGAAAAAGTTACGAGAATTCTTGCAGGTACTGATTCTACACAAGTAATACTACAGTAATCAAATGTTCTTCATATGTAGCTATTAACGAGAATAAAATTAACTAAGATAGAATATGGCATTTATAGCATGCTGTACTACATAATCCTCAGTCTGCAGGCAGTAGAACATCACCACATGTGAGTTTCTAGTTTTAAATCAGTAATCCCTTTGTTCTACTTCATGTCCTCTCGTGAGGAATGAAGAAACAGTATTCCAACACAGAACAGTATTAAGAACTTGAGTCTGTAACACCTGATCATTGTGCAAGGACACACACTGTCTACCTGCTATGAGTTTTTCTGCTTCTAAACACTGTCCCTCTGTTCCAGCAGCCATATATGCCCATGCTTAGGTTCCTCTTCAGCTTGCCCCTGAGAACTGTATGTCTGATACTTTAATACATAGCAACCTAGATAAGGAATGAACAGAAGACCATGAATGTACGGGAGACCATAAGCAAGAAATTTTTTTGAAGCATCCCTATAAAGTCTAAAGTTTGGGTTTTCTGAAGATGGCTATTAAGCATTCCAATACACAATAACCCTAACACAGTGCTCACAGTTAAGTTTAACTTTAAACTTGAGAAAAAACTGAAGAAAAACACTTAAAAAACATCTCCTGATGTTTAGAACATCTGTAATAGAGCTAAGAGACACACCAAATATTTGCATTACTCATCTCGCTCTCCTTGCGGACACATGCCTCTTTAGTTTCAGTTCTGCTGATGCTGCTTCAAATTACGCTTCTGCAAAACCTGAACAAGCTACACTGAACACCGTCTGAAGCAGAAAACACAAAAAAGCAGAGTCCTAACCAACATTTTTGATACCATAATTGTAACCTCAAACACAGGCAGGTGGTTCAAGTCCCCAGGTAAGCTTCAAAGCCTTCAACTGGAAAAAACAGGCAACCATTCACATGACGACAGATAAGAGCACAGTTTGCAATTTTTACATTAGGTATATATTAATCCTAGAATATTTAACAGTCTTGCAACAGTCACCAGATCTAAGGGAAAAAAAGTCAAGGCAGGACACATTGCTGGCAAATAGAGAGTACAGGGAGAATATTGCCACTCGTGTACTGGCTGCAAAACTACTTATGAAAGATGAATCCACCACACTTGAGGTTGTTTCCTGATCAGTTTGCTGCCTGCAAACATGTTTTCACTGAGCAGCCACTTACTGGTAGCGTCAGCTGCAGGAGAGCTGCAGCAAAGCCAGACAAAAAGGAAAACTAATCGTGAAATCCTCATCAGTTTTGCAGTAGATTAGGCTCAGCATGTAAGATGTTTGAGCTATAACAAGACCTCAACCTAAACTTTTAGCTGAGCCTGCCAAAAAAACAGAAAGGAAAAAAGAAAAGTAAGTGTGAATGTACTTGTTTTCATCTTTCTTTAAGATAGAAGACAGGAAATATGTAGATGTAAAGAGAAGGAGCCGATACAGAAAGAAAAAGCAGCCCCTAAAATGGCTGCATAAAGGTACACCTAATATGCATGCTACATGAAAAGTAGAAATTGAGCCAAATAACTCATCTCTTCAGAAGGGAACTAACATGCTGAACTACATTTTTGAAGTTATTATGAAATTGGCTTGCTAGGCAACTAGTTTGTAAAAATATGAAAGATGCAGTAAGTTATGAGACGGGAAAAAAAGATACACAAGCATATGCAAATAACATATCATGTGCTTACTTTTTTCAGGCTATCAGGTGAAAAAGAATCATATAATAAAACTAACCAACAATAAATACCAATTACAACAATGAAAGACATGAAGGTAATTCCCTACAAAATACTTGCCTTCAATTCCCTCACCAAACCTGACCTTGATGGAAAAGACCAATTATTTCTTATTTTATTAAATACTCCTTATTTTTTTTCAGGCTGCTTACTAGGATCTAACCTTCCTAACCTAAATGAAGATAAAATTTGGAAGCAAAACTAGCAAGATCAGTGTTATTTCCTCCCTAGAGAGACAGAATTTGCAACAGGATAGCCAAGACACAGTGGAAAAGTACGCTAAGGCTCTTTTATTTCTTGGTCAACCCTCTCTTAACACAAATTATCTTGATATATAAGAGCAACACATGTATTCAGTATACAGAAAAACAATACTAGCACATTATTAGCTGTCTAATAATGGTGGGATTTTTAATTATTAACTAGAAACAAAAAGAAAAGCTCGTATCATGTCTGCAGCCCTGCAATGCAGGTCTGTAGCTAAAACTGGTCCTTTCACTATGGCTGGCTATACAGATCCAAGAATATTCCTCAAAAGTAGTAAGCATAAGCTAGTAAAAACCTAAGGAATCAGAGACAACCGCTGAAAGGGAAAATCTGTCCATATTGTGAAAAGTCATTCTTGCAGAAAATGTAAAACTACATCTTCTTTTACTAGCTTTCACAAGCGAGAAAGTAAGAGGGTTTAATCCTTTTGAATTAAAAGTTTCTCCCTTGAGAGTTACCAAAATTTCTTTGTGCCACACTGCAAATACCTAACATAGATCTTTGTCACTGTACCAAACTCTTGGCATATCTCAGCTGCTATTACTAAACAGCCTGTTACCAAACAACGGCTGCCATCAGCAGAACATGGCACCATCATACCGTACCTTCTGGTAAACTATTGAGCACACGAGGTCCTTAACAGCAGAGAGGGACAGGTCCTGAGCTTCAATGGTGACAGTCTCTCGAGTGAGACCGATCTGCAGAAGGAATGAGATCCCATGCATGGAGCCTCGGGAGTTGGTGAGGCTCTGCGTACTGAAACTGCCATTGGAGAGTCGACTGGAGAGCCCCGACTGGGGACTTGAAGACAAAGTTGGGGTCTGTGGTGCAGCAGCATGACACGTCGGTGGGGAAAACTTCTGTAAGGATGGGGGAGAAGAGTCGTTTGCTGACATCTGACTTGCTTTACGCTGCCGAGATCTCCCTAGTAGTCAAATTCTAAGAAAAATACGTTATCAGTTCTTGGTTTGAAACGAAAACAAGGATAATGTAAGTTTTCCCTTTCTTAGTTCAGTAAAATGCTCCTGACCAGTAAAATTTAAATTTCCCTTTCATTCGGTGCAAGCCAAAGAGTAAAATAATTACAGCTGCAAGCTACTTTAAATTAAAGGTTCTCTTTCTGCAGTTACAATCAGCTGATCAAAAGCAGATTGCCTGTCCTTTAGCACCACATCCAGACACAGAGGCTTACATAAAGGCCTCACAGAAACACATCAGCTCTGCTGTTTTATACTTGTCCTTCATTTTTATTAAAAAACAAAAGCTGGAGAAACAGACGGAAATAGATGTTGATAATTCATTAAAAGTATCCTCATTCACCTAATTACACAGATCATATCTTAAATGAAGAATCATCTTCATGCAGATGGCATTTTATGATAAAAAAAAAAAGTGTATCCTTGACCAACAACAGAAGTCCACGTATGTGATGAGTCTATTCCTCCTTCAGAAAGTCTTCTCTGAATTCACAGGACAAAGTGAACTTGAAGATCAATGAAGATATCTGATTTCATTTTTATAAAATATTTTAGCTCATGAAATGGAGGAGCAGAATGTCTGAAGACACAATCACATTAAATGTAATCTCTAGCATCACCCAGATAATCTCCAGCATTTTGAAATGTTGTACTCTGCCTGTAGGGGAAAAGATACAGTTGTTATTTCACATGAAATGTATAAACTTGCATACCCATGTCATAACCACTCTACTTTTACGCAGTGGGATACCAACTCCTTTTACTCAAATATATTACATTAGAGGCATTTTGTAATTGTCAGTTGAACCCAACTGTTTTCCCACTGTATAATACACGAGAAAAATCAGATCTAGAACTGACCAGTATGTTACCACAACTTCTAATTAACGATAGTTTAGCAGAGCAAAGCACGTGGCACTTAAGAGGAAAAAACCGAAAAAGGTAGGGGGAGGGAGCAGTAGAACACAGCTCTGCTCTGTACATCTATACTGAAAAGCTGGTGGGTAGGGAAGGAAATTCATTAAATGCATAGAAATGTCAAAAAAAAATACAAGATAAAAACTCAAGCTCTATGCACCAGCATGTACTCAAGATATCATTTCAATACTGTTATTCAAGAAAACTGAAGAATGACTTGCACAAACACTAACTATAGGAAGATATGCAGAGCATACCATTGAGCATCAGTTTCTTTGGAAAAAAAATTGAGTCATTTAATATTCACACATCTGATTAAAAAAGCAAGTCTGCTACAACCTTTGAAAATAAATAATTTCATGAGCATGGGCTCAAGATACTTGCTACCTGATCCAATATTTCAGGCATTTTACAAGCAGCTGAATGTTTGAAAAGAATAATTTCTAGATTCCCCATGCAACTTCTGCTACAGGAAAAGTTTTCCATGAATGCAAAAGTGGTCCAAATACCTAGATACTACATATTACTAACAGTTTTTAAGGAGCATTGATCCATATAGGATACCAAAATCAGTAAGCTCACATATTTTTCCTTCTCTTATGTAAAAAAAAAAAAAAAAAATCTAAGAAAGAGTATTACTCTTGCAATGAAATTTCAGAAGAGAAGTGCCACATCTTACTGCACACAGTTGAAGCTGTCCTTCCCAGAAATAAGGCTGAGAATTGCTAAAACAGTCCATTTAATACACTATGCACTCCTGGTATTTACCAGTGTGATAGCTCAAAACTCCACTGTCATTGCATTCTGAAAGGTAGATAAAGAAAGAGAGGTACACAAATTGCAGTACTGGAAGGAAAATAAGCTCTTGGTACTGCAATAAAAATTCCTAACAGGGGCTCTGGAAGAGAGAACAAATTGATACCTTGTGGATTTTCAGCACAGGTATCTAGAACCTTTTGTCTTCAAATACACAGGACTTGCTGGGCATTTAGCAACAACACCTCAAAAGAAACTTCTGCCTTTAAAGAACACGCTAAACGCGATACAGATGAAAGTAATAAATAGGAAGAGTAAGGACGGCAACAGTAGCATTTAAGCACCTTTCCCAAGAAAGGAGCTTCACAGTGCTTTCACGTTTGCTTGAAGATGACTTGTTCCTGTTTTCTACATACTGCTTTCCTCTGCCTCACCTCTCACAGATACCAGAGACAGCAAATACAAAGCCTTAGGGGTGGATTTGAATTACTAAAAACAATGCCTAACCAATATAACAGAGAACAGAAAAGCCTTATGATGTTAGTTTTCCTTGATGTGAAAGGACTAATGAGTCTACTAAGCAATTTTAATTTAGACAGTGAAAACACCCTGTGAAAGCTCACCTACAACTGCCTAATTAGAACGATAATTATATTTACCAAAAGCACGACGCTTGTGCATTGACAAAGCCTTTTGCATACAAGCCTTTGAAGAAGTTTATTTTTGCAACTTAGTAGGAAAGAATGGATCTTTCTATGAAAAGAAAGCCATAGAAACTGCTCAGTTAGTAATGAGGATAGAATTCTTCCGAACATCATATAAAATAAGCGTATGTTGAAATTTACATGCAGTCTACAATTCTGCATTTTTATTTACGCAAAGAAAACCCTACACCTCCAAAAGCAGAGAGGCACAGGGGCTCTGTGCTTTTTTCCCCTGCTGCCCAGCTCGCAGCCTGCGCTCGCCCAGAAGCGCTGTCCCTCCCGTTCCTGCTGCCCCCGAACCAAGCGGCTCTCGGGCAGCTTCTCCAACACCTGGCATTTAACCCGCCCTCCCCTCCCGCTGCGAGGCGAGACGCGGACGTCGAGCCCCGCTCCCAGCGGCTGCAGCCGCAGTTCTTACCCCCGCGGGGGCCGTTCCCGCCGGGAGGGACGGCAGCTGCCCGCCACGGCTCCCGGGCGGGACCGGCGGGACGCGTCCTGCCTGCCGCGGGTCACGCAGCCCCGTCCGGGCTGGAGCTGGCAGCCGCCCGTCCCGTCGCGCCCGTCCCTCCCAGGTTTAAATCCCCGCTGCGCGACCCGCCCCCGCCGGCACCATCTCCGGAGATGATGTGGCCTCGGCCCGTCACCCCCACCCCGGGGCACCCAGGGCGGAGCTGCGGCCGCGGCGCTTTCCCCCCGCGGGCGCCGGCGGGCGCTGCCCCGGGGCACGGCCCGTGCCGGGCTCGGCGGCCGCTCCCGCCGCCGCGGCAGGAACTTTTCGAGTCCGCCCCCGCCCTTCCCCGGCGCGGTGGCGGCGGCGGCCCCGACCCCCGTACACACACACACACCGCGACCCCGCGGCGGCTCCTGCCCAAAGCGGCGGCGGCGGCGGCGCCCCCGGCCCCGCCGCGCTCACCTGCGGCCCCGCTGCCCCGGGCCGGAACGGCCGCTCGCGCATCTCCAGCCCCGCGGCTCCCCGCACACACACCAGAGCCGCCCGGGACGGGACAGGGCTGTGCCGCGGGGGCTGCCGGGAGCTGTAGTTCCGCAGCCGCGTTCTGCTGCGGGCCGCCCAACCTGGGCGAACGACGAGCCCCGGCGTGCCCCGCGCGGGCGGGGGGCTCGGAGCGCGCGGCGGCGCACGCGCAGGGCTCCCAGAAAGAGTTTCCGTTAGTTTTCCTTGGCCGTGGCGGGCGCTGCCCCGAGCCGCTACAGCGGGACGGCACAAAACGGGACGGAACGGGACGGCCACGGCAGCGGAGCCCTGCGCTCCGAGCTGCGGCTGCCGCCCCGCCGACGCCCTGGCCTCGCCTCTCCAGCCGTGCCAAGCCCTGGGTCCGCGCCAGCTCGCACCCGCCGGCTGCGGTGCCAGCGCCGGCCGCGGGTTTGGGCAGCCCCCCCGCCCTGCCCGCGGTACCTCGGGGCGCGCCCCGCGCCTTCCTTCCCGCTCCGGCCGGCCGGGGCAGCCGCAGCCCGTCTCTCCATCCGCGCCGCTCCCGGTTCACCTTGCCGGGACGGGGGTGGCGCAGCCCCGCGGGGATGTCCCCTGGGCCGGGCAGGCCCTCCATCGCTGCACAGGAAATACTTGACCTAGTGTGTCACAGCATCGCGCTGGTCTTTTCCGTGGCCGCGCTGACCTGGGAGCTGGAAATGGCTTTCAGCGTCCCCGCGCGCCTCCCGCTAGCCCCCACGGATGTGCGTGCGGCTCAGCAAGAAATCAGAAGTCCTCCAGGCCCTTTTCACCATGGCTCTGTCCGTCTCCTGCTGCGTTTCAGCCCCCCCTTCTAACGCTCTGATTCACCTAAATCCCATCTTCTGCCCTGCGTTAATGATGCCATTCTTGGCATCAGCAGCAAATCTCTGCATGCAAGATATTTAGCAAAAAAACAGTGAGCTGAAGTAGCAAATAAAATGGGTGCAAGGCAAAACTGCCTCTGTAACCTCCCTCCAACCCTAAAGCTCCCTGTTGAAAGACAACCCATAATCTTCCTTCTTGAATTTGGATTCAATTTCTGTGTACAAGTCTTAAAATGATATCCATTACCATAGGAAGTTGCTGAAGTTTAAGTTATATACCAGACCGAAAACACCTTGAAAAGGCAAACTATCAGATTCAAAGGCTTCTAATCCTCAGCTCAGCGAGACACAGATGGAGAAGCAGATTAGTGCCTTGTCATTTATAGCTCTGTTTGTAACGTACGTTTCTCATTTCCTTCATCTTGCGCTCCTGAGGCCTGGCCCAAAACCCACTGAAGCTGAGGGGAGTCCTTCCGCTTTCTTCACCCTATTTTGCATCAAACCTTTACATAGTGCAGCTGATAGTATAACGAGCTCTCTGCACTGACTGGAGCCATTTTATTTGATAAATAATTAGCCTGCAGCTTCTTGTCAAAATCTGGAAGTACTTTAAACTAAAAATGTAGCAGTTAATGGTTGATTCTGCTTTTAACTGGTTTTGAATGCCAAAAACCACCCTGGGACTTTTTAATGAAGGCTATTCCATGAATAGAGGATGTTCTTGCCAACGCTCTGCACCAGATAACTGAGCAATCTTCGTTTCCTTTTTCCTCTAAAGTGGGACTCCCACACGCCACCACTGTAAACACAGAGCTTGCCTCCATAAACATGATTTCTGATGCTTAGCACAGCAAGGAGTCATACTCTATTTAAAAGTGCAGCAAGCTTCTCACATTTTGACTAGCAGCCCTTAAAACAGCTGTTTATGGACGACACCAGATGGACATAAGGTATTACCACAGTCATTCGGCAACGATTATATTTCTTTGTAAAGAAGCTCAGCTTTATACCATCCAATAGGGTTGGTGCCATTTAATTTGCTGCCCTAAGCTGTAATAGCTGCTTTTTCATAAATCAGAACAGCAGATGGATTAGTTAAAATCAGTTTATTACAGAACACCGGACAGCATCAGCCAAAATAAACCAAACTGCTGTAAGTACTTGTTTGGTGTTACTTTCTATTAAATAAATATCGCTGAAGCATCCAAAGCGTGTCCTGTTTGTAAAGATCTCTGTTGTAAAGATGTGTAAAACATATCTGAAAGCAGCTCTGCATTCAGTATCTGTGTATGGAGCAGCACATAGATCTGTGCATATGCACAGCTGACTCTGCATGATAGCATTAGCCCTGGCTGCAGTGACTGACAGGGCAAGCATTCTGGTTTGTTATTTTTATGATTAGCATAATTAGTGATTTCATGCAGATTTCGTCAATGTTCTTCATTTTTTTTCTGAGCCCACATCGTTCCCTCAGATGGTTAGCTTGTTTTCACAGCTCAGCTTTGCCTGCTGAACCCAGCTATGCTTTACAAATCGCTCTCTCTTACATCTACAAGATACCAGGAAATGGGTAACTTTCATTGTATTTATTTGCTTTTATAAACAAGAAACTGGTTTTCTGTATGGACCACAAGGTCTATAGAAACAAAGAACATTTGGAACTGTTTCATAACTCTAAAAATTCATCAAGTTTTTCCAGTTTGAAAATAATATCTCTAACATTCGGATATTTCATATCTGAAAATGGATACATAATATTTTCATTTCTGTTCGCCAATCTAATGTTTTGAATATTTTCATATTCAAGGCAATATCGTGGGAGACTTTACTGGTGCATTTGCCTGAGAAATTCCATAAGCACATGCTGCCATGATTATTTTTCACTGCTTTGACACTGATGTTGCATAGCGAAGGCCCTCTTTTAGGATCTGCAAGATCTGCAACAAATGTCTGCAAAAAGAGGAAGCAATATCTCTATGGACAAAATATACAAATGCTTTTGCTTTTTTTTTTTCTTTTTTCAGTTCACTGTCCCTTTTCTCTCTCACTCTCTCAACTCAACCTCTCCCATAAGGGAACTGAAAAAAAGGTAGGATTTCAGGTTTGGTTTGGATAAAATCCTGAAATGTGGGTATGTCTCTGAATTACCTCATCATCTTGGTTTGAGCCCTTAGCTGAACTTTGTCCCAAAATCTACCTCCAACAAACCAATGAAAAGTTTAGTATAAACTTAAAAAACATGGAATGAAAATTTACCTTGGTATAAACACATATTTGTAACTTTTTTTTATTAAACAAAATATATCTTTTTATTATAAATGATAGGTAATTGAGTTTTGGAATTCACTTACCCCCCCACTAGTTTAAGGAATGATCTCACAGATCCTTGCATCTGCTAGATGGGTAGCCTCATTCATATAGTATATATAATTCTACTGTATTGGCTCCAAAATAAAGTTATTTTCCTAAGTAAGTGTTTAAGGTAAACCTAAGAAATTTCACACTTTTGCACTTATTAAAGCTTTGTCTGTGAAAGCATCAGCACATGGAAACAGAGTCTCTTCAACTTGAATCACCAAGTGGGGTGCTTCCACAGCCTGATGAGGGCTGTTCCAAGCCCCCCGGAGACGAGCAGTGGATGAGTTAACCGAGATGAACAGCAGCAGCTCAAGCCCACAAGATGCACGTGAGCACTGGGCACCTGCAGGCCCCTGTGCTTCTCTGTGACCATCAGCCCCACCACCCTTTCCCTCTGGGCTCTGAGAGCTGCTTATGGATTTCTGAGTCTGCAGCAGCCCAGGCTGCTGAACTCTGGGAATCTCAGACTGCATCTGCTGCCTTCCTGCTGTTGGCAAATCAGCCATAGCTCAGGCTCAAATTATAGAATCTTAGAGTGGCTTGGATTGGAAGGGACCTTAGAGACCATCAAGTTCCCAACCCCTGCTGTGGGCAGGGACACCCTCCACTAGTCTGGGTTGCTCTGAGCCCCATCCAACCTTCTGCATTGGAAATGACTTTTTATTATGTGGATTCAAACCGCATCAAACCACACTTCCTCTGCTCTCCCTGCCGCGGGCCTGCCAGTCAGAAGAGCCGAGCATTAAAACTGTCTTTAGAACGCTGGAAGGTGCAGCAGTTCCCCTTCTGGAGAAAACTGGCGAGCATTAAACCCGCAGCACTGGGCAGCGCATTTCTCCAGTTCACAGCCAAGGCAATGACGGAGCACACGGCCTCAGCTTCCCAGGGATGGTTTGGCTGAAATGCTGACATGTTGGAGGGCCAGCAGAAGGAAAAGGTTTTGACAGCGGTGCCTCCATCGACTGTCCATCGGGACTTCAGTAGATGGCACTGTCACACCAACTGTCACTTCCTGGGCACAGGAAGGGATCATGTACAGATCATACTGTCACAGATTGCCTAGGCTTTTCTCCCTAACTAAACTACCCTTACTAAATAAACTACCCTTTTTTTTCCCCCCTCTAGATGACATCTGGTTACATCTATTTGATTTTTCAGAGTAATAATCCAAATATTTAAGATGTATATAATAGTACAGCTGACCACTAAGCAATTTGTTGACACATTTTCTATTAGGTGGTATGAAGCAGGACTAAACAACACATTTTTCCTTTATAAATTCCTGGATAAATAAAATGTCCATCACCTTTGACTATTTTTTTTTTAAAGTGTGCATATTTAAAATAGTTACATACTTCTGTTTTCAGCTGTGAAGTGTTCTGATTTCTGTTACATGGATTCTTTTTTTCTTCTCTCAGTCTTCTTTATAGACATAGAACTTCCTGGGGTGGTTACGGGAGGGGACATCTCCACTCCAAATTTTGAAAGTAATGCCCTTAAAAAATCCTATTTAATCTCTCTACACATCTGGTCCAGCACTTACATTTTTATGTGTGTTTCCCATGTAGGTGATATTAAATCTGACTTTACACTTGCCAAATTTGTAATCTATCAAATAATTGTAACCATCAGAGCAACCACAATCCCTTAGGGAAAAGCAGTGTTAGCTAGTCCTGACTCAAGTTTATATCCTTGTCAGATTTCTCCTGTAGCTATTGTATTTATTTTCTTTTCTGCTAAATTGTGTGAGAACCCTGACACATCACCCAGAAAATCTGTCCAGCATCTGGATTGTATAGTCAACCACAGGAAATCTCATGGAGGGGCAACAGATTTTTGTTCCGTTGTGTAGTTCTGCTGGGATCACCATCATCTTAGTAGCTGGATTTAGACTAATTTCCCATTACTTGATCTCTGACATGCTAGGGCTTTTGTCTAAAATCTGTCAACCACAGTGATTTTTCTTGGTAATCAAAAGATTGCCCATTTCTCCCTATGAACCAATGACTTGGCTGTGAGTTTGGAACAATTTCCTAACAAAGCAGTGTGTGGACTTTCATGACTGAAAAAAAAGAGGCACCAATTTAAATTAACTCTTTGTTTTCCCATATATGAAAAAAAATGGATACAGCCGCATATGTCTCAGTATCAGCTAGAAGGACACTGCATCTGTAGTAAAGCTATCACCACCAGAGATGCCATCTCTGTGCTGGATGGCAGATCCACCAGCTTTTCTAGGAAATCTGTGAAATCTGGGTCAACAATCTGCAAATCACAAATTGCTCTGTTTCTCTCACATCACCCTTGCGGACACTTTGAATACTTGCAAAGCTATAGTTACTAGGATGTGGCTTTCCAGTACAAGGCTGATAAGCTGCAAAATGATTACTACTGCTGCTTCCCTTCTTCCTTTCTTCTTTTTTTTTCTTTTAATTTGGCATTAAGCCTGAACTTTAAGAAATATATAAAAATCGGAGACTTTAGATGAAGTATGTGTGATGCAGAATAGTGAGATGTTTTCTACAACATCCTAGAGCAAGAACGCTGATGTCAAATGACCTAAAGAATAGATCAGGAGCTCAGAAACTTGTCTCTTTGGTTTAATAATTTAAATTGGTGTACTGCAAAACACCGTCTCACCACCTCAGCTTCATTGTTAGTTGATAGTATAATTACAGAATTTAAAACGCCTGGAGAGTGGATTTTCATTTTAGAAAGTATTGTTGTTTTAGGCCTAAAAAGGATCATAAGAAGAATGTATAAAATAATAAACTAAGCCACTTTGCAATTCTGTAGGTCTTTGCCATCACATCCTTCAGGAATACCCGTTCCGAGCTTCCATCAGCCACGAGCGCTGCTCCCGGCCGCTTCCCAGCAGGGAGCCCGGGCCCCGCCGCAGAGCCCTCCCTGATCCCAGCGCCCGGAGCTCCCACCGGTGTCCGAACGCGGACGGATCACGCGGGGCCCCGAGCCGCAGCCCATCCGGAGCTGCCCCTCGGAACACAAAACCAGCTTTCAGGGGAAAGCCGCAGCTCCGGCTTTTCCCACGGCGGGAATCACGAGTGCCTGCGCCGCCGTCGCGGCCCGGCGGCCGGGGGAGGAGGGAGAGGGGAGGGGGCCGGGGGGCGGCAGGCAGCCCTTGGCACCGCTGACGTGCTGCCGGGGACGAGCTCAGCTCGGGGGGAACGCGGCTGCCACAGAGACTGGCAGCGCTGCGGCTCCAGCAGCCAGCGCCGCTCCTGCGGCAGCCTCCTCCCTCCCTCTCTCCCTCCGAGCCTCCCTCCGTGCCTCCGTCCGTCCCTCCTCCGCCTCCACCTCCGCCGGCACAGCCCCGGCTCTCTCCTTGCATCCCCGGCACTCGGCGAGGCGAAGGGAGGGGATGGCGGGGGTCGCTGCCCGAATGCTCGGGGCGCTGTGCTTCGCCGCCTGCCTGCCCCCGGCGCTCGGGAGGGACGCCGGAGCACAGTGGACCCTGGAGAAGGTGGGTCGCGATTGCCTTCCCCAGGCGCTTCTTGCCTCTCCCTTGGTGCGCGGGGCAGCGCCTTCCCGGCGGGCAGGGGGCAGCGGCTGGGCGGGGGGACAGCCTCATCCCTCCTGCCCTGGCCGCCAACGCGAATTCCGGCTGGGATCACCTTTGGCGCGGTCCCGCAGGTGAGGGTGGGTGGCATGGCTTCCCTCTTAGCCCGAGCTTGGTGGCTGCAGAGAACAAATCTTCACATGTTTGTCGTCTCGCACCGCCTGGAACCGGGCAGCAAGAGGATAAACTTTGTCAGGGGCAGTTAGTGAATTTAAGGGGAAATCCAAACAGGACAAAACGGATCAAAATCTGAAATTATATTCCTTATAACATTCGACTGTACTCCAACTTCCATTGTGATTATGGTGAGTCAGAGGACAGTGACTCAGTTTGAGAAGACAAATAGCTCTTCCAGCAGCATGCACATGTATCTAGGAAAAATAAGTAGGCACGGTGCTGATAGCCGATACAGAACTGTTTTGAAAGGATATAATGCTCTAATATGTTGTAGACCCATACTATATTGTGTATAATTTGAAGTGGTGCGTGAACTACTGAAAAGAGGATCCTCAAGATAAGATTTAATTCAGGAGCGGTAAGCCCTAAACCACAGATTTCTCTATGTAGCAGCTCTTAGTGGTTCATTATGAAACATTAACATAGTTTTCTTCATAAAGAACTAAACCATTTGATACATAGAAGAGCATAAAACTGCAAATCACATTCAACTAAACATTTCAGGAATTTCCAAACAGAAAATATACTTCTAGGGCCCTTACTAAGTGTTTGTAGAAGAGCTGAACTCAAAGTTCAGCAAGAAGCAACTGAATTCCACTAATCCAGTGCCCCATTCTCTTCACCAATAGATCAGAGTCCAGGACAAACTGGTAAAATGAAGCTTCTCTCACACCTTTCCACATGCTTCCCCTTAGTCATTCCCTTTCCCCTTCATTTTATTCACCCCCCATTCAAGGAAATGTTGGCTTGTTTGTTTTTTAATGAGATACTCTGTCAGTCAGTTCTATTAATTGTATCTTACAATACGTACATATATATGTGTGTAGAGATCAGTATATAATATATATACAGCTCATGTATAGACTATACATCTGTAACATGATACATCTGTATCACACACAATACATGTATGTGTACATATACAGTATATGCATAAGAACATGTGGGGCTAAATCTTTAGTCACACTGGTCAGTGAACAACCATATAGCCCCAGTGCTCCTTCTTTTGGCCCCCTTGAGCCCCAGCACTTCACTCCTTAGTTTGTTCCATTCTGACCAGTCAATCTCCTGGCCAGTGCTGTCAGTAGTGCCATCCAACCACAGAACCATCGCATCTGAGCGCCTCCGCCTGTGCACACACTAAGCAAGAACAACTTCCTCTTTCTCATCAAATTCTTGTCCTTCAACAACTTTTGTTCTTTCTCCCTGGAGGGATGTGTGAGCCAGAAATTCAAAGTCCTACAGGTAAGCCTGGGCTACTTGTAGAACTTGGAGTCTTGAGTTTTATACAGCTTAGTACAACAGGCTTAGTGACAACCCTGTCATGAATGCATTGTCGTGCCTCCCTGTTGCGGCAAAATAGGGATTGACCAACACTGTCAAGTGTGAGTCACTTACAAAACTTATTTTGCTTCTCTTTTATTTCATAACCACTTTTGTAATTCCTCTCACTTCCCAAATTTGAAGATATCTCTGTTAATAGAAGTGGAAATTGATTCCTCTCCTTTGAAGTATTTTCATTCATTTTTACTTTAATAATGTTTCTTTGCAAAGTAATTTGATGACCCCAATTACCAGGCATGTTCTTCACTTGTTCAACTGCAGACATATTTTCTGAACTTCCTTAATTAAATTGTCCTCCTACACTCTTCTGAAGTACATGGCTTTAGCTTTCCTCTCTCCCCTTACAGCCTGCTCCCCCTAAACCAAACAGCTCCCTGACAACATTTTCTCTTGTCTGTGTCTCTTCTACACTGGTCTAAGTTCCACCATATTAATCTTCTAGTATTTTAACAGACTGTTTTGCAACTTACAGAGTACAGTTTCCAAACTTTCAAAAGTTCATTTTTATATCAGATGAAATGCAATTTGTCTTTAATTTATATCTAAATTTGCTAGCATTAAAAATGTAAACTGCCCATCCTAAATTTTGGTGCCCTTACAGTCTTAAAATTCAGTTTTAAACACTGTATTAAAATTGGCACAATAAGATTCAGTGTCTTTGTGTCACCCCTCTGCTTAATTTCACTAGTAAACTTAAGGAGAATTTAGAGGAAAGGTTCACATGGAGATAAACAGCTAGGAAACAAGAGAAGGGTAGAAGTAAATGTTTACAGTGACATCTAGAAAATGCTTGTGCTCGTAGTTGCTTGTACAAACACAAACAAAGTAGAAAAGAAGTCAAAAAGTGAGGCAACCCCCATTTTTTAAACAATATTCATCAAGTAGGGTAATAAGATAACAGGTAATAAGACACCTGACTCTCGAGGTTAGTTCACATTCTGGCCAAGTAATGGGTTTTAGGTGTTATTTCAAAGACATGTGAAATGACACACAGGACTAGAAAAGGAGAATGAATTATGTTTTGTAAACACATACAATGATAGGGTTAGTCTACAGATATTTATGAAAATGTCAGTTTGGTGCAGGAGCAGCCCAAAAGCAAGTTAAACAGTTAAACAGTTTGAAGAAAGAAAAATAATAAAAAATACCGTTGTCCTACAGGATAAACTACGGTGTGCTCATGTTTCAGTTTCTCTCCTTTTGCTCATCTCAGAAAGGATGACACAGACAAGGTACACTGAAAGACAGCAAGTCTGATCAGTCATGTAAGGCAGTTCCAATCAAAGAACAACTAACAGAGCAGTATTCTTCGTTAGGAGAAAGACAGGAGTAGAGGGAAGACCCTGTGATATAAATGAGGAATGGATATGATAGTGCCTTAAATAGGAATCTATAAAAACAGTAGTGGGTCAGGAAGTTTCTGAGAAGGCCATTGCTAGAGATTGGATAGGTTCAAACCTGGTGTATAAAGGGGCATTTGAGATGTCCTTGGATGTCCTTGGATGTCCTCCATTCAGCTACCACTCCAGAGCACTGCAGGACTCTTGCACATCAAAGATGTGCATTTGCCAGCTACATAAGGATGTCTCAAGCATTCTGTGTCAGCCCCAAAGGCCTGCGTTTGGGCAACAGAAAGGAAGTCACTCGGGAGGTAGCTCACGTACTAGTGGTTGTCACAGGAGACAAGCTGTCGGTTCTGAGGTTAACCCACGTGTCACCCAGCTGACGAATGCCCCAGCTAGCCCCAAATGAGCCACAGCACTCAGTGCAGTCACACTCTGCCACTGAGGGCAGAGGCCACAATGACACGGTTTGCTCCCTCTGGGAGTGAGTTACCTTAGGCATTTCTTTGCAGTACTGCATCTTAAAATATAGACACAGCATAAAGCTAAGTATTATTACTACTAGAAACAAAGCTTCTGGTGTTTGTCTCAATAGAAACCTCAGTTGAAGGTGGCGTGGTTGTAGACATGACATGTAGAATTAAGATATTAGGAAACAGAGAACCCATTCATAGGTTGAGGTTTTACAGCTAGCTGGTAGGTAAAACTTTCTCCCATGCTTTTAACACTAGCATATTTTGCATGGAAATGAAAGATAGAGAAGCCAATCATTTCTGAGTGAAAAGGGTTTTTTAAATTACTTTTTGTTGGGAGTAAATCAAAGTAGCACAATATACCACTTTTATTGTCATTCTGAAGAAAACTGTGGTCAAAAAGGTCTAGTAATAGTTATAGTGGTCTTTCTTCTCTCTACCTTCTACAGTATTCTCACCAACCAAGAATTTTAGGTTCTGATGCCATTCAAAAAGTTGTGGCCAACACAGACGTTTCTGAAATGTGGGAGAATGATTTGCGCCCTATCCTGATAGAAAGATACCCGGGATCACCAGGAAATTACATTGTGCAACAGGTAAGACTGCACTTCCTCAAAACCTCTAAGAACATCTTTATTATATATTATTATCATTATTATTTATATTCTGGTAATGCCTTTGGTGACCCCCACTGAAGAGACAGTCACATTCCTTTCATTCAGTAGGATGAAGTCTATCATTGTTCAGGTCTAGACTGCATAGTGCCTACATGACACAGATTGCACATTAGCTGACATTATTTTCCAGGGCTGCATAGCATGATTAAAAAGAAATCTTTTCTTTAAAAATCTTTCTTTTCTTTAAAGTGTTTTAAATTAAAAACCTTGCCCCAAGTTTGGTACCCAAAGTACAACACAGTGGTTCTCCTTTCCCTCACATGAGCAGGTTTTTGGTCACTGGTTCAAACCCGAGACCATGCATGGGATGAAATAAATGATACCCCTGCCACATTTTCTGGAGAGGCCCTGTCCTGTGCTGTTGCAGTGCCCTGGAGTGTTGCTTCAGATGGGTGTATCAACACAAAAGGGGATCACAGGGGCCAAAGGGGCAAGCAGATGAAATGGTCAGCATGACGAAGTGCAGCCCTGGTCCACGAACCACGTCAGCTCTGCTGGCCCAAGCACAGCAGTGTCCTAGTGCTGGACTAACAAACCCAGACTGCAGCTGGCTCCAAGGCAGTAAAGGCTCCAGCACACATTGTCTTTGAGCCACAAGAAGTTACCACACAACTGGGTTGCTGCCCTCTCAGCACCTCTGCTCTGCATTCACAGTGTGGGCATCTTCAGGACAGTGTCCATGCTGGTTCTGGATTACATTAGCCGAGCGGGAGACAGACAATGGTACAGCTGAGTTCACTAGAAGACATTCACATCATCTCACTAGCCTTCGTCTACCCTTCAGGCAGTGACTCAGCAGCTCTAAGACAGCTCTAACTACAATAAATTTATTTGCCACTCTGCAATTTGTAGACTGGGAAAATGCAGCCTTTTTACACTTCGTGTGTGTGTGTGCGTGCACATGTCTCTATAGATTTAGTCTTGTGGTTTCTCTAGTGATACCCTGGAAGGCAGCCAAATGAAAGGGGGAAAAGGAAGAAAAACAAAAAACCAGCTGATCCTAGGCTAGAAGACCACAGATCATGTTCAAAATAGGATCATTCTGTTACAAGGTAACAGCATGTATTAAATTAGACCCCCCACCAAAGGAAAAAAAGAAGAGTCCCCTATTGTCAAAACACAATAACAGAGTTTGAAATGGATGACACTTCTTTGTTGAGACACAAAAAGCATCAGACTCCTTTAAAGGAAAAGGCTACTGGGAACTCCATCCAGGTTTATACAGTCCCCTTAATCCTTGACAGACATCCTTTTTCTGCCTACTGATAGCTGATAGTCCATACAGTGTTGTAAAAGCTTCCAGAGGGTGTCCACAAACAAAATGGAAGTTTGTTCTAGCACTAAATCTATGGCAATATTCTTACTGACTTCACTAAGAGCAGAACAAGTTGTCAAAGTCTATTTTCCCCTCAGAGGCTTTTCCTAATGTTTACTTAAAGAGAGAGGAATCTGCCCTGAAGAAGCACTCGAGGGACCCATAAAAATAAGTTGCTCAACAGAGAAACAGAGATGTCCCTCTAGTATGAGTTAGCCAGAACTCTGGTCGAAGTATACCTGGGACTGTTAGAGGTGTTGTCTTTAGGTAGGAAGATAACTTGAATGATTTCTTTTATAGATAGTCTTAATTCTTATCTTTAAGTGAGCTACACTTACAGAATTTCTTTTTAAAAACACTGTTCTGAAATGCTTAATTCTTTCTTTAATTTAAAGGAATCTACCTATCTCTTATGGCCTTGTAAACAATTTATGTCACTTGAAAAGCAGATTTCTCACAGAAGCTAAAAAGCCCAACCACCTCACACCAACCAACCAAATCAAACCACTTTTTTTTTTTTTTTTCCTTATACTGCTGTGGCATCTCTGTGTGGTAATTGTCTAAACAGCCACAACAAGGTCTCTGCAGCCAATTCTGACTTTACATTTAAGGCCACATCTGAGTTAAGATTTGAAGATGTTAACATTAAATCTGCTCTAGTTACACCTCAAAAAGACATTGGCCTGAAAACTTCAGAGATCAAGATCTTAATGTGTCATAATAATTGGCAATCATTCGAAACACCTTCACACTCCAAAGACAAGGGTCAAAAGGGAGAAATAAAAAGCAAATGAGTCAGTCAATGGCTCAGGTAGCAAAGTTATACGGTGAAATTACATTTTTTGCTATGAAGTTTATCCTTTAAAATACAATGAACTTACAGAAATAAGAGCCACTATTAATTAGCTAATTACAATTCGTCTGCAACATCTTCTGCAGCAAGAAATATTACTCTGATTGTTTTTTATAATTGCAGCATATCAAGCACCGTCTTCAAACATTAAAGGCTGGTTGGGAAATTGAAGAAGATACATTTCAGAGATACACACCATATGGATATAAAACCTTTTCAAATATTATCAGCACTCTGGACCCCTCTGCAAAACGCCATCTCGTACTTGCTTGCCACTACGACTCAAAATTCTTTGGACAACAGTGGCAGGATAGAGTGTTTGTAGGAGCAACTGATTCAGCCGTGCCTTGTGCTATGATATTGGAGCTGGCACGTTCCCTGGATAACAAGCTTCAGTTAATCAAGGTAGTTTTTTTGTTTCATTTTAATTTGCTTTTCCAACAGCAACAGGCCTCAGGGCATTTCCACATTCTTTTCCATAGTCTGCATGCTGGGTTCTCTGACTGCTGTGCCTGTAGTAAATCTCCCACTGACTCCAAAAACAAACAGAGATCAGTATCTACTACTCTATAAAGTACATTATCACAGTAAAATTTCTTATAAAAAGGGGGGATATCTAAAAGTTATCTATATAAACATAGACTATACAAAAATAAATGATACACGAATAATAGCTGTTTCATAGATCTGGAAAGATAAAATGCTACTTTCTATCTAAAAGGCACAGAACCCTACTCAGAAGTTCCTATCATATCCAGTAACATCTAGTGTCATTGAAAAATTTTTGGTGCATTCTGAATCCTGCAGAAATCCCTCAGTTGTATTCTGCTTTGGGACACACATGAACTAATTGTTGTGCAGAAGAGTCACACTCAGGCCCTCCCATCCCATAAGGATTTCAAGTTTTGTTTCTTATCTTTTTTTACCAATTTGAATAGTTTATTTATGAAAGAAGTATAATGTTATCAGTCTGTGTTTCCTATGCCACAAAAATCTGCTTCAAAGGGCTGCAATTGCTAGGCACAAAAATCTGTTGAGCCTACAAACTCTCAAAGCTTGTAGGATTACGAATTTGTAGGATTACGGATTCACGAGTGCCATCTACTGGTTCAGCATTCACCATTTTACAGAAAAATAATTCTCATACACTTAAAGAGCTTTCACAGGAAAAGGTCTCTCAAAGGTGAGAGACACATTGTAAAGTGTTAGGAGTATACTCAGCTCAGGTATTAAGATTACTTGTCAACAGTAGTTTCCAGAAACTGATTTGGTGCCTTCTGACATGTGAATGTTTAAGAATGAGAAGATTAAGAATATGCCAATATTTCTAATCACAGAACAAAACACTCCTGTAATATATATGCTTTCACTCAGAAGCTTAATTTATGATCAGTTTTCCTGGTGATTATTTATGAAACAACCTGCACACTGACTTTAAAGACTGGCATTTTTTACTACTAATACATCATTTTAGAATGAAAATTGTTTTATCATTTAAGATGACAGCACTTGACAAAAAGGCAATTAATTACTTTGCGCAGGCCACCATTTGTACAGTCTGTTAACAAAATATACTTTGGGATCCATCTGCTTAATACATTAGCTATGATATTTTTGCTTTTCTTATGGTAGCACAACAGAGTTTGTTATGTTTTCAGCCAAATCCATTTATACTTTGACTTGAAGCTGTGATTTTTATCTTGATGTTTGTCCAATTATATAGAGTAAGTCTAAAATTAATGGGCAAAGACATCTCTCTACATTATTAAAATGTGTTAAGCAGTAATAGCAATAATAACACAAATACTACTTTCTAAAACTCAAATGGCATTGATACAGTTCCTCCAGAATGTAATGCAAATTGACTGCTGCCCCCAGAGCTCTGTCATGTGCAAAGGACAAAGGGTAGCAAACCACTGCCATTAGAGAAATCGATACCCCACTGTGAGCACAATCAATACCATCTTGCCTGCGTGAGCGACATTTTATAGAAGCTTTTCACTACTGTTTATGTTGGATCAGCTCCAGCTGCTTGGGAGTTGTAGCCCATACAGGACATGACTGCTGCCAGCAACCCCACCTTTTTAACCACATCGTGCAATTTTACTTGAAGTAGTGTTAATTCATAGAAGGGTTGAAATATTTATAGCAACTGTCAAGACCACAGTTCCCAAAACTGTTCATTTAGTGGAACCAGACTGGGATGCGCCATGCTGTAGATTATTAGGAAATGCTGACAGTTCAAACAAGGCTTCAGATAGCAGACTCATTCTACACTGGGAAGAAATTTCATACAGATGTCTTTCTTGTGATATACTCTCAGGTTTCAGTGCTGTTACATTTTTGGTTGTTGAAATGGAAAGACATATCTACCCACTCTCTTTGCTTTGGTTTAGGGTAAAGTTGCCTCAGTGATTGCAAGTTCCCCTGAATGAAAAGAAAGGTCTCAAAGAACCATCAACTTGACAAACATGTAATTCACCTCCACTGATGCACAGCTGTAGCAATTATATTAATCCTTGTGGTGCAATCAAATAATAATATTAGCACTCCCATCAGGTGTTGTTACTGACATGTCTCCTCATTATTTGAGATAATGTTGCTGCTACCTGTTTTGCAGACCTGTCTCAACACTCAGCTCATGTCTTCCAAAGTCAGAAATGAAACTTTTATCCAGAACCAAAATGATACAAGACTGGAGAATGTGTCATTGTGTTAGATAAATAACAATTACCTTGACTGATCACTACCACTATTACACTGTAATAACAGCCAAAGGAAGGTTTGCATAGGGAACCTTGAAAATACACCCCTATTCATGTTACTTATATGACTACAGTATTTGCCCTTTATTTAATGTTCTGGCCAGAATCAGTTACTTTACTTTTAACTTTCTCCAACAGACCAGCTCAGCATCAAGACCAGACCTTTCACTTCAGCTCATTTTTTTTGATGGTGAAGAGGCCTTTGTCCGGTGGTCCCCTTCCGATTCCCTCTATGGATCTCAACACTTGGCTCAGAAAATGGTATCTACTCCACACCCACCTGGTTCAACAACCACAAACCAGCTGCAGGGCATAGTAAGTGGCTTTCACCTCCTTAATGAACAATAGTAAATGGCATTTTTTAAAATATTTACTTAGTAGGTAACTGGCCAAATTCCCAAGAAACCATGACCCCACTCAAGTTAAAGGAAGAGGGAGGCTTCTGGAAACATTATGAAATACAACAGAGAATTTGCAAGAGCTTTTCAGGTGATTACACCTGCTGCATGCAAGTATGAGGAGGAGTCATAGAAAAATCAAATTACACAAATTTACTAGAATATAAACTAGGATACCCACCTTCCTTCAAGAAAAGATAATTCAATGTGACAAGGAAAGAGCACAAACAGTATTGGCCTATGAACAGATTTCGCCTAGCTCAGTACTAAGCTACAGCAACGTCTGTTTTCCTTTGATTCCTGCTAACATTCTGGTTGTCTGTTCCCTTCTACTTTCCCTGTTTACTGCTGAGGCACTTCTGTTCTGTCACTGCTTCTTGTGACTCATAAAATGTCTTTCCCTTGACAGACTTCGTTGTTCTCAGGGGAAGAAGCCATTTCCTCTTCTTTCTCCCCACCTACCGTAGTTTTTCTCTTAAAGAGATATAACACACAAATGGCAAACTAAGCTATGTAGCCTGCTTCAGCTTGAAGAACAGGGAAATAGCCTGTCTTTTCCCTCCTTGGAAAGACAGCAAAATGTATCAGATTGGAATCAGGTTCTGCTAGTGAATTCTTCTCAGGCATCATGGTAGAAAAGCCAGATCTTTGGCCAGAGCAAGCAAAGAGCTGCTCATGACCTACACAGGAAACCAAGAGGTTTCATTGCTGCTGCTGGTGTTGTAGGAAAGCGCTCTGTACTAAAGATCCTTTCTTCTGTAGGACCTGTTTGTACTACTGGATTTAATTGGTGCACCAAACCCAGTCTTCCCCAATTATTTTCCAAACACAATTCGATGGTTTCAGAGGCTTCAGGCAATTGGTAAGCAGAAGGATATGGGCTTTGAATGAATTTCAAAACCTAGTCGTTTCTGAATGTATTAAGTCCTGTAAATCAGATTTTTAGATTAACTTTCTGGTTTACAGTAATAATATTTGAAAATGTAAATGTGAAATTCGGTTCATCTTAAACCTGTATGAAGATTTTGATATTTAATTAATAAAACAACTGAGGAAGACTCTCAGACATTTGGAAGCAACAAAAGAGATTCTATTACTAATTGTCACTCTGTGACTCTTGGCAACTGCTTCACTTCTCTTGTAGCTCTAGCTTCCGTAAAATGATGGTAATAGCACCAATCTTGAGGTCTTCCAAGTATTAAACAAATACAACAGTGACTGTCTAGTCACCACTGCCTTTTTCTTCTTTGATGGAAAAAGCTTCCATGTGAGAGGAAAAATAATTCAAACCTGCTAACATGCCTCATTGTCCAAAAATTGTAATAATCCCTTTCATTGTGCATTACAGAGCAAGAGCTACACAACATGAATCTGCTGAAGAACCACCCTGTTGAAAGTCAGTATTTCCGGAGTACTTTACATCGAGGCTTGGTTGAAGATGATCACGTTCCATTTTTATTGAGAGGTACCAGAGATTCTTATATTTTGAAGTATATATTCAGTAAGAAATGCATTATTTAGTGAATGAGCAAGTGCATATGCTCCTGTTTTTCAAGCTTATTTGCCCCAGCTTGAGGCTTCCAAATCCAACTTTACAGCTTTAAAAAGCATACTTGAACAAAAGCTGCAATAAAACATACCTATCATCATTTTGCTGGAGCTTCAATGGTACAGAGAGAATGGAAATATCTGTCTGTAGTAGTGTCCTACAAAATTAAGTGACCCTGCTCCACTCAGCAGAGCACCTTCAAAACTAAGGTGGGCCAAATAAGGGTAGATTAGTGAACTCTTCTGATTGAAGTTTTCTACAGTACAGCAAGGACCACAAGAGTCATATTGCTAGAGAAGGGTGAACCAGAAAGGAATGCACCACTAGTTCAATGAAGAGGGTGTTTCCCTAGGAAAGGAGGGAGGTATCTTCATATCCAGCCCCTAATTTTACCACTGCTTATGGTCTATTAACTACTGAGTAATGCAGAATGTGCACAGCTCTGGAAGCGGACACAAGGGCAGCTGCACCTCTCCACTTCTAAGCAAGGTCCCTCTTCACTGAGCTCTGCTTACTGCGTCCTGCTCAAGGGCCTTTCAACTCCACAAATCTTTCATTTTTCACACCAAGGTAGGGCCCAGGTCCAACAAATCCAATACAACCATCCTAAGTCACGGGATACAAAAATGCAACACAGGAGAAGCTGATAGGGGAAAACAGTGATTACACTTCAAAACCTTTTCTAATCACATAACACCTAATGAAAAAAATGGATTCCTTAGTGGTATGCAGCTGAAAAATGAGAAACAAAAAGCAGTAAAACAGGAAAGCAGCTGAGAAAAAAACCAATGCTCCTCCCCAAAAGCAATCAGAAAGCAGAAGACTGATTTAATTCCTCTTTTATCTAAAAGTTGCAATACATATAGGTGGCTTGATGTGTGTATATATATACACACACATATATACACAGGGATACAGTCCTTTCAAGTGGAAGTTCCTCTATCTGAGGGTAACACTGGCAGTATTTTACAGAGTAAAAATAAGACACCATATTTTACCATTTATGTAGAGAAGAAAAAAAATGCTTCAAAAATGTTTAATCTTAACACTTTCATAAAAACATGGTAATCAGTTTTCAGTTCAAGAAGCTGCAGTGATTTCTCTGTCCTTCTCTAGCTCCTAAACATACAATGCAAAGAATCTCAAAAAAAAAACCCCAACAAGTAGCTACAGATTACTTAGGAAAAAAAAATAATAGAGGGAAAAGTATTCAAAGGAAAGGAAGGTGGCAATGTTACACAACACACTGTTTAATGATGGAATGCAGCCACAAGCATCAAAATAAAAGAAGGTAAAAGGAAGCTGCAGTGACACACCCTATAAAGCAAGCTTACTGAGTAGTTACCTGACTCTATTGCTAAATGGTGCAGTATCAGTTGGCTTAACAGAACTTCTCCAATATTTCTTCTCCAAATTTCACTTTCCTTTTTATAGGGGTTCCAGTCCTGCATCTGATTCCATCCCCTTTTCCTGCAGTATGGCATACCATGGAGGACACAGAAGAAAACCTTGACAAAGCCACTGTCGACAATCTCAACAAAATCCTTCAAGTGTTTGTACTGGAATATCTCAACCTGTGACAGACAAAGCATCAACAAATTGTACTCCATTCACAACACTGTTTGCCCACCTTCACATTTGCTATTTAATTGCATTGGAGAGTACCAAGGTGAAGAAAAATATGATAGTTCTTGCTAGACTGACTATTGATTCAGCTGTCCCTGGCCCAATGGTCCATGTAGCCAAAAGAGATACCATTAAATAAGAACTAGTTCAGCCTGGAAAGAATTTGATCTTTCCATGTCTTATCTCTGAATAAAAAAAAGCCCCAGAATTTTTCCAGATTGTTATAATTGGTTTTTGTCCCATATTATGATCCCAGGAGGGAATGCCTCATGATTTAATTGTATGATACAGTTTTTACAAGGTGTGACCAACCTCTGCAGTGTTCAGCTATGGAAATTTACACCATGTTATCAAAAGAGGCAAAAATCACACTATAGCAGACTTCTGCTTTGGGTTGAAATAAACCACCTCATGCTGATGTGAGTTGCTAGAGCTGCTGACACATAGATGTGATTTTTAATCCTCTCTGATCCCTCTCCTTCCCCTACAAAGACGGCTGCAAGGGTTCTTCTCATGCTGACCACCAGAAAACAGAGCAATAATCCAAATACAGTTTTGTCCCTGTCATTTGTTGGGTACTTCTTGATGGAGGAGGGTGGTGGGGGGTGATGCCAACAGGAAGGTATGTGGGGGTTTCCTTGGGCTCTGACTGCAACACAGGAGACACAAACAGAAGATCAGGTGGTGTGTGGGAGCAGTACCCCAGTGCACACCATTCAGTCACGTGAGAATCATTCGCAATTTGACCCAAAAAACCTCCGAAACACCACCCACCTGCTGTTTTCAATACAGACTACAACAGAAATAATCATACAAGGAAAGTGTTCACTTTAGAAACTATAGTTTATCTAAATACAATTTTAAAGGCAAAGTGCTATCAAAAATAAAATGTTATTAAAAGCAAGACAACAGTTTAGGCACCAAAAAGATACCAGTTTAACAACCCTGTGCTTTTACATTCCTTACTGGAATTATTCAATAGAGTTAGTGTAACACTGGCAAAAAGAAAGCCTGGAATGAGATCAATGAAAGCCAGAAGAACAGTATTCAAAACCTACTGACAGAATTATGGTTTCCACTGGTGAGAAAAGGAGGAGAACATTTTAAGAAAAAAATAAAAATATCGAGCTGGTAGAAGATTAACTGAGAGAAAAAGAAGTCAGTATTTTACTGCTCCACACTTCTTCCCTACAAAGTTCTACCCTGAGCAAAGAGATTTAAAAAGGAGGTAAGCTATGGGGTTGTAGGCGTGTCAGATTTGGCCTGTATTTTACCATTTTCCTAAAGCAAACATTTTGGAGCCTAAGACAATATTAACATCCACATTATGAAGTTGTAACAGAAATACGTATTTACAGCAATGAAAATTTGTAAAACTTTACTGTTACAGGATAGCCTGAAAATTCAATTCAATCTGATTTTGGTAGCTCAAGATGAAACAAAAGCCTTTTGAGTTTTCCTATCGCTTCAACATTGGTGAGAAACATTTGTCTTACCTGCAACTTCTGAAATAGAATACAATGAAAATTCTAAAAAATTAGACAGATGTCTTTATTTTCAGGTATTACTGTACATCAGTGTAAATATATCAAAGCTTCTTGAACTCTTTGCAATCATATTCTCCTCTACTTCAGCCCATGAGAAAATAGTCTAAACAACTACATTAAATCTTCTGAAGTTTGAATACTTTGAGCAGCCTCCTAAGTGGCAAAGAAAGGTAACAGAATGGCTAAATATAGAAGTATTAAACATAAATTCGTGTGGCTGGTTTGTTTTGGTGAACTCTTGTGGTACTTCATACTTTGCAGGACCTCTGAAAAATGCAGCGCACATTTGCAGTGTGGACTGCTACTCTGCCTCTTTGAGAATTTGAAAGTTAACTTAAAACATGCTTCATTGCGAAATGCTGGATCAGAGGGTTGTTATAACTGGGAAAAGCCTGGTTTTTTAAAAGTCTCTATTAAGACTTAGGTGAAACCATGATTTAACCATGTAGTACACCGAATCATGTCAATTTTGTCACTAACTTTTTACTGTCTGAGCATGCAGCTCTTGAGTTATGTTTACTCAAACCAAAGAAATGAGATACAGGTTGCTGTAATATGAGTCAGTATTTCTCAAAATGTGAAGAAAACACGAAAAGGCTTGCCTTCTTTTTTCTTCCCCCTTGGGTTTTGGGTTTGGGGGTTTTTTTGGTGCAGGAAAAGATGGTCATCTCCTAACTGGATGCAAGCCCTGGAAAGGTTTACTTAAAGAGGGAAGGGTTATCATCTTAACAATTTATATGATCCATCATTCATTTAAAAAATAATTGCTGGAAGGAAAACTTACATCAAGCCAGTAACCATGTGAATCCAAGAATCTAAGCTCTCAAAAGCACAAGAAGTAATCAGTAAAGCAGACATGGTACAAGGTGGGTTCTCATTGCTTCTAAGGCAGAAGAGAACAAGCAGGTAGGACAAAGTCAAAGCTATATGACAAAATACTCAGAAAACAAAAAATATAAGTGAAGACACCAGGACTGGTATCTCTTCTACTCTCAGTTCCAACACTGAATATGAATAAATATCCAGATCCATAGGATCTGGACAAGTACATGACAGATAATCACTTCAGAATTCAGAGAGAGGCTTTATGTTGAAGAACCTATGCCCAGATAGTTTCTCCTTCCCTGTTGGATGGTGGCAGCAAGGCTTAGGAATCAATAGAGGACTTCAGCTAATCTAATCAGCAGAATTGCTGCCCAGGTTCTCTCCTTGAAATGGACTTGTCACATCTCAGTCAAGGGGAAGGGAACAAAAATCAATTTACCACCCACAAAAGGCTGTCACTGGCTTTGTGTGCCAAAGGTGTCTGTGGTTACCACCTGGGTAAAGGGAGTGCAAAACACAATGAACTCAAGAGCCATCACTTAACATGTAAAGCTGATAAAAACCCTGTATTATGGTAGTTATTTGTCCTGTAACAGGTGCTCTGGCTCCTTCTGTATCAGAACAAGGCAGTTTCTCCTTGAAAGAATATGAAGCCAAATAATGGTACGTGCCCCTCAAACTCTCTAAAGCGGGATGCATTTACCTACAAGTGATTGTGATCCTGTGCAATCACAGCTGGAACAGCTCAAGGGAGTAACAATGCCAAATCCTCTGGCAGACAGAGATGACAGTGAGTCCCAGTGCTCTTTCTTCTCTAGCTGGGACAGCATTCCTAGCATTAGGAATGAAGATTATATAAATCAGCAATTCTTATTCACTACATATCAAATAAACATTTAGACTGTGACCACTTAATAGCAAAACACAGTTAGAAAAGGCAAAATGTATAAAAAACACTTTCTGTAGAATTATTCCAAGGACCCATTCTACACTGGTAGTAGACCCAGCAAAACAGTTCTGAAGTTTGACATACCTGCTCATTGAGACTGAAGTATCACCCCAGAGCATCCCTTAAACAATATATATAGAAAGATAACTATAAAATCTTGTACACAAATTACCACTTTCTCCTTGTCATTTAAGAATTACACTGATTTTATTTTCCTCATATAAAAGGAGACATTTTACTCTGTGCTGATTAAACAAATATTCTTAATATATTCATAACAATAAAGCAGCTAAAAAGCTGTTCTAATATCTAAAAGAATATTTATCATCTGCACATATGATATATATTGTAAACAATCACTCAAAAAATATTTTTGTTAAAGTGATTATATTGCACTCAGAATTCTGGGATTCTCACCCTCCCTTCTCATTTTAAATCAAAGATCAGCTTCATTTTTTAATAAAATGGAGATTTAATTTTCTACTAAAAACAAGTAAGCATGCATTCAATATAATACAATGTATTGAAAGTATCAGAAAAAGGGCATGTGTTTGATTACGAAACTGGAGTAAGGAACAATTCTTAAACAGGCCACACAAGAGTAGTATATTGTAAACATTCTGCTGGCTCTAAGGTGTTGCAGATGCTGTAGAAAGTGCAGTCTAGTTCAGCACCCAAGAGATACAGAGGATCTGTTCAAGTGTTCTGTACTTCAGTGAATTTCCATGCAGCAATGGCACATGTAACACACTCACAGAAAGACAGGATAATGAACCAGAGGTGATTACTGAGTTAATACTGACCTCATAGAAACAGAGCCAATTGTTGTCTCTTCATTGTAATCTTTAAATGAAAGTTTCCCAGGTCATTACGTTTTCTTACAGAACAGTGAAATTTTCACTCTTGCTGCAAATGAAGTACAGAACTAGATTCCCTACTTGTAGCTTACATGGACAGTGTCCCAGTGGCAGTCTGGACACTACCCTCAGCCTAAAACATCCCCACAAGATACATGCAGAATGTCACCTTGCTTTTGCAAGAATGACTACCTCCTCCAAGCACTGGCTCAAGAAACACAGGTCATGGAGGGGGGAAAAAAAAAAGAAAAAAAAGAGGAATGCAGTGTCCTTACGCAGAAAAAGAAATCCTCAGCCAGTGACGAGGCCACAGATCTTTAAAATTCAAAGGAAGGCTGTTTTCTCCACTCAGATCTACATGAGAAAGATTTCTTTATCAAAGCCATTCTCTTCAGGTAACATAGTATCCTTGGAATCCCTGAGATACTACAGCTCCTTGTAACCACCTCGCAGAAATGGAGACACTGACTTAGCACACAGATGAACAAGGTGGAAGCCAATATACAGCACCCTGAGTTGCAAGTGAAACCACAGGAATGGGCAACCCATTCCTAGACGGCCAAGAGATGCAGAAGAATGAGCAGAGGAGCAATTGTAACATAGATACTGCACAGGGGAACAGAAAAAAAACTGAAGTATTTCTAAAAGGCCTTTCCTCTGCCTTAGCAGAGCAGAGGAAGAAAAGACAGCAATGAGAGGGAAGAGCTCTCTGAGAAAGGCCCTGGAGAAATACGGACACCTCAGTGTACAGCAGAACAGTAATGCAAAAGCAGAGACAAGTTAAGTGGTCTCATTCCAAGTGTGCGCCAAAGGTTAAGCACTCCAGCAGTGACCATGAAATGTCAGCGATCACTGACCTGTACTCTGGATATAAACCAGGAATATAAATAAATTACTTTTCCCCCTGGAACTACAGAAAAAATACAAAGAGGAAAATACAAAGTCACAATCAAATCATAGAATACTCTCCATAGTCAAAAATGAAATACTGGCTTCAGAAACAATAGCCATCTGTTCTGTATCCTAAATAGGGTTAACTGTAAAAAAGAGGTGCTTGTAAAATCTTAAGTTTAAAGTATTTTATTTCCCAGTATATTGCTAAATAATTCTGCAGTTAAACCAAAAAGTAAGAAATATCAGAGATGAGTATGGAATACTTACAACTAGAAATGGTTGCTGAACCATCTGAATTTCTATAAAAGAGTCAATAAAAATGTAAAAACATGGTATCACAAAATTAATCACAATCTGAAAGGCCGGATTGTCTTCACAATGGCCACAACATGAAAACTGATGGATTTTTGCAACCAAAAACTAACTGTGATTTGGCCCAAACATGGTTTAATACAGCAATCAAACATCTCTGAAAATTGGGACTTGTATTTCTGCCATTTCCTATTCTCTCAGCTCTTCAGCACTCAGTAACTAATTCTCATTAGAAAAAAAAATGTTAGCTGGTCACAATTTTATTCTCTAATGGAGTTGTGCTGCATCTCAATACATTCTTGGATAAACAAAGAAAAGGAGATAAAAAAGATGAGTAGAAATAGACACCCTATAAAAACTACTTGTAAAGTATTTTAAGTCTGGAAAATATCTGTGGCATTACACAGGCTACTGCTGATGCGAAGAAAAAACTGCTATTTAACCACTTCATGAATATGAACAATGCACTTGTTCCCAGCCATTTAGAATGATCTGACATTCCAAATGTTTGTAAAAATTGGGTAATAAAAGAATTAAGTCAATACCCTTAAGTACAATAAATAATGGTGTTTATTATGGTCGGGGCTGACCACGAGCGTTTGTTCCATATCTGCTTGGGACATTTGCAAAACCAGTTCTGAATCCTTGAGCTGCTCCCATTCCTGGTATTCCAAGTCCTTGATTGAGTACACTGCTGTAGGGTGCAGATCCATGATTAAAGCCCAATCCATAGGGCTTTGTCTGAGTGTTTAAAAGGATGACTGGACTCACATTTTTGCCTGGTGTGTTAAAAGAAAATTCTGGTGGTGGGCTGCTGGGCTTAGCTGGAGTGGATGTAACAGGGTTCAAATTATCAGCAGCTTTCAAAGATGGCATTGGAATAATGTGATGATCCGAAAGGTTCAGAATATTGTTTGCAATAGGCACAGATGATAAGGTAGGTCTGATCCAGTCATCTTTGAAAATCTGAACAGTCAAGGTAGAGACCAATGTGTATAATCTGTTAGTGACATGGGCAAGTACCATTTGTTCATTCGCATCTCTCCGAATTCGGACATGGACTGATCCGGCCTAGGAAGTGATAAAAACAAGTTGGCTGTTAATTGTTACTCCAGTCAAGATTCCCCACATGCATTTAAGAAGAGGTAAGTTATTCTGCAGAGAATTATACAACGACCTTTTGCAGTGGAGACTACTGACTAAATTAAGAACATTATTACAGGACACATTTTGATCTTTCCTAATGTGTTGCTCTCTTATGAACATATCAAGATCATCATTCAGGAAAAGTGAGTCTTAGAACCAAACTATACAATACAACATGTGATGGGAGGAAAGGCAACAGCTGGGGGGGAAAATGGCTCAAAAGAAGAACAAGGCGCAGACAGACCTCATACGCCAAATTTAGGCATAAGCGGCAGAAGAGTAAACTGAAAGCTATTTTTACATCAGAAAATGAGAACTACTGCCTTCTTCGTTGTTTCAGGAAGGGTAGCATACTGGAAGAAATCAGTAAAGAAATATTCTAAGAGTCTTCGTTTTCCAGCTGTCACAACATACCTACATCAACGTAGGAGTAACCAAGTTCTGGGTGATCATTCTGTATCACAAAAAACACCCCTTCATTTCTTTCAGCTTACAGAATTATTGGTACATAACTTTAGATATTTTGTTCTACCTTCTCCCCTAGCAATGCTGAAAACATATGATTCTACTGTCTACTGTAGACCTTTGGTGCATTAAGGGTTACAGTTTTCTTCTCTCTTCCTAGACAATTTTCACTAACACACCATTTTGAAAAACATCTTTTCTATTGTTTTTGATTCCCTTCATTGCCAAAACACAAGAGAAATCCTACAGTTGCAAAAATGCATTCTTTAAGCCAGAACTGCAGTATACATTAGTAACATTAACCAGTAACAAAGCTTTAAAAATTTAAAGGACAGGGGAAGAGAAGTTTTGCAATAAAGCACAAGAACTGAGTACTGACTCCATCAAAATTTTTTATAATTAATATTTCAGAAGAAATATCTTACATTATTTAAATTTTAAAAATTAAAGTAGTATCTGACAACTTTTTTTTAAAGGTTAGAAAAATAAAGACATAACTTACCAAAGTGCCAAAACCTAATGTCCAGAAATGTTCATTTCGAACTTCCAACACTCCATCCAAAGTTGAAACCTAATTTTACATAAACATTTCACACAAGTATGAAAATAAATCAGAAGTTTCAAATCTCTTTAGAAATGTACTTTTATACATAACTGAATAACAAATAATTTTCAGTAGTGAAATAAAAGCTCCATACACAGAACAGATGGTATGTGTTAAATGTCACTAATGCTTATCTACTGCACTTTTGCTACCCTTAAACATCCAAATCCATCAAAAAAGGTTTAAGGAACTTATTTCAAGTAACTCTTGCAGCCAAATTGGAGTATGTTCTCAACTTGATAT
The DNA here is from genome assembly GCF_017639235.1 of Corvus kubaryi. Classification (NCBI taxonomy): domain Eukaryota; kingdom Metazoa; phylum Chordata; class Aves; order Passeriformes; family Corvidae; genus Corvus; species Corvus kubaryi. The sequence goes on from NW_024581051.1 coordinate 1,907,483, forward strand.
GCTGTAATTCAACAGCTGCGTGTACTCCTTTTCCTCCTTCAACTCACATTTGTAAACCACTTCAATGGTAGCTCAAATTTAAATAAAAACAACCTGCACTACTTAAACAGATTTGTTCCAGATACCTAAATGATGCTATTCATCTTGGAAAGCAAGATTCCTATTTTCTACATGCAGATAAAAAAAAAATTTAAAAATAATTTAAACGAACTTCTTCGACTACTCAGAAAATTCTTCACATTCCTAAATGCTTATTAGCTGTGCACACTGTATGCTATGTATTATACATTGACTTACCTCCCTAAGAAGTTTATCTAACTGGCCAATCACATGAGGTGGGGTTGTCTTCAAAAAGAAGAGGAAAAGAAAAGACAAAAGATATAATAAAGATTAACTGGCCCTGTTTAAGTAAGAGAGCCTTTAAGTCTGGTCTACCCACACAGGAGACCAATGGCACTTTCATTAAATTCTTACGACTTTGTGATGCATATTTGCACTACCCTTAACATTCTTCTAGCACATCACAAATTCCCATTGGAACACTTCCTATGTGCAAGCTTAAAACAGACCTTAAGGGATTCTTTTTTTAATGAGGACGTTTAACAAAACCGAAAACACAAAATCTGTTGATTTGTGACGCTGCCTTACCTGGAGTAGTACCTTCCCACTGTAGACACTCATGGGATACATGGTACCAAATGTCATCAAAGCAATTGCTATAGCAGAGGCTGTGTCCACAGCAAAATAATTGCTAGGGAGAAAGAGCAATTTTAAAGAAACACTGGTTATTTACATATTTGAAAGGCAGAAGAACTTTTGATTCTTTTTTCATTCTTTTAAATTATATACACTTACAGAATTTTACACAAACTAATCTCATTTGAACTCATTCATCTTGGAGAACAGACAGATGCATTTGTAGAGTTGCAAAGCTATTCATACAACATGCAGCTCTAGATGAGATCATTCCTTTCATGTAAAAAATGTATTTTGAGATAGACTGGATACAAAAAGAGTTACTGTTTTAAAACAACAACTATACATACTTGATTTCGATGAGCATATATGTAATGCAAAGAGCCAGAGCTCCAGCAATATCAATCAAGACAAAAGGGTTCATCCGTGGCAGAAAGATGCTACTCAATCCTGGGATGATTCCACAAATACTGCAACAAAACAGAAAAAACAGCTGTCAGCCAGCTCTTCATCATTACTTCGAAACACCAAAACTACAACCACAATTACCATTTGACTTCGAACATATGCTGCTGCCATAGCATAGGATGAGTACTGTAAAGGCCCCACTAATTCTGCTCAAAGGCTGCTGTCAGCAAAAATTACTCAAGTATTTTTTTCAGGTAACACAGGCCTACAATACAGCTGTATCAGCTGTATGCAACACAAGTACTTTATGGGTTCAATGTTGGTATTACATAGATATATGTAGTGAGGGATTTGCATATCACCAGTCTTCAATCCATCTGCCACCGTGGTGTGCAAAAGTGTCCCAAAGCCAAAGCTAATTAATTCATGAAGTCTGAAAGGAGGAAGAAGACCAGCTACATAAGAGGAGACCAAAAAAATGCATGAGGGAATGCTGGGAGAATTATTTATTTATAGCTATCTCCTGTCAAGAGGAGTTTGTGTGTTTCCCAGTGAACACAAGTGCATGTCATGTCCTGGAAAATTGAAAGGCAAAGACAACACGAAATGTTTTGTTGCTATGGTTAAAGCCAACCTATGTTTAGACATCATGTGCTGGCCTGCTCCTGTAAGAATTTTAATCAACATAATTATATACAGGTGCAGGTATTTTTTAATCAGCACTGCTTCACATAACACATCTGAAATAGCTGTATCCATACTAATTCTTTTTTTTTTTTTTTTTGTATTATATACACTGTATACAGATTATCTCAAAACCCAGTAGAAATTATATTACTCTTGATTTGGGACCTCCTCAAGTTATCCATCAGTGTCCTTGCCCATAACACTGTGTTTCCACACTGACAAAAGGAAAACTGTGCTACTGTCTGTGATTGGTATGCACCTTTTTTTTTTCTTTACACTAAAACTTGGGCAACCTAATTATTAGTCTTCCAAAAATATTTTGCAGATTTTGGTTCTGATGATGTAACATCTTATACCCACACAAAATCAATTCTTCTATTATCAAGTCAGCATTCTCTGCTTTCCTTAGCTGTAAAAAGATCACAAGACGCAGAAACAGATGGGCTTTGAAGCATACTTAACATGTTTTACAACTTGGTTTAAGAAGAAGAACTTGGTTCTTCTTTCGATATTGACAGATACTTGGAAGAACATGTATGGATTAAAATAAACTTTCCTGACATCTGACAAAACTATTTGCAAACAGTGTTATCTTGTATTCAGATATCCAATACAAGCAAGACAGTTAGCAGACAAGATGAACGAGCAACACTGCTCATAGCCCTGAAAGACAAAGACTTTCCAGTTTCCTGCTGGACAGGTGAGGAATTTCCATAGCTATGGTTCAGTGAGTAACCGGTTTCATATATGACATTTAAACTCAACCATCTGAAACATTTGTCCAGCCCACAGATAAACATATGTAATAAACATAAATTATTACAAAATATATCACTCAGTAATGCATGTTGCAAAATGCAGTTCAAGTATGTACAGGATAATGCTGGTTTTCCTGTTCTCATCCAAAGAGAATTACACATAATCCATTTAACACATACACTCAAAAGAAAAGATACCCAGGAAGACATATTTCTGTTAGATTGTTGTATCTGGGAACTATGGGAGACAGTGTTTGCTCCGGAGTTCATACAGGAGACCTACAGTAGGTACAGCTATTCTAAAAGTTCTAATACAAGTTTATGCCTCAATACCCCTCCAAATTGTTATTATACACACAAAACCAACAATGCCTTCCAGAAGCTAATGATTCTGAAAAACAATTTAAAGCTTTACCTTCTACTAAGATCTGCAACATGCTCCTGAAGCCAACTTGTGCTGGCAGCTGCAAAAAAAAAGAAGGTAATAAAGTTACCACAATTTTAAGTACCATTTTAAAGTTACTACATTTTAAAGTCAACATAAGTTTTATTTTAAGGGAAGAATCCAATAAATACACTGTGAGTAAATATATCTCAACAGATACCCTGGCACTTGAAAAAAGCCCAAAGTCTGTCTTTTCCAGGCAGCAAGTACAACATCCACTCTCATAATAATCTGATTAAAGACAAATATAATTGGAGGTTATAACCATTATCTTTTATATAATATAATGGATAATATATATTTATAACTATGGACAATTTACAGGACAATTATAACAGGACAATTTACTATTGCGGGAATGACTGTAAACCTACTTCACAATGAAAAAGGCAAAAGAGCTTTTAAAAAGAACTATTGCATTAACTTATTTTTAATCCATTAATACATCCATAAAATGTCTTGAAAGTTCTGGTATCTGTCACATGATCTTCACTGGTTGAATTCAAAAGATTGAAAATAAAAGATACTGCAGCATTAAAATGGTACTTGATTTATCATATTAATGACTACATACTACTCAGCCTTATAAGCAAACTGGAGTTGAAAATCAGATGGCAATTCTACTGCACAAAGTTACATTAACAGAGGTAACAGTAATATATACCCACTATTGTTATTGTTACCCACTCTTATTAAGAAAATTACCAGACAAGTTATACGTTGATAAAAATAGGAACGTTAACATCTTTTTCTCAATTCTTGTTATAGTCTAATTTATCACATACCTTCAGAGACATAAGCAAAAGGCTTATTCTTAATGGAAAGCATTGTAAATAAGTTGAAAAAGAGAGCCACGAAAGTACCAACCAGCAGTCGTCCCCTAGGGAGGGGAAAAAAGGTGTCTTAATTTCCTATCATCACAAAACATGTAATCAAGTAACTGTAACTACCAATAACAGTATCAAAATACTTTGCTTGGTTTCATTCACTGAGGCTGAAAACAAGCAGGATAAACTTGTGTAATACTTAATAACCAACAGTGTATTATCATTGTAAGGGTTATACAAGATCACTGAACTTCGTACATTATTGTTATCACATAATGCTCATAATGTTGAGTAACAGCTCTTAACTGATTGCACATATGCACACACATATGTACCTGTCCTTTGAAAATATAAATACATTGTCCCTTCAGCAGTACAGCTAAGAAGCTTAGCTTTCTATGGAATTATGCCATACACCCCCAGCCTTCTTCTACAACTACTTCCACATACATTCCAGGTCCCGTTCTTCTGCCCCATAAAACCTTCTCTTCCCTTCCCCATGTTCTTTATAGTCTTCACCATCTCTGCAACACTTTCAGTTTGCTTATGACCACAGCATCCTTCCCCCCCACACACCAGGCCTTCCTAGAGGCCGCAAGAAACAAAAGGAACTGATCTAGGAAAAGCCGCAAAATATAGTTAAATCACTATTTGAGAGAGCATGAGCATTAAATTTCAGTTGTACCTTGAAAAGAACTGTTTGCAGTATAGCTTGCACAGCATTTGAAACAAATGCCAAGGCACCAAAAGCAATTTGGTACTGGAAGTACTTGCATAACTAATATATGTTAGATTAAGAACTAGAAACACAAAAGGACAAGAACACATTTTACATGCCAAAATCATTTCTTACGTGTGTATCTCAGGCTGTTCCAGAAACCGCTCCGCACTACAAAAATAATTGAACATTTGAGTTATATTCATACAGTAAAGCCTTGATACCTGAAGATTATTTTTACAGTTCTGTAGAATTAGCTGCCATTCATAAACAAAAACTGATAGATACAGTGCTGCAAAAAAATGGATTGCTTAAGAAAACTTTTATAAGCAATGAAAGCATTTAACACTGAATCGAAGGAGATGTAATTTAGATATCCCAAATATTTCCAAACTGTGCCACATATGCGCTAGTTACCATGAATACTGCCTACATGATAAAAATATGCTTGTAAATGAACATGAAAAAAAATATTGCTTCTGGCACCACCACCAGTGTTGGCAAACACAACAAACTAAGTCTGAAATTCCTGACTTACCACCTCACACTAAGCAAGGTCAAATAAAGTAGACATTGGATACTGTGGTGGAGATATAGATCTTTTTTCACCCACCAGTGAGTTAACAAATGAGCTTCAGCTGTAACAGAAAAACCTGCTAAGTTTGTGGAATTTCCTAAGACTGATGTTGGAAAACTTGGAGGTTTTGACAGAGGTTCATTCATTCCAGTGTACTGTCAGTTCAATACACTGACCTTATAGTATGAAGTTGCTAAGTTGTTAACATAGCCCTTTATACAGAAAATAGAGCCATTGAATAGAAAGAGGGAAGATACACTGCCCCAGTTTTAAATTCCAGATGTTAGTTAACAAAAGCCTCTTCATCTTTAAAAACTAAAATAATGTTTTAGGCTAACCTCTCAAAATACAAATGCTTCATGCATAGATGGTATGGCAAATTAATACTTGAGCAAATTTTGAGGGAGTGAAGAAGTTGATGCTTTAAACATTCAGATCCTTGATATATTATGAAGCTGCTTTGACTTCCAACAATAAGAGAAGAAAAAAAAAATCAAGATGCATAAGGAAATGCATTAATTACCCAACTTTTTGGAAAAAATATTCTTCAAACCATTAAATCTTTTCCTAGAGAGCTTTTTAAGTACGTTTATCAATTCCCATCTTTACATCTAAAGCCAACATGTAGTGTAATAAATGCAAGCAAGCAGTAAGGTTTAGCAATACTTTTTTTTTAAATCTTAAGTTTTTTCTAAAGTATCTCTCTACATACAGCACTTGTAGAATGCATGTGCTTTTGGTTGATCTAGATGATATCCTCATATGTTAAAAAATTAAAGAAAACCGTATATAACCCTACCTTTCTTTCAGTATAAAAAGAGCACCAAGCTGTGCCAGAACTGTAGATGCAAATACAGCTAGAACTTCAAACCTTTCAAACCTGAAATTTGAGAATTAAGTTTAGAAACACTGAACATTGAACAACGCATCAAAAAGAATCTTTTCTGTGCAAGAACCAGCAGAATACACCTACTCTTTCCAGTTCCTTCAACAGCAGACAGATGGGAAGAAACAGGAAGTTTTATGGAATAGGCATTATTTTCAGTTTCTTTTAACATTCCATTCATCAGAGACACCTTAAAATTAAGCATTTCTTAGTTCTTCTTCCTGTCCACCCCCTCCTCTGTAACTGTTCTTTACAATATGTCTTGGCCCTCCTCATTTTTAGGCTCTTTCACATAGAGATTATTACTGATGGCTGTTCAGGGATCCAGGCAATGAAATATTGTATCATCAAACACTACATCTTGTTATTAGTACTTACCCAAATGAATAGACTGGGCTGGGTTTCTTCATCATTACCCAGTAGCTTATTAGACCTGTTACCAAACTGAAAAGAGGGGGAGAATTAGACTATGATAAATAACTGCACCCTTTACCAACTGCATGATCTACAAATACACACTTGAGCCACCAGAACTCAAACAAACGAATACAACCACGTCTTATGCTGAACTCAAACTCCATCGCTGTCACAGTGATGTTCTAAATACACCTCATGTGCTTTTTGAACTTGCCTAGAAATGCTGTAACCTGAGAAAGGCCATTTAAATGAGAAGGAAGCTGATAAGTAAGACAGAAGAGTGACAGAAAAAGCAAAGAAATCTCTCCATTAAAGTGTTCCTTTAGAGATATACCATGAACTAGATTTAGGATTCTAGAATAAGTCTCAGGCCCAAGTATTGCCTTTCTTTCACACAGTGTAATTTCTCTACATATATGGCCAAAATAGATTTACTTTCTTTGGCTGTGTTCACCTACACAGGCTCTTATCTAGCTGGCCATTCACTGACAGCCACAGGTCTCTCTTGCTATCTTCTGTCCAAATTTTTCTCTCATATTGAACATCTAGAATTCCAAGTATTTTGGAATCTCCATGGTAGTAGTCAGAATGTTTCAAGGATGAGTATAGTTTTCTTTGCCTATTTTTCCTCTATTGAACCCTTTGAACAATTTTTTCAATTGGAATCCACATGGATTCGGTGCCATCTGTGCTTTCATGCACTCCTTTTGTAATTAACAATGTTAAATCACACTGGATCAAGAAATCATCCCTACAACTGATGAACAATCACATCCTCACAACTTGATTGTCAGCTGTGTAGAATAAAAGTAAAAGCAAAGGAAGTAATACTGTTCATATACAAAACAGTAAATTCATATACTCAGTAAGACTATTATATACCACCTGGAAAATGACAAAAAGAAAGGAAGCAGAAACTGATTTTTGCAGCAGAATTACTGAGCATTGTTCTCCCTTATAGCAAATCAAAACTCTTGAAAGAGATTGCTGTGAGTTAGAATAATCTTCTAGTCTAACCCCTAATTAACCTACAATATGAGTGCCAGGGGTGTTCTACCTTCTCCTAAAACTGAAAAAGAAAAAAAAAAATCTATACAAATAGGAAATACCACATCAACACTTTCCTCAATTTCCCCAAGGTGAAAAAGGTATTTTGAGTCAAGACAACAAAAACTCAGTAGATACAAAATTCTAAGAGAAATATGAGATTCATTAAAGTCAAATCACAATTCTAATAGTCACAGATCAATTCTTTTTTGTGCCTATACCAACAAGTCATTTTTGTTTCTGCATGTTTGCTGATGTTATTTATAAATGTTTTACTGTAAGTCAGGTAAGTTATGGTACGTAGTGGACATATTATAACTCAGAAAGCTGATCCATACCTTTTATAAGATAGTGAGATAGCAAGGAAAATAATGTAGGCTAATATTTTTAAAATATATGCATTTTACCTCCCAACCAGTGCAACCATTCTGTATCTGAGATAAGAACTGAATATATTTCATGTCTGTATTATCAATATTACCAAAAGCATTCAGAACTATCATACTAAAAGTTGTTTTAATATAATTTTGTTAGGAAACAAGAAAAATACTGAAAATATCTAATGAGCTTATGTGCAGAGTGCTTGGTATCCAGCTTACGAAATAGAATTACATGCTTCTGGTTTCCTGATATTAAAACTGAGGGTTACTTCACAATCAGTGACTATGGCATTAGGAAAATGTTCTGAGAGAACAACCAGACAACAGTTTTATGCTATATTGTTTTATGTTGTCACGCATCTGCACAGAGAAATCCATGACTGAACTGATCAGTTACTGGTCATTCTCAATATAGCTATGGTGGGTTTTACCATCTATTTATTGTGTGCAATTTTATACTCATTTAAACTATATTTAAACCAGTTACTGTTTCTATCCTGATGATTTAAGTTACAGGTCTTTGAACCTGTAAGTAAGTTTTAAATGCACAGAAATATACCGACAAAATAAACAGTAAGACAAAATGGGAAAAAAACTCACCTGAAAAGATCAAAGATTGTCAAATATGTGTAAGCAGTTAAAGCTGTAAAGAAAAGTAAATATTAAAACTTAATATTTAATTTTTTAATGCAAAACTCACTTGTATTCTAAGCCCCTTTTGTGCAGCTCTTTTCAATCTTCTACCTACACAAACTGCCTCTGCTGATAGAACAAGTCTCTGTGAATATTCTAAAGACACCAATGTATTTAACATCATAAGCAGGTTGATTAAGGCAATCCTAGTTCAACTAAAGCATGTAATAAAGCCCAGATACAAAAGGTATCACATTTGTGACTAAGCTGTGACTAGGAATTTAAGTACTTAAAAGTCAGGAGATCTTTCAGAGACACATCACTTACCAAAGCTAGAGATCTCTCATGTGCATTATTGCAGTGAAAAGTAGGTTGAACAGAATATTTTTTGCATCTCTAACCTATCCTGAAACTGCAAGAAAACCTGCATAAAAAATTAAAAACTAAAAAAGCATTCTATTCTCAGTACAGATGATGGGAAGCACATCAAAGCTCCTATCCAAAAGCAGAAGGCATACAAAACTGCATTGGGTCTGGCTGATCTGTAGTTCATTTCCCCACAGCAGCCCTCACAGTGCTGTGCTTTGCAGTGGCAACTACACAGGTGTTGTACCACTCCAGGGTTTTGGCTACTGCTGAGTATTCCTTGGAATCAAAGAAGTCTTAAGCCTTTTGCCACGCTACAAACATCCTCATTCAACTCCAAGTGAGGGTCTCTGTATCAGTCACTGGTTCCACTTATACAAGGAACAGGTTTGAGGACTAGTAACTCAAAAGTCTACTGGTTTTCAGTCTTAAACATGAAGAAGCTACTGCAGAAAGCATATGACCAGCAGGACTGAAAAACTGTGCAAACTTTGAAGGACTTTCACCCATCCAAACTTGTCTGTGAAAAATGCTTCTAAACTGACTGTGGCAAAGCAAAAGGAAGCACTTTCTGAACCTAACCTCTAGCTCCATTAAGTGCTGGACTTGGCTTTTTCAGTCAGCTGGAACTTCACAAGCTAAGAAACACACGGTAGTTTGTTGTAGTTTCAGTACATGAGAGCCACCTACCTATGCTGTTTGTAGAGCTGCACCACATCAGCAGGAGGCCAATACATATTAAATTTATAGCACCAAACAGTAAAATCTTCCAGGACTGTTGATGAGAATAAATATGTTCTTTACACCTTCCAAAATTTACAAGACAAAAATATATCAATCTGGTCTTAAAAAACAATATTGCAGTATTTGGTCATGCAAACAGATCTTGCTTCTCCTCCCTCCCAAAAATTCACCACTCATTTCAGAACAACAAGCCCTTATTCTATTTTAAACTTTACAGATTATTTTAGAACTCATTTATGAATGCCACCATGCTTAAAATACCTTTTTGGTCTAAAAAAAACCCCGCCCATCTATAATATTTGCATTTTATTACAGCACACAGCACCTGACTTCTGAAGACCAACTTGTGCAATCTTGTATTAGTGGGTTCCTTTTTTGTGCTGAAACTTTGGTCCCAAAAACATCTGCAAATACTCAGTTTACAGTTCTACTGAACCCATCATTTACAAGTATAATTCTGGAGAACACTAATTGACAGGAACAATGCACAGGAAGGAACATAGCTGCAGAGATAGATTTTTATTTTAAGCACAGCTAGAAAAATCCAAAGAAAAATTTTCACAATATACTTAATACTGTATTTTAACTTATCCCAGTTAATGTATTTTTATTATGATGATGATTTTTTTTTAAGCAATACTTACCCTTCTGTCTGCTGCAACCAACCTAAATTCATGTGTTAACTTTCCAACCAATGATCTCTGTGATTTGCGGAACAGGTGTATTGTCCCCTTAAAAAAAAAAATAGTTTAATTAAAAACTTTACTTAAACCATAATTTAAATTAGCATAAAGGAAATCTTCATCTATGAACTATTTTCATAATTATATCAAAGACTCAGGTGAATTTTTTGTTAATTAGAAATACCACATAAACTTTAAACTCAGTATTTTGGTAACCATTTCACATGGTTATTATATTAGAAAATGACAAATTACTTAGAATCAAGCTTCATTTAAACATAATCCAGAACTCAGGTTTACTGGAAAAGATACTAAAGTATCATTTAAAGAGTGGGTTTTAACTTTTATTTAGATGAAACTACTCCAGACAGTTTGAAAACACAAATATATTTGTTTATCAAAGCACACTTCCCACCCAAAGGCAATGGATTCCTTAAACAGGAAAATATTGTTCACAGATTATAAAGGAGAGCCCACCACAGAAGTAAAAACAATGCTGGTGATGTGGTGGCCACAGGGCCAGTAACAAAACAAGACATACCAACAATGTTGGCTCTGACTTAACCTAAATGCACCCAGTAGCTGTGGTCAGTGCAGGTGCTCCCTCCCCTACCTTACAGAGACCTGCAGATGAGCTCTGTCCTGGTGTGGAGATGGGAGAGAGGGGCATGGTGCTCCTGGAAGCGTGACAGGGAGCAGACTACCAGAGAAATTCATCCACCATGCCACCTGGCTCCCCTTCCCCAGAGGGTCCAAGCTTCTAGCTGGTCGTCCTCCCTCCTGCTCTCCCCACAAAGAAGTAAACTTTCCACATGAAAAGCCCTTCTGATTTGCAACAGTAACTTGTGAACTTGTAATGATGGTCTGTCATCTGCAGCATTTGGGGGCTGGATTAAGTAAGGCTTGATTTTAAGCTATCACACCTTAGCTGCCAGCAGAAGGCAAAAAGACGTACTAATGGGCTCTTCACCAAAATAAATTCAATTAACTTTCAGACATTTTGTCAACACAGCTGCATTTCATATTATCTGAGAAATACAAGTATGCCATGAATTAAAATTTAAGCACTACTACAGATCCCAAGTTTCACTCTTCTGGGACAAAACATTGGCATTTACTCTCTTCTTTATTAGCTAATCATTACATGATTGTTTTAATCCTCAACAGACACATGCAGGATGCCAGAACACCTTGGAAAGCTTTTCTAACAGGCAGTGGACTGCCAGCTTATGAAAGCTGCTGTGTTACAGAATCACAAAGAAATATAGACTGTCCTGAGTTGGAAAGGACCCACAAAGACCATAGAAGTCCAACTCCCAGCCCTGCACAGGACAGCCCAAGAGTCACACCATGTACCTGAGAACATTGTCCAAGTGCTTCTTGAGCTCTGTCAGGCTGGTGCTGTGACTGTTCCCCTGGGGAGCCTGTTTCAGTGCCCAACCACCCTCTGGGTGAAGAACCTGTTCCTAATATCCGCCCTAAACCTCCCCTGGCACAACTTCAGGCCATTCTCTCTGGTCCTGTCACTGGTAACCAGAGAGCAGAGATCAGTGCCTGCCCCTCCTCTTCCTCTCACAAGGAGTTGTGACTGCAATGAGGTCTGCCCTCAGTCTCCTCTCCTCCAGGCTGAACAGACCAGGTGCCCTCAGCCGCTTCTCATACGTCTTCTCCTCCAAACTCTTCGTATCTTCGTAGCCCTCCCTGTCGCCTGTACACCCACCGCTTTCCCACACTGCTGGCACGGTGTCCATCGCCCAGCCGCACCGTGCCACACCTCCTTGTTTACAAAGGATGCCGTGCATCAGAGCTGTGTATTCCGTGCCACAGGGGACCTCGTGCAAACTCACGCAGGCCACAGCCCACCCCTGGAAGCAAGCTCCAACTCAGCACGTGTTGCACCTTGCCATTAAAGCGTCCCTAGATCCTACAGTTCTGCCGAGAGCTCAGTGCTGGGCACGGCGGCTGCCCCACACCTCAGCCCCGGAGGGTCCCCGTGTGGAGGAGCTAAAAGCGCTGTACAAGACGCGTTTCTGCAGCGAGCGGCGCTGTCTGCGCCAACAGGTGACAGCACCTGTTATCGATACCGATGTCACTTTAGCGGGGCTCAGCATGAAAAGGGAACACTTCGCCGCCCAGATGAACACGCACACACGGCGGTCGCTCCCAAAAGATCTTTGGGAAGCGAGCCTCAGAGTGACAGCCCCGACACCGGGGAGCAAGGGCACTATAACCTGTTTGTCCTGAGGCGAGTCCCAGCTCCCTGATGTGCCGCTGAAGGAGAACTTCGAGGCTCAGACGGCAGCCCGACGACCTCGTTCGAGACGCACCTCCAGCACAGGAGCCCCCCACGGCCCCGGCTCCCACCCGGGCCCTGCCCGCGGTGCCGGCCGCCCGCGGCCCCGACAGCCCCCGGTGACCGCGCTCGAGGGGAGGGCGGAAAGCTCCGAGGAGGAAACAGCGCACGGGCAGCGGCGCCCCGCGCTCCCCCGGGCCCGCTAAGGGCCGCACCAGCCCGGATGCCCCGCGGCGCCGCTGCCCCGGCCGGGGAACGGGCACTTCTAGCAGCCTCCTCACCCCGTATTCCACGTACGACTTCCCTTCCTCCTTCTCTGCTTGCCCCCAGCAAGGGCCACTCACCATATTACTCCCCGCAGCGGAAGAGACGGCGCCATGCGAGGCCGGAAGGGGCGGGAGAGGTTCCTGTCGCCGTGGCAACGAGCGGGCCCGGCGGGACACGTGGCGGAAGCGGCGCCCGCCGGGAGCTGGCTGCGGCTCCGTGCCGCTCCCGTGGGATGTGCGGCACAGCCCGCCCGCCCTTCGTTCCCCCCCAGCCGGCGGCACGCTGAGCTGGCGGCCCGCTTTAGGACGGGAGGGTCTTGTCTGCCGCCCCACCGCGCCGTTTGTCTGCTCGCTGCCTGCGAGAATCCAAGGAAAGGGCTCCGACGGGTGGTCACCATCACAGTATCAGAATCCAACCTATGACCAAACACCACCATGTCAACTAGAACATAGCACTGAGTGCCACGTCCAGTCTTTCCTTAAAAACCTCCAGGGATGGTGACTCCACCACCCCCCCGGGCAGCCCATTCCAATGTCTAACTACCCCTTCTGTGAAGAAATTCTTCCTACTATTCAACCTAAACCTCCCATGGCACAGCTTAGGACTGTCGTAGTCCTAGGCCTGTCATAGTCTGTCACGATGCTCCACTACCGCAATTCTACAAGGATGGGTTTGCTTCCAGTACGAGCATTCCTCCGTACAGGAATGCACCGGAGTTCGCGCTGGCGTCCCCACCGCCAGCCCTCGCCCTGCCGCGGTGCTCGGCATTAAGGGCACTCAGGACACAGCCTTCAAAAGGCATCTCTTTTCTCTAGCAAAACCCTCAAAGGACAGCAGGTCTCCAAACTACAGGGCTTATGTTGAAAATTAATCACTTTGTTGTGTGCTGAGATTCTTAGAGCTGCTCCCGTTGCTCCGAATATGATAAGCATTGGAAGCATTACAGTCCAGAGGAGGGATCTGCACGCAGTCTAACCTCATCCCAGAGTCTGCTGCTATCCAAAGCAGACTTGGAGAGAGGATTCTGCTAGAGATTACTGCTACTGAGGCTCTGGAACACCGGGACACGAGGGCTGCGGGGTGACAGCAATCCCCTGGTGTGGGTGGCCAGCAGATCGCTTCACTGTGCCCCGAAGTTCCTGTCAGAAGGAATGTGTACGGCAGGACCACCTGCGTGGAAAGTACAACGAAGTACAGAACAGAAGTCATCTTGGAAGCTCGGACAGCTCTCTCTTAAGAAAAATTGTGTTGCAAAGCACCTGCATGGGATTGAATGTACCAAAAGATTTAGTCACAAGACAGCTTATTTATTACTTACTATTATTTGCAAAGTAAGTGGAAAAGAGGAATCAAAATTGAAGTGAGATATGTTATTAAGACAGATTATTGTGCATAGAAAGATACTTGAAGCAACCTTCTGTAACACTGTCTTATCTTTGTTCTTTTAAGAGTCTATTCAGTTCTCCAGTACCCATAGTTAAACTGGTTAAAAATGTTATTTGCATCTCACCTGTTCTGTAAAACATACCAAAACACTTACCTGACTGTGAGAGAGAGGCCTGTACATCAAATTAAACCAGGAACAAGCCAGTCTTTAATCTGCTTCCCAGTTAAGTGTGCTTCACAGATAAGTTTTAAGTGTGTATTGTCTCCTGTTCCTGTACATTTGCAGAGCATGTGATTTTATTATTGATAAAAAAAGATATAACAATTTTTATTTTCCAGATTTTTTGTGTATTTTTGTCCTTAGAGGACACAGTATCATTAATTAAGAATATCTAGCAGACTGATCAGGTAATTTTATTCCATAGATATATTTAATGTCTCAGGCCTCATTCTAAGCTCTTGGCTGTAATCAGTAAATTTTTTTCCAGTGTATGGAAGAAGTTTTGGAAACTATTTGCAGAAAATAGATCTGCACTTTATAGAATCTGGATGACAGGCAAGAGAATTCAAACTGCAGCTGCTGCCTCCATTCAAATTTAACTAGAAAATCAGACCTCGGGTGAATCACTGTATAATTTGCTCCACAAAGTTGTTTGGTTACTTCATTATTGACATAGTATCAGGCTTTTTGATTATTTGATGTCACAGGGTATTTCTTCCCAGAAGAGGCCAATAGTTAGTTATTAGTAACTGCACTTGTAAAAGTGTCTTCACAGAAGACAAGTTCTACAATAGCACAGCTGGTACTAGCATTCTGCACATAACAAAGCTAACAGTCTTCAAGGATGTCTTACAACTGAGGCAAATTTGAGGCCTTTTAGAAATTGCTAAAATGAGATTTGAAAGTAACAGAAGTTACAGACTTCGACAGAACATATTGTTCTTACAGCATATACTTGCCAAGAAAGTGGAATTTTCAAAACTATGTGGTAAAAACAACACACTTTGCTCAATAGGTTGTTTGTAGGATGATATTCTGAAAAAAAAGGTGGTTTTTTTTAATATAGCTACAACACAGCACCTGGAACAATCCCATAAGTGTTGAGAGATGGATTTTAGTTAAACTATATTTTTTTGCCTTCACTACTACACGTATTTTCTGTTTTATCATGACACACTGAATAAAAAATTACTTAGAGAAAGTTGCGTAACTGTCTTTTCCAGAGCCATTTGAACCCTTGTAGGAAACACGCTGGATTTCACAAGTTCACGACATATTTGGAAATTTGCAGAAAGATGGCAGGATTGGAAACAAACAAAAAAACCCAACAAAAATCCAAACAAAATCCCCCACAAACAAACAAACCAACTTTACTTTTTTCTCACTTTTCTCTGGCTATATTAGAGCACTAAAATACAGAAATAAATAGATTTCCATCTGAGATATGCCTGCATATAACACTAGGCATGCAGTCTTGTCTCCCCCCTTGGCTGGAATGGGAAGAATTTAATGAGTCCAAGACACTTCAGGATATGCTGCCAAAACCAAAATAGCTGTAGATTTCAAAATAGCGAATGGTGGGATATTTTTTTCATGCTCTTCCTTCTTCACTAATTTTAATTTATTTGATTATCCCCCTCTGCAAGAATAAAATATTTGAATGTCTGTAACCTATACACAAAATTACCAACAGAAATTATTTTAGTGGTTCAAAATCTACCTCCAAGCAGTAGTATTTCAGCCAAAGAGAGAGACCTTGGCAGACAACAATGATGTATTTCTATCCTAAGGAATCACTCCTTGACAGAAGCAGGAATAGCTCATATGCTTCAGTCCAAAATCTTGGGGTTTTCTCCTCATTGCTGTATTGATTTTTATCTGGTTGGTTTTAGCAGTGATTGATATGATGATGTGTGGAAGGCAGTGGTCATGGCTCCTTTTTGAGAGACCCCTAGTGCTGCCAGATATGTACTATTAAAATGCTCCTTTAAAAAAAAAGTTTGATTAATCTTGTCTTCAGGATGCAACTGTAGGAACAGAACACCCCAGTAGTTGTAAGCAGTACAGATGCAGCCTCAAGACAAAGAAATTACAAATGGTAAGGAGATGGAGATAAGTAAAGAATTTAGATTGTTAACTCAGAATTAGCAGCAGCACTCTCCCCCAGGCAAAAGAAAAGGTGCCATTTTGAAGCCAAGGAAATTGGCTCCAAATTTTTCAGGACTTCACCATGACCACCAGAATTAGTTAAGCGAAACCTCCTGGTTTTCACCATGATCTAGCAAGACTAGGATAAGCACACACTTTCAGTTTAAGCACATTTATTTAGGAAGTAGCACTTCTGTTTACATTAGTTTTAAGAACTTGAGTTATGTTCTTTAGAAACTGATTTATTTACATATTTATTGTTCCATCATCTGGTATACAACACCTGATGTTTTTAAATTTTTTTTAAACCAGCAGCAATTTAATAGGCTTCAAGTTTAATGAAAAGGCTTTTCGTTTTGGACATTTTATCTGATAAACAGACAAGAAAACAGTAAGAACAGGACAAACAAAACATTTTATTGTGAGCTAAAGCTATGTGACTGCTTGTCATGCTTTTTTTACATTGCTTATTAATAAAATGGTGTTTAACATTTCAGAAAACATTCTTAAAAGAACAATGAAACAAAAGTGCTTCAAAACAACAAAACACAAAAATTAATCCCATCCCAGACTGGAGTTGCCCAATATATTTTATGGGGGTGGGGTACGGTGTTTTGTCTCCACCTTTGGTTTTCATTACTTTAATAGATTTCTGAAAAATACTGACTAGCCCTTCACATGACTAAAAATTTGAATCATGTGGCAAAAACAGTTTCTGTACTTCCAGTCCCTTTGACAGGTGTGCGACTATTAGATAAAGTACTTTTCTTCCCCACTTCTAATGGGAGAAAACCCTGCGGAACTGAGAGGCCACACCCCCACATCTTTGACAAATAGGCCTGTGTTAACCAACTACAAAGAATGCTGACCTTTTATCCTCAAAGCCACTTCTCTGAAGAAAGGATTTTAAGAAGTTTATCTTATGAAGGCAAGGAAAGTCTTACAGCAAAACAAGGTTCATCACCATAGTTTCCAGAAGTAATGTCAAGCATTTTCACATCAAAACATCAGACTCTGAAGAATCTGCAGTGTTGAGCCAGTATATTGAATCCACTGAAGGAGTGTGTACCTTGCCAATTATTGCTGAACTCAGGAGGTAGTTATTGACAAGGTAAGAAGTTTCCACTCTAAGACAGTTAACAATTTACACAAGAAGCAGGAAAAACAGAATACACATTTCCCCATATTTTACAAGATGATTTTGTATTTGCAGGAAGTGACAGCTTAACCTCCTCATCCTGTGGCATTATAATTACCCTAACTAAAAGAAAAAATACTGAAAATTATAATTCAATAAAAAAATTCTAAAAGAAAATAGCTCATCAATTGGTCATCTCTTAGGATGTCTGCAGATCATCCTAAGCACGAAAATTCACACAGGTCAGTAAAATATTCAACACTAAATAGCAGCTCAAGAGAAACTAATGTAAAACTGCCTCTAATTAGCACAAGGGCTGAAATAACTAGTTGCATTCACTACCTGCTTGCTACTCTTCATTTCGATTTCTGGTAGAAACCCCAACAACTTAAAGCATCACAAAAGCTTGAGGCTGCCAGAGAGAAGGAATGAAAATCTCGTCAGATACAGTAGCACTGGCCACCTCCCAAAGCTGCCACATGCAGAAGCATCACGAAAGGGCTGGAAAAGCTAGAGAAGCACGTCCTAGGCACAACTATGCATTATCCATGTCTTGGCTAGGAAAGCACTATGAAAATCTAGGGCACGAAGTCTCACCATAGGTGATTAAGGAAACCCTAAGGAGAACACTGCTTTCCAGTTGCAGAAGAGATGTCTCAGTTCAATTTGCCAGCATATCTCACTTCAGTATTCCCAGTACAAAGTACTTAAATTTCACAAGAGGGACTTCACAGCACTGCCAAGCAGTGCTAAAACCCAGTTGTTTAGAATAGAAAAAAATACTATTTATTCTACACCAGAAGGTAAGGTTAATTGAGTAATATGTATAAAAACTGTCATTTTAAAAACATTTGAGAGAATGTAACAGTAAAACCAGCAATAGCCTCTAATTAGTGCAGTGACAACATTCCTTCTCAGTTTAGAGATCCCATTCTTACTAATTTTAAAGTGTTATTATCACATTTGTTATCTACATAAAGTTGCAGGGCCATATTCAACAGAACTGTATTAGCGACTGGCTTTGAGTCAGTAAGACATCTCGGGGCACAATGCCTATTTCTAATACACTAAACTCTGTAAAGTCTAAGAAATTAACAGGACAGAGAAACTTACTTGTGCATAAATACCCTAGTTTAAGGCTTATCTTTTATATTCTGTGTTGGTGTTGTCTTAGCATATGCAGAGAACCTGCACAGGTTTGCTGTAGTCTACAGAAAAGTCAACATTAGTAAAGGGAACATCATAACACGTAACAAATTCTCATTTTAAGGAGAAAGAGCAATCTACAGTGCTTGATTTTCCCCTCCTGTTATACCACCAAAAGTAAGAGCCTGCTGCCTGCAAAGACATTGTTCATCCAGTATGTTGAAAGACAAAAAGTGTGGCTCCTGCTTAATAAAAAGGAGGAACCTGCTTAATAAAAACAGAAAGATATATGAAAAAGGTTGTTAGAAAAACACAAGGGGTTTGGGTTAGTTTTCTCCCTCCAGTAACTTCTACACTTGAAAACCAGCAAAACACACTTGCAGAGAGCCAGACAAGCTGCTTACTAATCATGTCAAAAAAGTGGGTCAAGTCACCCATTCACTAGTGGTGAGCAGATTCACATAAAAAAGGGGGGAGGGGGGGAAGAAAAGAAAAAAGAAAAGAAAAAGAAAGGAAAAAACCAGTTCAGAGAGCTAATGAAATGGCAGTCTTTGCAAAGGTTAAAAGCACTGTCCTGTTTATCTTGATTCAAAACATTGTATTAGAACATAACTTGATTTTATGGAAAATATAGTTGTAAAGTTCTATATAAGTACTATAGACTTGGGAAATACAGGTAATTTGAGGTTGTTGGGAGTTTTTTGAGCAGGGGGAGGGGAGGGTTTGGTGGTTTTTTTCCACTGTTGTGGTTGTTTTTCCCCAGATCTGCTCTTGTACACAGTTAATCCAGCACAGAGATGGAATCACTGGGACTGGGACTTAGTACATGTAAAATGAGAAGATGCAAGAGAATGCCTTAAAGGGAACAGAATTATTCATAAAAGACACTATTCAGAAAATAGCATAAGACATTTAAAGGAGATCTATGAACTGAACAGCACCTGGCCATGGGCTAATAATCCAGCAGCTGTGGGGCAAAATTATGTTGCAGAACAAAATTTTCTTCTTTTTACTGTGTTCCAGCACTAATTTATAGGGCTGTCGTTCATCCATTAAGCAGAAAACAATCAGGCATAACAGAAGACCAAAAGACAGCTGTACCAATCACAGACTCTCTTGACCTGAACTGGTTGTACAAACAAGGGAAAGGGCTGGTCCCTTTTCTTTCTGTGTAGCAGCTGGTGATTCTGACTCTTTGTGATGCACACGGGGGCTACTGTAGCAGATGGGGACTTCTATCTCAACATTTCAGGTACCTATCTCCATGCCAATGACTATGTATTTGAAATAAGTAACTAGTATATTCCTTAAAATTAAGTGGACAAAACCAAAGAGTTTTATAACAATCATTTAGGAACACTCAAAACCAGAAGCATTATCGTCAAAGTTCTCATTTGCCAAGGATCTCGAGGAAAGTTTACCAAAGCTTTATGAATAAAACCAAGACCCCTTCTTAGCTGTAGCTACTTGGCAGATGCTAATACAACAGTAATAGTCATGCTTAGCACTATGAAGAATATTACAAATATGGATCAAGTCAGCCAGGAATCTCCAACAAGAGAGATGGTCTACTGAAGGCAGAACTAAGGCAAAGCAAGACATGAGATTTAAGAATCTGAAATCCTTTAGCATTTCTCCAGAAAAGTGAATCAGGGGAACCAAAGTCACATGTTTCATTTACATAAGACATACATTTGAGAGAGTCCTACCCTTAGAAGGCTAGAAGTGGTTTGGTTAGACTATTTCAAAAGGCATACTAGTGGAACACAATCTTCTCTTATTTGATTGCTTTTAATCTTAAGATCAGTTAAAAGCATCTCTAGTTGGAAAAAAAAAAAAAAAAGAATCCCAAACATATTGCATATGTGCATCTCAAAGGTTTGACAGAGTTTCTGCTATTTAGTACTCAACACCACACAGTGAGCACAGTCCTCTCAGAGTACTATACCTACAGCTCCATCTATCAGCTAGGGTTGGTTTTTTTCATATATACACATATTATTTATAGTCAACTTTCAGTTAAGTAGTTCCAAAAAATAAGTTAAATGAAAAACTAAAAACAAATTCTCTGTTAAGACCAAAAGCAAGCAACACTTACAACTCATTTTCATTAAAACAACAGTAAACAATATACATTTTTGCAGTATCACTAAGTTGGGAGAGTTGTAAAAAAAAAATCCAAACCAACCAAAAAGAAAAACCCAACAACCCACAAACCTGCTTTAACAAGGAACTAGTGTTCTGCCTTGCAAACATCTGTGTTTAATCCATATAGAATTTGTAAACAAGATGTTGGGCCTTTAGAAGTAAAGGCAAAAATGCTTTCCTTTATTATGGTATTTAAAGGCTATCATTTAAGATTTTGGTTTTTTTAATAGCTTGTCATTTATATAATAAAAACAAGTATTTGTACAAAGATGCAGTTTCTTCTTAAAAAAGCAGATCAGTTGAGTGTTTCATACTTTAATATATAAACCAAAACATATGAAAACTATAAAAACATTAATGTGTGGCATGTATTAAACATGTAGCCTCGTATTTGAATGCTTACATGTGAAGATTAAAAAAATTATCACAATGGAAATCTTACTTTCAATTATCATAAACAGACCAAGATACAGAGTAGAAACACGTCATTTCTGAAACTTGACAATTAGCATCACTTACTCTCTCAAACATCATCTGAGCTCAAGTTGTACACTGTAAGCATAAGCTAACATTCTACCAATGGAAGCGTTACAAAATGCATTAAGAGAAAATACTGCCAGTAAATGAATATCTCAGTCTATTCTTTTATTTAGTAATTTTTCTTTTAAAAGGCAGTTTGGATTGGTTTTATAAAGTTGGGGTTTTTTGCTGTTCTGCTATCAAAGGTCTTCTTTAAACCTGTCCTGTGAACATTTCAGTCACATTACAACAAAACAAAAAGACAAATAATAACAGACCAGCTGCTTTTAGCATTTTAATAATCGTAATTCCCCAATGCTGTTCTTCCATTCTGCACAGGGAAATTGTTTTATTTGGCACATTAAGGATAAAAAAAGTCAAAAAAATGAACCGAAGTTTACAAACCTCCAATTGAACATCATTGTTCCAAGTTAATTGTTCATCAATGTCATGGCAAAATTAAAAACAAAAAAACACACACACAACATAGGGAAAGGTCTTCCAATGATCAAATATCACCAGAGCCTTGTAGCTGAAACAATACACATATATTAATGTTCAAACCAGAATCAGATTGCTAGGAATCTTATGTCAAGTCCTATTGTGCTCTTACTTACAGTGTATAAATCCTCACTAAATGGCAAGGAGGCTTTGATGAACACATTTCACATTGTATAATTTTCTCTTAATCTCAAGTTTTAATGCAGATACTTAAATATCTGTAAAGTCCTGTAAACTCTGGCTGCTTCCCAGTCGTCTGCACCAACTGCTGCCCAGGCAGCACTGTTTCACTTCCAGTAGTGTCTCACACTGTGGTGTCTCCAAAGTCCTTGTTCCAGCGAATGTACGCTTCCAGGGTCTGAGGGCTCAAACTGCGCTTTATCTTCTTCAAAGATTCTGTGAAATCTGATAGTTTGATATTTCTCATCTAAACAGAAAACAAAAGACATCAGGGTCACAAGCGGTTTATGTACTTTGATTTATTCAAGAAGTACTTGAGTATTCACTTCTAACAAAACGCATTCTATGAGTGCATCTTGATGTAAGGATGAAATTATTTTACAGTGAGCACAGTCATTCACTGCAACAACCCCCTCAAGGATGGGGTAGTCTCCATTGCTGAAGGTTTTGAAGATATGACTGGGCAGGGTGCTAAATAATCTCATCTAAGTTCCCTTTCCCACAAAAGGATGGACCAGGTGATCTTTCAAGGTCCCTTCCAAACTGGGGTGTATGACCTGATGCAAGAGTCTTGTAATTTAAGACCACCAGTATTTACCATTTTTAATATACTAACACTTGCTAATAGTAATGTCTGCCTTGTTATTTAATAGCTTGTGAGACCGTGTCATTACTTCCTGTTTCAGTAGGTGGTGCATATGAGGACATCACAACAAATGACCACAGATGCTGTTATCCTTCTGCAAAAAATCCTTCCAGCTTATCATAGCCTTAGCCACGACCTCAGGCTAAACACAAAAAGCAACCGACAAATTAAGTCAAATTAAGTTTTGCTTCATCTTCCCCTGTGTAACCCTGGTTTGCACACACACCTGAACAGAAACTTTTGTACACAGGACCAATCACTTCCTTTTCTTTTTGATGTTTACAGCTGCAGTTTGTGGTGAGGAGCTTAATTTTTTTCTTTATGATGGTCCACATGAATGAATGTAAGTATTATACATATACATGCACAAATCTGTTTTAGGTAAAGATGGGGTGGAGGGGGTAGAAGTAATTTCACGTAATACTCCTGGGAATGTTCTTGGGAAGTAACACCGTGAGAAAATAAAAGCCAGGCCTCTGACATCCTCAGATAGGTAACAAATATTGCAGTTCAGTGTGAAGGAAAAGACAGGACAGTCAGCTGAAACGAAGAACAACAGACTGACTAACAGAAAATGAAGTGCTCTGAAGCCTGAAAGCCAACTTTCAAACCACCCACAAACCTCAGACATCTGAGGACAGATCTTTTCAACCTCTATTTCTAAAGAATTTTCCTTAATGAAGCAGTGATTAAAAAGGATAATACCCTCCAAAATTATCCTATTTTGTATGATATTACACATAAAAAAGGGACCTTAAAAAGTTTCTAGTGAGCATGCATTCTATTCAAAGGGGAAAATACAGCTGCTAGAACAGCTTACCTCACTGGCAGACATGTTCTTCACTTGTTCTGGTTTTAATTCTGTAAAAGTAACAATAGATCAGTGAGTTTCCTAAGAAAATTTTCATCACTTCTGACAACTAAAACATGTTAAAAGTACTTCTATTCTGGAAGAAAAAAACCCCTGCAGCTAAAAATTATACCTTTCTGCCCCAACACAGTCTCCTGTATAGAAAGGTACACGATGTTTTTGCCTCCTTCTTCCCCATTTATCAGCTCCTCAACCAGGCTGCTCCCACATTCAGTTACTGCACACACAGTACAAAGTGGTAGCAGAATTACTCCTTCTTCCCAAAGTATGGAAAACAGCACACAAGCCAACAGAGCTACCTTCCCCCATATTACTTCCGGTATCCACAACCTCCCTACTGAATTTCAGGAAACAGAAAGTACAGTCAGCCAAGAACACAGAAATAAAATCAGACAGGGTGTATCAAAGTGCTTCTTGTCCTATGCCACAGTCATGGGATCTAAACATTCTTGTATCATTCACCTTTTTTTTTTTTCTTTTTTTTTTTACTTGCTCTTATGGTATCAACATGTAACAGTAAACATTTTGCTACGAGAGTACAAGAAAAAGAAGCAAAGAAACTAGGTAGGGTTGGCAAGGATGATATACAACTTTTTTTTCAAAAATGTATTGTTTTATATGGAATACAGCAGGAGCAAGTGAAAGAAATATGTTGCACAATGTTACACGGTCTCTTCTTGAGATGGACTTGCATGTGAAGTGAGTTGTCAGCAAAGTAAAGCCTGCATACCTAAATGCATACACTACTAATTCCACCACTCTAAATAAATATATTCAAATTCTTAGGAGACATGATGTCTCTTATGAGAGCCATTTAACGCAGTTCTGTTTCCCAGTTATTACACAGGATTGTGAAAGACGTGCTTTACAAATTCAACAAGTATGTCTACAAACAGAAAACTAATACCAAGTCCTCACAATCTTTTCTACACAAAAATCCCAGTACTAATCTCCACTAAACAAGACCAGTTCCTTCAGATGTGGCTACTGGACACATAACTAGCTAGTTCAACAGAACAAAGAGAGGAGGTATTGGAAAAAAATATTCACATTACAACAGTGGTTTTTTCCAAGTTGAAAATGTCAGAGAGAGAACAAATATAAGTAAAACTCTATTTCATTCACAGTTCTCATCTGAATCACAATTCAACATTAGGAGTTAAAAATATAAAAAGCCATACCATCCAAACTGTATCTAGAAAAACCCCACAAAATTGCTTCTTTTTCAGTTTTCCTTCCTTTAGACTTGAAAGAGATTTGACCACTTTATAAAGACAAGTAATGCAATCAGCAATTGCTATTCAAGTAATAATTTAGCTACAACAGAACTGACACCAGCCTCAGAAAGATACACTAGTTAAAAACCCCACAAATCACTGAGAAACACTTCACACTGCTTTTCTCCTACAACACAAAAATTTTCTGTTTCACATGGTGAGATACTGAAGGGTTTTGTGTAAGTAAATCTTACAAAGATGCTATTATGAAGAACAGACTAAAATCCAATGTAAAAAGTTTCATTTCAGAGGTTTGAGGATTAGAAAGATGTAAGAAAATATATCTCTAATGTCAAAACCTGAATAAAAATCTCTGCAGCTTACCTCGAATGGGGCCTAGGGCTGCATCCTTCGCTAATGCAGTTAGGTCACTTCCAGAGTATCCATCTGTCATTCTTTGTCAAAGGAAAAAGTGGGGTCAAGGAGGAAGGGAAAAAACCAAAAACCTGCTTCAAACCACACCAATTTAATTGCAGATAATCAAAATGTTACTTAATCAGAAGTATTACTTCAATGTTATTTTGCAAGTTTAATAAATCACTCTACGTGATCTGTATTTCACTGCAAGTGATTTTTCACAGATTAAATTTAAAGTACATATATTCAAGTCCTAAATAACATTCTAGGAAAAAAAAAAAGGTAGCAACCAGAATTTGTAGATGAAAACTGATCTCAAGCACATTTACTGTTACGAGAATTCTGTACCAGCAGTTGATGGGCATTTATCAGATTACTGTAACACCAAAACCTCAACTGTCCTGTACTCATTCAATCTGATCAGTACAATGAGAGAACCCAGTACCATGGGTTTAATATGATACAAAAGGAACTGAAAGGAAGGTAAATTCTGCTATCCACTAGGGTTTGTTATTTTAATAAACCTGGCAGATCATCCAAATCCTCAGAACTACAAGAGAGGGAGTAAAAAGAAAAAAAATAAATCAAACCAAGAAGCCAGTCTCTGTGGGAGCTTTTCCAGAATTAGACTTAATATCCAAGTGAACCAATTAAATACTTTGAAGAATAAAGGCCTCCACTGAACCAGGAAGCCACCAATACAAAATGCCAACATAAGAAAAAATAAGTAGTACAGTAGGAAAATTTAAAAACAAAAACCCCACCCTTGCAGAGCAGTGGCTAGCTGCAGTAACAAGAGCTTAGTCTTCTGGAGATCATGAAGTCTGTTATATTTTACAGAAAAAGTTGCAGAGGAGCAAAGGAACACAAAATCATAATGGAGGTTAAATACTTCTCTCTTTCAAAACAAAGAAAAACGGAAAACAAAGCAGGCAGGATGCTCAACTTTTACATTTTCTCTAAACCCTTTAAAATAGGTGTACTCAAGTTGCATATGTAATTTGGTTCTTATATTTGCAGTCTAGAATACAAGACACTGACTGTGTTTTTCCTCCAGTTAGCTATTACTGCAGCCTAAAAGTGGCCTGAGCTAACAGCCTTCAAGTACAGAGAGAATATATTCAGCTGGATTACACATCAGCTTCTGCAATATTACTAAGAGGCTGACATATGCTACATCCAAGACTCTACTAACATCTGGTGTACTACCACAAAGTGAAACAGACTGAAGTACATCTACCTGCATATCTTTGTTATCTCATGCTCTGTTTTCACTCCTTCCTGCCCTACCTGCTTTTTAGTCTAACTTCCTTCACACCCATTATTAGATTTAGGTGACTAACAGCAGTACTGTCTCAATCTTAATGATGAAAAACATAAAACAACTCCGTTTCATAACAGGAGGAAAAAATTAACCCACATTTTCCCAATCAAGTATGAAAGTGAAAAGAATCTAAAATTATCCAGTGCTTGTCTGCTATGTTGGTAATACATTCAACAAGCCTAGTGAGGCACAAGCAAAGAAAACTTGCTTTTTATTTGAAATGAACACCAAGTGCAAAACTGGTGCTACCTTTTTGGATCAGGGAGGAGAGCTGGACTGCTTGAGGGATGGGTGGAAAGAAGCCTCCCCCCCCCTCTGTCCTCCTCAAAGGAAAGAGCTGATGAGCATGTTTCAACAGAAACCTGACTGGGTGTATCCTACACATATATATATATATATATATGCACATATAAAAACACTTTCATACAGCCTGACAGGAAACCATCTTCCCCAAATGCATGCAATTCATGTTGTCACTGTCGGATGATTTACGTTAGTTACATTTTGAATGAATTAAACAGGCTGAATGAATGCAGTAGAGGAATATATTTATTTAGTATAGCTACAAAATACTTACCTAGCTAGTTGAGCCAACTCTTTTTGGGTTAATGGACTTCCTTGCTTGCTTAGAAGATTTTTTAGCAAAATCAATCTTGTCTGAAAAAGATAAAATTATCAGATGTAAAACTCATTTTCATGGAACACTTAAAATTGTGTTGCAAGAACAGAACTACGCTTTTGTCAGTTTGGCTTTTGTGCTTCACCAGTTTAAACTTGCCTATAGTGCTTGTGCAAATAGACTGTACAATATCATCTCTTCAGAAGCAGAGATAGGAATTGGATAACAACAAGACCAAGGGCCTAATTACTAGTATCAAGAAGAAGCCATTAGAATCCTCATGAAAAGTCCTGATCTCCTGTTGAACTGGAAAACATTAAGAAAATTACTTTTATCTTTTGCAATAAAACACTGTCCTTCAGCCAAACAAACATGCTCCTGCAAGTCCTACTTCAGACTTGCCCATGTCTGCTAGTATGTAAGCGACACCTCACTAGTCAAGACATACTGAGTAGCTACCATCAGATTTGCTACTAGCATGAGTGAAAAAAAAAGGCAAAAACTTAAAATAGTTCCCAGAACTAATGCACAGCGTATATGGTCAAGCTGGGCCAGAAGTTAGTTCACAGAACTGTAATCACCCACGAGGGCAAGTTAAGAATATAAGTGTCTTAAAAATATGAGTGGAAAACAGCACTTACTTCCTCGTTTGGTAAAGACACATATACCCGTTTGGTGAATCGTCTGGAAAAAACCCAAACATAAATACATTGTTCACACTGTTCTATAACTATTTAGCACATACAAATCTAACATTTGGTGTGGTTAAGTGACAAAATTTCACTTCCATCATCAAATTCTAGGAAGCAGAACTAGAGATTTTGAAAAAAACACCAACAACCAACCAAACAATATGTATAAGCCACTGGTGTCACCTTACTCTTATCTCAAGTTACAACACTTGTCCCAGAGGGGAAACACTCTAAAGATAGAAACACCACTGACTACCAGCAACAAAATGAGGCATCTCTTAATTTTTACACAAAAAAGTCTTTGGAGTAATTTCTTCAGGCAGTGCTGACATATCTATTTTCCTCAATCAAGAATGAAATGAGAATAAAGTATGAGTACTTCTAGCAAAAAAGTCCTAAGGCAAATCTACAGCAAGATCTGCAGTTGCATAGGACGTCAAAAGTCCAATATTCACAGCGAAGAAATACTGGATTTTTGGTCAATCTGGAATACTGTTTAAATTTTCTCCTTTATTCTGCCATTAAGATCCAAATAACAAAAAAGCAACAGATGCAAGAAATTTAAAAAACACCGACTTGATCTCAACAGGTACTGCTGTTTCAGACAATTCCAAGACCATCGTGGTTGTGCAGACACATCCCAAAAGAGAAGAGTAAAGCCCCTCTTAGGGAGGTTAAATAATTTAACCTTGCTGAACAGCTTTTATTTATTACAAAGCTTCACCAAGATACTAAGCAAAACCTGTTCTTAGTGAATATCATCTTACTATATATTCAGAAAAAGAGACATTTTGATACCTGAGAACAGCATCATCAAGCTCCTGAGGCCTATTTGTTGCCCCCATCACAAGTATTCTGTCCTCTCCAGAAGACTGCACCTATATAATGTAGGAAGGCAAGACAGCTTTCAGTTTACACAGTCTACATTAAGTAGAAACACAACAAAACCAGTTAGAGACTTGCCATGTATTCAGCCCCCTGATGGGATCTCACTATATATGCTTTTTTCCTCCTCATTAAGGTAGATTCAAAATATTCCTCAGATAAATGTAAAGTCAAACTAGGAAAAGGTTAAGAAAAAAAAAAGTCTTGCTGGAGAAAACTGAGACTATAAAACTATAAAAGGCATTTGTAAGTTTAGTCATCAGGAGATAATTATATTGAAAAAGCCAGAGACTTTTTGGGGTTTTAACACCAAACATTGTTTTGAAGCCTACAGGGTGAGAAACAAAACTTTAAACTAAAATATAACCAGAACCACAAAATCAGATCAGAGATCCATCTAACACAGGCCTCACAGGAATCCAGTAATCAAAATACGCTACAAAATAATCATAATAGCAGAAAGACACAGCAATTTCCTTCCCAATTCACTCAGTTGATTTTATACCCAAGAATATGGAGACTTAGACCTTCCAAACTTCAGAGAAAACACTGGGCTATCAGAGACATTATTATTCACTTATTGTCCAATTCTTCACAGATTTAAGTTCACTGCTACCTTACCATGTTCAAAAGGTTCCCCAAAAATATTGTATGACATAGTTACACCTTAAATATTAAGTCAGCAAACCTTGCATTATGCTTATTTTTCCCTTTTATTTTAAGGGAAAACTCTGCATGTGTGTGTAACAATTTCTGCATATCACTGTCACATTGCATTATTTGTCCTAATTCATCCATTTTGGAGTTTCTCCCAACCTTGCTGTCTCTCCATATTGTTATCTGCTCCTCCTGTACCTCACTACTGTTGCTTCACCACTGTAGCAATATTCCACTGTGCTAATGGAACATAAACTAAAATTATTCAATACAAGAACAGTGCTGTGACAGAAAAATATCCTGATACACATTTGTGCGCGTGCTCCACTATGAAACCCAGTTCCTCTTCCCAGGTATTGCATTCATGCCATTAAATACTTCTTACTGTATTCTGCCTTCTCTAGCTTATGATGCCAAGGAAAAAGTTATAGTTCAATGGAAGTTGTACTAACACAGAAATTAATCTTTCTGATGTGTCAAAGCTGTGTATACATGAGATATGTGTGTACATATATATATCATCTGAACTAGTCTGTTTGAAATCCTCATCCCTCAAGTCTCACCCCCTGACAGTGCATGCTTGTGACATATTCCTTTGAAACCAAAAACTACTTAAAAGCCATTTAATCTTGGTTTACTTTGCTAGAATAGAGAGAAGTGATTCATCAAATCATGCAATTGCAAACATGGATTCAACTCTCCCTGACCCTCAAATGTCCCTCTTGCCCTGTAAGAACATTTGTCCTCACAGCTCCTTTACTATTGCCATCTGTTATCCTTTCTTCTCTGTCCATAATCTTCTAACACATTATTACAGCTCATCTCCAGATTGCTACCTTTCAGTCCAGACTGCATTTTCCAGAATATTACAGTAAGCAGGTAGAAAATTCAGAACAACCAAAAAAAGCTGTTTGCTGATGACAGTGAGGTGGGAGGGAGGCTGAGCTAAGCCCCAGCAGCCAAAACCTTTGTAATTCACCTATAGGTTGTACTGGCACCCACTATATTAGCCAATTTAGCTAAATTAAGCAATACCAAGACTAAATACTTACACCATCGAATTCTATTAAAAATTCTGTTTTTAGACGCCTGCTAGCGTCATGTTCACCTTCTCGTCTTTCACATAAAAGGCTATCAACTTCATCTAAAAAACAAAGAAATACATCTTAATTAAGCATACCACATCATAGTCTTTGTATTTGCCCAAGTTCCTTTGCTAATAGAGGGCTCCATTAAGAAAGACCAGATCTTTATTCCTTAGGAGCCAGACAGATCTTACGAAAGTTTAAAAACTTGTATTATGTGTTGACCTTTGAAGAGGTAATGCCAAGCACAGATGAGAGGGGAAAAAAAAAATATATATATATATAAACCTTTCTGATGAAAACTGCTACTCAGGACAAGCAAACCCATTTGCATATTTGATGTTTAATGGACTTACTCTGTAAAGGCAGTACAGTATTTTTCTTTTTGAGAGCACCTCTTCCCACTATTACCACCAATTAAATAATGTAACAGTAATTTAACATGCTTTATATGAACTACTGATTGGCCAGCAGGTCATATCTGCAGAACTACCCAAAAGAAGATTACCCAACTATTCCAATAGTTAATTACTTACTAATCTCTAGTAAGCAAGATTATTTAAGAAAATAAATAAAAGTTAACATTTACAGTCTTACCAATAAAAATTATAGAAGGCTGAAGTTCTCTGGCTACTGCAAATAGAGCACGCACCAGTTTCTCCCCTTCACCCACCTAAAATAACAATAAACTGGTTTTGGAGTGGGTTAAAAATTTTTACAAGACAACTAACAGAAGGACCTACAGAAAACCTAGCTGGTAATCAACCACACTCAGTCCATTTATACATATTCAGATTATCACTGGTTCAGTACATACAATGCTATTGTTTACATCTTAAAAGAAACATTACAACTTCTATTATAATCACAACTGAGTTAATTGTCAAGAGATTTTGGTGCCTAAATTACCACAGTGAAAGAGAGCTGGGACCCAACTCATTCACTTTTTAAAGATGAAAAACCCCACAACCACTCATCTGCATTACTGTCAGTGTCATCGCTGAGCTGCAAAAACCTTTGACATTGATTGATCACAAGCACAAAACGAAATTTCTTTACTTCACAAGTCACTTTTTAAAAACTATGTTCACTATAGGCTAACAGTTCGCCAAGGACTCATCAGAAGTCTCTGGCTTTCTTAAGCCCCAATTACAGCATAGGTGTTTTCAAATCAATACAATTTACAGCCATTACTTACATATTTTGAAGTCAGGCTCGCTGCGCTGATGTTAAAGAAAGTAGCATTTGATTCTGCAGCAACTGCTTTGGCCTAAGAGAGGGGGAAAAGCAAAAGTATTTTTTAAAACATTATATTGAAGATAGTTCTCTGCATCTGTAGTGAATACTCATGTCCTGATTGCTGATTTTGAAAACCCCTATTTGTTCAAAGGGAGCACCTTGTAAATGGTACAGAAAACTTCTGTCCAGGCCATTTACAAATGAGAATGGATATGCAGTCAAACCAAAAGAGAAATTTTCAGACTCCCATAGACTTCTCTACTCCCATTAGCTCCATAGCCAACCACAACTTGCCTTCTGAAGAATAAAGGTCTCCATTTCCTTTCAATTCATCCTGAATAGACATCTAAGCCAGTTTTAACTAATTTAGGGCGGTAATTTAAGGTATCAGTTGGAATTATGGTGGTTTTTCCCTTCCTTTATCTATGCAAAAGCTGTTTTCAGAGGAAAGCTAGGAAAAATAATCAGTTGGAATGCTCATTCAGACTACCCCTCTTCTTTAACAGTTTCACCATAGTCAAGAAATGGTGATTCCCTGGTTATAGAGTCTAATTTTAGTGATTAGGAATTATGTTCCAGTATGTCAAACATAACAGATGAGCCTACATGAGCTGCTCAACATTCACACTCCTGCACTTCAGAGCTGATGCAGCTCCAGTGTTAGCAGAGAGTGTGCAGCTGCAGCCACACCATGTGATGCAGGACGATGTGCCTGGCTCAGCTGCACCAGGACACTCGATCCCTGCCTGATGGGCAGTCGTGTTGCTCCAGCTCCCTGGACCTAGCAAAAGCTGAGAAAACAACCTGCAGCCAAGCAGTTCCACAGCCCTTACGCTCTTTGCACAGCCGTGTGCAAGTGAGACAATCCCCTTTTTTGCTACTGTGCTAGCTCCCCCTTTCCAAAATGTACTTCTAGTATGTTTCAGTGGAAAGCAGATAATTTCTGATTAATCACTGCTGTACAAAACAATTAACCCACTTCCTTTTGGTCTCTCTGAAAATGAAACCTGGACTTGCTGGTTTAACTTTTGAAATATTACTTGTCATAGTGAAAATAACTAAAGAGAGAACAGTTTAGCAATACCCTCCACAAAACCCAGGGTTAAGAGCAATTTTGCATTTTTATATATAAAATGACACCATAATACATATTCTGTAAGAATGTACAGTTTATTACTCCAAGCCCCAAACTGAAAGCCACCCCTTGTGGTTACATTTTAAGCCCATCAACTCAAGCATGAAGTAATTTTCTCACCAACATTGTCTTCCCATTTCCTGGCGGGCCGAACAGCAGTAAACCACGAGCAGGAGCTCTCAGACCTGTAAATAACTGAAAAGGCCATCATCATAAGTTATCTTCAAAGACTTGAATAAAATGCTGCTTCACCTCTGCAAGAGAATGGTTTAAGACTGAGGAAGGGCTGACTGGCTAGCACTTACAGTAGCAGTACCACAACAGTACAGGCTTTGAGAGAACTACACTCCCTTACTAACTTGACCTAATGCACACCACTATTGTTTCCCACACAGCAGGTAAATTACGTTGTAACTGTTCTGCACATGGATGCACTGTGAAAGCAGTTTAAAACACTTTCCACAAGACAGACTAGCCTATCGAGTTTAAAGCATCAATTCCAGTTAAAAAGGGAGTAATGCAGGTGTATAGTAGGAGAGCTAAGTAGTCTTCCTACTAACTCCATATGGAAGAACTCCTTCATCTTTCCTTATTAAATGAAACCTGAGAAGACAAGCTTCCAACGAAATGATTTAAAATATTACTTAACAACCACCTACTCTCTCTATGCTACTGATAGTCATCTCCTCTCTCTCACTTTGCACTAGATTCATCTTTCCTTCTCTATAAAATTGCCCCCACCATATGTAGCATCACATCAAGTCTACAAATTCTCACAGAACACATAACTTTTAGTTATTACTCTTGCCTGTTTTCTCTAGCACTTTCCCTCAAAAGTTTCAGAGTTTCTCTTTTGGTCTCACACTCACCCCTCCCTTCCAGCTTCCAGTAATTCCAATAAACAAGCAAAAGCAATAGGAGGGTATCTCATATACATCCCATGTGTAAACAGCACTGTCAGCAGGCATTTCTTTCCACAATATCCATGACAACAAATAGATCCATTATCAGTGTTCTATTTCTGTCATGACCGACCAACACATGTTTACTCTATTATTTCATCATCCACAACATTTTGTTTGTCTTGACTCTAATCACTAGAAGTAGTTACCCGGCTATTCATTAAGTGAACACTCCAGTGTTTCTGCTTTCCATGCTGCATACCACCATGTGCATTTTTTTTGTCTGACTTCTTTTGTCCGAAATAATTCTTGGGGAGTTCCACCATTTTCACACAGCCCAGATCAAATCTATAACTCTTCCTCACCTTGATCATCACCTACAGTTCGGCTGCAATTGCCATTTATCACTAAGACACACTAAGCTTTTCAAGTTTTTGTTAACAGACTAATTATACTAAACATGGTCTGAACTAACTGCTACCATTTCATTAGCATCTGACCACTGAAATAGTTGCAGTGTTTCCTGTTTAGGTACATCAACTTTTGCTCTCCTACAAAAATACCACTAATTGGCTTGTTAAATATGAATTTGAGTTCAAAACTCATTAAGATTAAAACTGAACTAGTGTTAATTTACTAAGTATCCCCCTATAGTTGCCACATCTAGTGTGTTCAATGACAAGGAATAAAACCAACCCTCTCTACTTCCAAGGAAAGGTTAAAAATTCACGGGATTCTCTGTCCTTATTACATCTCAACCCACACCAAGGTCAGGCCCATTGCTAGCTACAGTAACATGAGACAACCTTACTGAAGATACCACGTTACCAGAAAAGAGTCACAGCTACTCCAAGCTCCAACCCAGCTCCTTGTGTTAGTATCACAAACAACACTCCTGACATACTACTGCACTGTAGTAACAGAGATGCTATAATGACATCTTCCTTCTGCCTAACAACATCTGAGCACACACATTTGTTGCTACAGCTTTGTTTTCCTTACACCTCATATTTCTGTGATGCTATGCCAGGTTTAGGGTTTCTTCCCTACACTGCTTCAAAACCAGTTGCTGCATTAAGAGGAAAACCACAGAGCAACTCCAGTCACCTGTCCATGTGACAAATGAGACCCACAAGCAAACAAAGTTCAAACAGTAATTTTTCTTCAATAATCACAGAATTATAGATTGGGCTGGGTTGGAATGGACTTTGAAGATCATCTACTTCCAACTTCCCTGCCACTGACAGGGGCATTTTCCACTACTGCTCAAAGCAGCTTCCAATCTGGCTTTGGACAACTCCAGGATGGGGCATCTACAACTTCTCCGGGCAACCTGTTCTAGTGCCTCACCATCCTCACAGTGAATAACTTCTTCCTAATATCCAAATCTAACCTACTCTCAGTTTGAAGCTATTTTCCCTTGTCCTGTCACTACTTGCCCATGTAAACAGTTCCTCACCAGTTTTCCTGTAGGTCTCCTTCAGGTACTGAAATAATGTAATACAGTCAAGCCTGGAGCCCTCTTTTCCTCCCCAAGCTTAACAACCCTGATTCTCTTAGCTTTTCCTTATAGGAGAGGTGCTCCAGCCTTCTCATCATGTAGGTGTTCCTCCTCTGGACTCGCTCCAGCAAGTCCACGCCCTTCCTGTGCTGGAGACCCCAGAACTGGACACAGTACTCCAGGTGGGAATCTCATGAGTGCACTGCAGGAAATCATTGCATGCTATTTCCTCAAAAGCACTGCAACTTTCAGTAGGTTCAGCTTTAGAAAATGATCAATTTAACTTTTTCTTACAAGTAGCTCAGAAAATTCCAGTAGTATACAGACTAGGCCTGAATCTAGGCAGTCACAGTAGCTGAGGTACCATCTTTGATAAATAAAAGCCTTAATGATCAATTTCCATACAGTCAAGTAAAGAGGAAATCTGCCCTCAAATGTTGTATACCTCAGTGTATTTGCTTGTTCACCCCACTTCTTTGCGTCCTCTCCATCTGTGAATAAACTATTCAGAGTGTTTAACCAACATCCTCACAGAGAGGATGACCAAAATAACACTAACATTTTTCCAATCAGATAGTGTCACAACCTAATTTACCTATACAAAGCTCTTCCATTTCACTCTTCCAGTTCTGGGCTTTGTCCTTTACATGGCCATATAGGGCTGGACACACAGCTATAGCCATCTGGAATAGTCAGCCTGACAAACAGTGAGAAATTTTGTTTGTTTGCTTTTGCTGTTTGTTTTTTTTTATGGGATTGTGGGGCTGTTGTGGTCTTGGTTTTGTTTGGTTTTTTTAGGGGTTTGTGGTTTGCTGATTTGGTTTGAGGACTGGGGTTTTTGGGGGTTTCTTTTTTTTTAAAGCTCTTGCTCCAGTCACTTTCTGCAACATTGATTAACCAGAAGACAAGAATTTCACGGTAGTATTTTAACACATAAATCCTGTATTCTCCTTTTCCAAGTCGGCTATCACCACACAGCTACACTTAGCAATCATAATCAGTAAAAACAGGATTCAAGAATCGTCACTTCATGTGAGAGGCACAGTACATTTCTTTGATCCTGTCACAGATTGATAACAATACCCAGTTGCTTACCTCAGGTCTAAGAGAGGGAAGGATAACAATTTCTTGCAAAGCTTGTTTAGCCAGTTCCTGCCCTGCGATATCATCAAATTTGACAGCTGGCCCACTAACAAAGAAATGGAATACTAATTAGTCTAACAATGAGATACTCTTTTTCAGCTGCAGCTGACTAATTTCATGCATTTGACTATTTATACAGAACCCTTTTGAGAAAAGCTACAACTTATGTTGTTAAGTATTTTAAAACACAAGCATTTCTGATTTGAATTTTCATCCTTTTGCCAAAGTAACAATAAAAAAACCCCCATCCAAAACGATCCTCAAAAAAACCCACAACAAAGTAGAAGCACTAATTTCATTCCAAGTGGACCAAGATTGTACTGAATGAAAAACTGATTTACTGGACTGAAAAGCCTACTTTTCTTCATACTTACCTATCAACAACTTCATTTAAGATAAGATTAGCAAGATTACTGTCCACATTTCTAAATATCTTCGTGTCTTTCTTTTTTCGAGGAGCAGTGGTAGGAGTAGAAGGTTTATTTGTTCTGCTATTTTTAGGAGCAGCCTGGAGAGGGGGGAAGAAAAAAAACCCAAAAACCCCAGATAAATACTTTATAAGTATAGTGTTGAACAAAATAAAATCTACATTTCATCTGCTCAGTAAAACAGCATGTTAATACCCAGTATTCTAATGCTGTATTTTGCCATAAATCATACTATCATTAGTCAGCCACAAGTAGAATATCTTAGGCTCCAGTGGTGAAGAGTCTTTGGTTTGGGGTTTTTTTGTTTGATAATTAATTTATTTAACTATAATATTTTCCCCCAGCATACTCTGGAAATAAGCATCACAAACCATCTCAGGTTCTCAACACCTATAAGCAAGAATTCCTACTGCTGTCATACTTTGTAACAGGCCACTTAAAAGCCTTCATATTATATCAGCTACAATGTTGCTGATATAATTCATGAATTCATGTTCACTCCATTCTGCTCTTCATTCTACTTTACTGTGAATAAGGATGGTAGGGGAAAAGATGGGTCAACAAAAATGCTGTATTTTTCTGTATTCATGGTATAGGACTGACTTCTGTGTTTCAGTCACAGCCTAACCATAATTTGCTTTTCAATGTGGTTGCAATACAACCTGTGTGTGCATTCATGCTTTGAAGTTAAGAACATGTGGGGGAAAAAAATCTTCTAGTTCTGGAGTAAGAGGTTTTTTCCCCTCCATCTTTTACATACTGGAAGTAACACTTATTTTTCATCTAGATAACTTTCACTCCGTTTCCCAGGCAATTTTAAAAACAAGTACTATTTATTACTGTGATTATACTAAAAATTCATTTGCCCATGCACCCACCTGATGCCCTCCAATTTCTAAAATCCACTCTGCAGCCTAGCTCAAGAGATTTGGCCAAAAACTTGGGAGTTTCAGTTTTTTCAAAAAACTTTCTGCTGCTACACCACTGCAATTAAGGCATTAAATCCAAAGCTTGTTCTGGAATTTACACTGACTTTTCAAGTGTATACTTCCACATTTATCCTCACCATACCTTGTGAGTTGAAGGTGCAGGATTAGATGCTGGTCTAGACACAGAAGATGATGATATCCCACTGTAGCTGGGCGTTCTGTGGTGACCTGAAAGGCCTGTGGATCCAGTTTTTGCAACAGTCTTTGAACGAGGAAGGGAATTACTTGTGTGTGTTAAGGGGTCCTTCTTTTTTGGAACTGCTCCACTTTCTATAAAGAAAACCAGTGGCATAAGAACAGTGGCAGCAGTCATACTTTTACCATCAACTGCAACTACAAGATAGAATTGTTGAAACATATAATACAGTATTAGAGCAGAATAACGTACATTTCTAAAGAGGTTTAGTGTTTTTAAGGGGATACTGACTGCTGCTTCCACCTACAGCTAAAATTCTAATTTTTAGGAGCTCTCAAAATGAACCCTAGTAAGCCATCTTAGAAAAGCCAGACATAACAGTCCTGTTATCAAGGGAAGAACACTATCTATTCCTTATGATGCAAAGTCTTCTGGCTTGTGTTCTGCTGCCTTCTTTCCCAAGAACTCTTGAAAACAATCATCATAATAACCCCCAAATTTCAAGCCTTTAGATTCAGTGTTCATTCTCTAAGTGACATTAGCAGGCTAGTCAATTGGATGCTAGCTAACATTATCTAGCACCTTCCGCACAGAAGCTTCACCAAGGCATTTTAATCTGGAAAAATTACAAGAGTTATACCTGCAAGTGACTGTCAAGTGCTTTTTCTTTCAACTTGCTTTCACTTTAGGAATCTCAAGAAGTAAGTAAATTCTGAATGGACAGCTCTGAAGCAGTTTACCTTCCTACATTAAAAATTAAGTCTTAAAATACATTGAAACATCACCAGACATTCCACTCACACTACTTATTCACCTCTATGATGAAGCAGGAAAGTCTCAAATTAGGTGACACACAAACTTGAAATATTTGCCACAGGTCATCAAACTACAAAAAGCCATTTTGATCCAGAGTAAACAAAATAGCACTTGATGTCTACGCTCTCTGTATGACATACATGATAAAATAAACTTCCTTGGCACAGAAATGGCCAAGTGTAAAACATCAAATCAGAGATTAAGAGATAAGAATGTGATACAGCAAGCAAGCAGGTTGATCAGGCTGGTTAATGATTAGAGCATAGCTTTAGATCACAGTATTTTTTGTGGTGGGAATACACTACTGGAAACTGTCTAGTACAGTACCGTCATCTGTGACAGAAACTGTAAATACTGTCTTATTCTATATCTTTTCAAAAGGATTAAAGTGGTTTTTTATTAGGTAAGAGAAATAAGGGCATCAGAGGTAAGGAAACTCAAGATAGATTTCAGCTACAAGTGTCTTCACTAGGATTGTAGAAACTTGCTACTCAATTTGACCTGCTAATCTTAAGGAACAGGCCAAAGAGCTCTGATTTTTAAGGAAATTAGTGACTCTATGAAGAATTTTTAACTTAGAACATTGCAGTTCAATGAAAAATACTTTTAGTAAAAAGCCTTGTAATTCTAAATGTTGTGTTTAAAAAATTCAAAGAATACTTGAGTCAAACAGTATCATGGAAGGATTAATTAATAGTTACTACGTTCTCAGCCTCTTTAAACATTCTAACAGGAGCAAATCTCTACACAGCCTGCAGGTATCCTTAACAACCCAGTGAAAAAGTTTCTAAAGCCTTTCTTCAGCCACAAATCCAGCCCTTTTTAGAGTTACAGAAACTCTGCAGTGGTCACAATAAACAATGCTGATGTATCAATATGCAAGAAACAAGGCAATTTGAAGAATATCATTAAGTACATTTACCTGTAATGTTTCTTGTTAAAAACAAACAAACAAACGAAAAAACAAAACAAGAAAAACCACCAAAACTGGCTACTGACTAAATCACACACAGTTCCAGAGCTGGATACAGTTACTTAGTCATTCCTGCACAGGAATTTAGACATCAAAAACTCTTTAAAATTAGGCAGAGTTAGTAACTTTCAAGTTCAAAAAGCAGTATATGAATCTATTAAAACATCTAGCTACTCAGCACTTTGACTGGTCCAATTTAATCAAAAGGTGGCACTCAGTTTGGGTGGGGTTTTTTTAGCCCACCTCAACCTCATTTGCACAGCTGGCTTGAAGTCAACATGGGAAGGCTTCAAAAACCTAAATTAGTTTTTCTCCATGTCCTTCACCCTAACATGCTGCTCAATTATCTCACTCTACCAGAACTACCCCCACGCATTGAGAACAATACACAGATATTGCAATTTTGAGGGTCATAAAATTGCACAGGTAAGGAGTATTTCAGGAAGCTGGAAACAGAAGCAGGGAAAGAAGGGAAAAGAAACAAGGTTTTAATACAAACTACGATTTACTCTAACGGCGCCTTCAGGATTCAAGACCAGTAAATTTACACATTTTGTTGTCAGTCCTGATGGGCAGCACATAAAGAAGCACTGATGAACAGCTCCTGAACATAGCTGTTTGTTGAGTGTTAATTCCAGAGGGAAATTTCACTTTATATACAAATTTTCATTGAAGTAACAAATAAAAATGTTAACAAACTGTTCAGAATTACAGTTTATCTGAAGTTAACCTATTTCTAAAGCACAAGGTGTTTAAGTGAACATCACTTGTCAGACAGCTCCATTATGCAAGATACGTATTTTGCTGTAACAAATGCAAAACCCCCCAAACACATTTTTTACCCATTTTTATTTGTCATCTACTGAAAGACTGGAAATACATAGCAAGTGACCTCAAAACCCTCACAATATCTCCAGCAGCCTTTTGCCAAATGTTTCACTGTTCTGTTTAAAGCAATAAGGAAGTGCCTAAAATATGCTCTAATCACAAAGAGACACCATGGAATTTTTTCAAGTGTATTTGAAACACTGAACAAGTTCAATTGTCTGCTTCAAATATACTTATAGGATAGTAATAGATGCTTAATCAGTTTGATTTTACTCTCTAATTCTGGACAAAATAATTTACTTTATAGCTCCAGGCTAACACCACTGGATTACACAGACATAATAGCTGTCTGGTCCTGAAAGCATCCCTGCAATTTCAATCTGCCACCCAAACACACACACAACACAAATTACAAACAAGCAAGTAGTAAAATTTTGTTCGGGGTTTTCTAAGTTTCAGACAGAGGCACTCAATTTCAGACTCCCTTAAAGAGAGAAATGTCACAAGTTATTATATAATATATACACTTACTATATTAAACTGGTTTTAAAGATAAAGTACAAATATGTTTGAACAAATCTAAGAGAAGCTTGATTATACTAAATACCTGGAAATGCAAAAACAATCTTAAAAATATGCAGCTGTAGCTCATTTATTTAATATAACAACATCCTTTATATTTCTAAGAAGCAAACCCATTATATTTTCTTTTCTGCATTTAAACCAGATTAAAACA
Organism: Corvus kubaryi; assembly: GCF_017639235.1. Lineage (NCBI taxonomy): Eukaryota > Metazoa > Chordata > Aves > Passeriformes > Corvidae > Corvus > Corvus kubaryi. The sequence continues at coordinate 1,948,721 of NW_024581051.1, forward strand.
CATGTAAATAAACAAGCTTCTACTAGCCTCTAACTTCTTAAGCATCCAAAAGAACATTTTAATTCAAAGTAATAGCAGCGATTCCAGTATTTCAGAACAATTTCCAGCCTTTAGTTGTGACATCTTAAAAATCATGAGTGAATATTCCTCAGAAATTCCCTACATATGCCTACTGATAAATAATATAAAGGGACTAAAACAAGTTATTGTATGTGATCTGTGGACACCAACTTGGGAAAAAAAAAAAAATCCACCTGTCTAGAATTATCTGTAACTTTATGTATGTAGTTGCATTTAAAAAAAAACAACAAACCCAAAAAACTTTAAATTGCTGCTTAAAACTTGCAGCAATTGCAAGACTGATCATTATTTGGGATCAGCATTCATAATAGCCCCCAAAATTGCAACTCTTCAAAAATTCAATTCAGATTTTTTAAATAAGTAGATTCAAGTAATAGAAGCTTACTTTACAGAAAGCTCCAGCAACTAAGAAGGACCCGCTGCATGTTTTAAATGGTAGCACAGTTAACACAGGCCAGGAATTACAGCTGTTCTCCTTTCTGAACTGACAGAGACACATCAGTCAAAGATCTGCTTTTGTCAAATTATGCTGTTAAAAACAATCTTACTGCTACTTGTTCTTCTACTAGGGGAACTCCTTGGAAAACATCAGTATTAACAGTAGAACTTTTGCAGCATGACAAACATTGCCAATATATGTCTACTATTAAAGACAGGCCAGCAATTCCCTGCATGTGAAAACTGAGAGAAAATACTAGCTAACTGCCCAGTATTCATGTCAAGGTTAATTAAGAGAAATTTAATGCTTTCTCTGGCCATCCATCATGCTGAGATTTACACATAAAATGGTACACCAGAATTACTGTAATACTCTAAATATTGTATGACTAGTAAATGAGTTCATAAAATTCAAACTCTGCCTTTGGCAAGACTGGCATAATCTCCTTCCCTAGCTTGTTTAAAAACAAAAAACAACAATCCACAGTGCAAAGGAAAGCAAGTACATCTGAGGAGAAAAACTACAGGTAAATTGTTTTACATCTAATTTAAGACTGCTATGAGAAGAAGAATAATGAATATTAAATTAACATTATTTCAAAATAAAGGTTTGGGTCAAGGCTACTTGTTATTACTCTTTAGACAAGTTACTGCACAGCCCCCTGCAACTGAAGGGCAGGTGATACCACTGCAACGAGGTCTTGAAAAACCTCAGCATAAATCTGGAAGATAAACTTTCAAGAAAAATCTCTAGCTATTCATGTAAGTTTGGAAACCACAAATGTTGAAGACAGGGATAGGTAGTAATTTGTGCTAGAATCAAGTAAATTGGTCAGGAAGGCTGACACAAATAGCATTTTGAGAGAACGAAGAATCTCAAATCAGTAACACTTTGGAAATATAAAAAATGTGCAATATAGCTGTGAGAACAGAATCTTACACAAAATTATGAAGCAAAAAACATCTGTAAAGACTCTGGCCTTTAAAGCAAATCAAAGAAAACAATGTAATTTTATACCAAATGATGGGCAAAAATACACTTTGTTCCTATTAAAAGTAAGAATGACTATGACTCATACTTCATGAAATCCTGAACTTTTAAAAAGCCCAACCTGATCAGGCAACAGTGCAGGTAATACTTTCCACATATAGAAAACCAAGCTTATGCCAGAGCCCTGTGGCCCAATACCTCTGAAGTACCTCTCCCTTCTCAGTAACAGCAGTTCTCTTATCTGAAGTAGCCTGCAAACTGATTTTGTAGTTTTCTACGATTTTGGTCATCTACTTTGTATTTTTAAACTATTAGAGCTGTCCATATGAAAATACTATTTTACATGTATAAAAGAAGAACAACAGCAAGATGATCAGCAGATTGAAGCAAAACCACCTTTTTACACTGCTTTTAAGAAAAAGTGTATTACTAGTATGTTCTTACAAAAAATATGCCCTTGCCCCACACCCCAAATAGAGAGACAGAGAAAGCAAGCACAAGAGCATAGGCACCAGCCATTTAAGAAATTCAGATGCTTGTTAATAGCCTTTCATTGTACTGTATCAGGGATCCCACAGCTGCAATCATTCAGTATTTTGGGTAATCCTCTGACTTCCACAAACTATAAATCTCAAGTTTACCTTTGGCAGATGGAAATGCAAGTAGAAATGGAACAAGCCTCTTGAAGTCTTGTTCAAAGTAATCAGTAGACACCTGGTACCTGATTTTTTTAGTGACATGCTCTTCAGTCCTTCTGTCTCTCCTCAGATTCCACTGAGTCTGGTAAATGAACATTCTTTCTTATCCCACACTCCTTTTCAGAAAGCGGGAACACTCTCAGAAAAATGCATTCCCAGAAGAGCACAGCCCTTTGCAGCTGTTTCCTCCACAGTCTGGCTGAAGTGGATCATCTTCTCTAAATCACCCGAGTATGACTCCAAACGCGTAAATGGGCTAATACCATGTTGCACAAGTTTACCAATAGCGACCACCTTCTGCTACAACAACTTCTGTGAATACAAACACCTGCCACAGAACTGGCAAAACATTTCTCCCTTTCCAGTAGATGCCAGTGGATCTTCTATGCTTTGTTAGTAAGAGATTTAAGTATATTACAATTTTTAAGACTGAAAGTTCAGTCTAACCTTCTGCAGTATTCTATTCTGAGATACATCGAGACAAAGTACAAGCAAATATTTAGAAAAGAGTGTAAAGAAAAAGCTGTTCATATTAAATAGAACATGTTGTCAACTTTTGTGTGTATATGTATGTATTTGTTCACAGTGTGTCTAGCCAGTCTGATAAAAAACCAGGAGTTGTACTGACTCATTTAAGACAGAGTGTTCTCAAGGTCAATCTACATAACTACACTTTTTTGACACAGTTAAAACAAAAATCAGTAATGTAAAGGTGCCTAACATGAAACAGTTCCACTACTTCAACTTGTTATACTTCAGAAAGAATAAAACCAAACAGTAAGATGACTTCAAAACTAGAAATGGATCTTAAAAAACCCCAAAAAACAAACAGAAGAAAAGCATGTGGTTTACACTGTTTCAGTTTACTTAATTTAAAAACTGAATACTGTTCTTACCCAGTAGACAAGCTCTATGAATTCCAGTGCTTGTTAGCTCTGTGTTTTATTTAACTTCATTGTAGTCTACTGTACAAATTATCATTTGAGATCACTCTTGTGACAACAGCTTACTGCTGGCTTAAAACATTCCCCAAAGACAATTCACAAACCTCGCCGTAACTTTACACCTTGTGTATGGACAAAAAAGTTTACTTCTGCTATTTTAGTAAGTTTGGTTCAGTCTTCTGGGAAAGGATTAAAACAATGTTCTTTGACAAAATGCAAGAGCTGCTGTCATTCCCCCATCATTTCAATTGCATATGACTTTCTTGATGTAAAAACCCCCTGAAATTTAAAGTTGCTTAATGCAAATGCACATTCACAATATCATAAAGGAAGAGCTAATTAATATAGGCACAACATATAACCTATATATCTGACATTGACTTTGACACTTTCTAAAACAGCTTTAATGTAATTCCTTGAAGACTATAACATGAGAAATATTTTCTAAAATGTTGCCTTAATAAATAGACTTGAATTGCAGGACAGTCATCATAAGAGAAAACTGAATACTACAAAATAAAACAGTGTTGTCAGAGCCATGGAAAGGATGGAATGAATTTTACACAAAGTCTTTAAAAACAGAAATATAAATAATTCTATTTTAAAGCTGGTGGGGCCAGAATATAACATTGCATTATTTTGCCTTGTAATACACCAGAAAGTGAGAGACATCCCTTCAATAGGCGCTGGTAAAACCAAACCCACCTGACTGGAGATGTCCATTGCGGCATGCCAGGTTAGTACTGTCATTATAGACCTCCATTTGCGGCTTGGACATTTGCAAAACTGCCTGCAGCTTCTCTACATAGTAGACAGAGGGGGAGGGAGGAAAAAGGACAAAATAAACAAACAAAAACCAAAAATGAACCAAGAAAATTTATGTATGTTGAACACAGAAATGTCAAGTTTGACTTTGTTATAGTTAAAGATAAAAGGAATATTTCTATCTATTTTACACATTCAACAAATGTGTAAGAAAATTCTGTTAGTATGAGCATGAGTGAAAACAGCTTTAAAACTCACCATCTATGGCTGAGTTTATTACAACAATCTTTCCAGTCTAGTGATTGCAGTTATTTCTCAAAAACAATGTTCAGGATTAACTCAATTTAATTTACTAAATATTTATGTTGATAACCCATTTCTGAAAGTCCTCCTCAAGGTGTTACTTTTGACCAGCTGCAAGGAGTCCTCACTTCTCTGCATGAATGTTTCACTTAAGTAGGAAAAGCCAGTTAACACTTTACAGAAACCTTCAAGCTTAAAGCAGAACACCATATATATCTATTACAATGATGTCTTTTAAGATCTCTATATAGATATTTAATCGCCTTGAAATTAAGTCAATAAAGTTGTCATGCAAACTGTGTTCTTTAGGAAGATTAACTTCAGAAACACCTGAATACCATATTTATAAATCTAAAGATTAAGGAGGAAGAAATTAACTCTGAGAAGTAATGAAAACAGACAAACCATAAGTCAAAGAGGTGTAAGGCTGCAAACACAAAAAAAGAATTAAGAGCTACTTGTTCTCTGCAGCCCAGATACCACTCCTGCTTTAACACTGAAGTTAAAAACCTCTAGGCTGTACTTCTGGGGCCCTTTATTGCCTCTCCCACCTTTATTTCACACACACCCCTCTTGTTTTAAAAACAAACCACAGTCTATAAGGATGCAAGGCATACACTGCCAAGTTCTCTCATTCCCTCCCCGATTTTTTTTTCTTCTGCTTGCCCCGCAAGAGATAACAGTACCAAGAAGCAGCAGGAAAAGAGATGCCAAGTAGAGAAGAGATGTCCTCTGGTAATATGAAAGCACCTATTTCAAAAGCAGACGAATTCTACTGAAAATGTACACAATTAAGATCATAAATACCCTGACTGGAGGAAGAACTGCCATTCAGAGCCTGCAGATGGTACAACCAACACGCACGAGCACTGCCTTCCTTAGGCTTCTTTACCTGTTACAGATCTTTCTCTAGTCTTTCTGCTTCGCTCCTTTCTTCTTGTTCCTGCTCCTGATCACTCATGGCTTAGCTTTCCTGAATAGTATCCTTACACTTCATAGTTAAAGTGATGGCTTAATAACATTTAGGTTGAACAAGATGCGGTTTAGAATGAAAACTTGGTAGTTACAGGCAAATATGAAAAGCTAAAGTTCAAGATTAGTATGTATACACAAGGTTTACTTCATTCTAAACTGAAAGCTTTGAAAAGTCAGGTAGAGTAAAACAAAAAAAATGTCACACAAGAACAGCCTACAAACAACCACAAGCTCTACAGCTTCCAAGAAGTTACCCTCATAAGCTTTCCTCTCTAGAACGGTAAGGAAAGTCCTTTCAGCACGACTGACTGCAGAGAGTGCACTACTTCAGTGGACGCAGCCTTACCAAAGGAGGCAGCAGAACGGTCTACTCCCTGCCCATGCATGCAACCCAAATGGAAAGAACACACAGAAGCTTAGGAAACAAAATGAATATTAATAGACTTTTACGATATTATCAGACAATCAGCTGAGTTTTGGAGAACATTTCTGAGCTTAACAAAAAAGACTTTCTAGTGAGTGACCATAACAACATGAATTGGTTTGTGTAGGAATTCAGGAAAAGCCCTTTGCTTCAATGCTACAATTTGACACTGGGGTTCTACTACAATTATCAATGCTTAGCTAGTTCCACATATTCAGGAACTACAGAACTCCAACCAAAGAAAAAAGAAAAAATGTAATCCAATTGTTGTCCAGTTTCAATTCACAGAGTCCTCTCATCACATTACCTATGAACATGTCGTATTAGTATTGCACATAAAATTTTCAGAAGCAAACATATCACTTCTTTAGAGACAGTATAGCTGTAGGATCCTCTGGAATATCAAAAAGAAACTGAACTTTTAAATATTATTCCAGGGAATTATAGGATACCATCACCTCTCATTGAAATGCTTTCTCCCTATTTTTCCAGACACCGACAAAAAGTTTACAGATTCTCATTCATTATTTCACCTTGGTGATACAACGCTGATGTAAACCTACAAAACAAACAGCACTGCAACCACTGTCTTATTGAAGCAACAGGAAAGCTTGAGTTCTCCAATTTCTACTAAAAACATGTTACCCTGTAACATAAGCCTGAAGCAAAAAGTACCATCTCCTCCAAGAAAGTGAAATATTCCAAAAGGTGTCCATTGAAAACCATATCTATACGGGCAGAATAGAGGAATATTAATACCCTCCAAAGAGGAGAGTGATGAAAGATACCTGAATTATGTGCCACATACACCCTTCAATCAAAATACTGGAGCTACACATAATACACAGGAAGACACTTGTCATGAAAGAAATCTGTCCCCCTACAGAAAGGCTCACTGAAATGAGAGAACACAGATAGGTAAAACACATAAATAGCATTAGAACTGAAGAGTGTTGCACTGGCCATTGCAGCCATCTATCTTTAGGAACAACAAGCTGCCAAGTTCTGTGTATAGACTGCAGAAAACAAATACCCTCCTGTCATTCTAAATACATCAAATTTAATGACTCTAACATGGGTGCTCAGTCATCCAGGAGAGACCAGGTCTGTGAAGACCATCAAAGCAAGGTTTAACCATACAACTAACACACCCTAAACCATGTCAAAAATGGGGGGCTGCCACCAAATCAAATGGAAGAACTTTCAAGTCCCCTGACAGCCAGCACAACCCAGTATTGTCAACGGACTGCCAAAGTGATCAAGTCCCCTTGTGGTGACCTGAAACACACCAGCAATCACTTCAGCTTCCAGACTGTGTCACAGTACAGCTTTAAGCATAATTTACACACAAGAGGAAAACAGGGCTCAAAACAGAAAACCCATCATTGAAGGTGGGTAGCTCCATCCTGTTCCAACATTAAAAGGCATCAGTGGTGTGATGACACAGTGGTAACACATGGGTGTGATCAGACATCACACTCTCATCAGTGGTGTCAAACACCCCCATCGGTGGGGTCATGAAACAAACTTACACTGATGTACCAACACTTCAAAAAAAAAAAAAGAAAAAACAACAACAAAATACTGAGCACTTTCAAAGGACAGTTGTAATCAGACTGATTTAATTTACGTTTTCTATGTACTACCAATGTAACCTGCTTGACTGGATGGCATTTGAGTTAGGCAGCCTGCAATCACATCTCTGTCTAGCAAGCAAGATGAAATACTTGGTATTATTGTCTAGTTTAAATTTGTTTTATCCTTTCAGTTAATGCAATAAAGCACTTGCCTATTCTGCCTTAAGAAATGGAGAAGTTCCACAGAGCTAGCAGACAACACTCTTATGAGTTCAATTCATAGGAAACACCACTTCATTAAACTGTAATAGCTTCAAGAGCCTCATGCTTAATTCAACTACAAAAGGATCTTTACATCCCTTAAAAACTTCCAAATATCTGTTACTATAAGTAACAGGCTAAAAGTGTGTTTAGAATGGCACATGGAATTCAACTCTAGATTACCTTAAATTTCTACAAAAGCCAGGTAAAGTTACAGAAAATAAAAAAAATGCTGTCACTACTTCAAAGTTGGTTAGATGGCATAAAAATACTACTCAAATAGAACCCTAATGATCAAACTTGCAGTGATTTAAAGCCATTGAAATATCTCTCCAAAACACATCTTTTGTCTTCCTAAAGGGCACGACTTCATTTGCTCCTTTTTATCCAAATTTCACTTTTAGGTACATTGTATGAAGCACACCCTCAGTAAAAACTAACAAGAACCTAGGCAAAACAAAGTACAAAACTGGTAATTTAAAAATAAAGTATTATTTTACATCTTACATAATAAACACTATTCTATCTGTTTATGTTTCAATCTGCACTCTGAAGCAAACAAAGTGATCACACATTCTGGTAGTAGAGATAAGGATAAGTATACTTCAACTTTAGGGTTTTTTGTGAAATTTTCCCTTTGTTTCTTTTCAATCACATCACAGCAAATAAGCAACTTATCAACATTGCAAGTGCTACTACAGTAATACAAGCAAGGATGAAGCACTACCCACAAAATACAAACACTGTTACTTCAAGCTTTGAGGTAACAGCAAATTTTTTCTAGAAAGAAATTCTAGTTACTTGCAACTAGGATGTCTGCAACAAGCCATACCTTCTCAAAAATTGTTAGCATGTAATCACTTCCACTCTATTGCTCCCTAGTTTGTATTAGCTCTAGAAGGCAGCCCTTAACCCTAGTGAATGGAAAATACCTTTTCTCCATATACTAAAGCTGTACCGAGAAACACCCGTAACAAAGCATAGAAGACAGATGCCTCTTTCACTTCCTGCCCCCTTCAATTTTTTTCAAAAAGTACTACAGACATTAGGAACGCAAGGGAAACAAAAGGAGCTCACTTTCTTGTGGTTGTCACAACTTCCCTGTCAATCACCAGTTAGGACCACAGAACCACGAAGTGTAAGAGGAGAAAAGAGCCCAAGTTTTCCTGTCTTCTCTATATGCTCCTAGAAGAATGAGTTAGTAAAACTCCACACAAGAGAGCCTTAGATTAAAGCTGGGATATGCAAGTTAAAATCAAGTACATTTGTTAGTTTACCCTTAAAGAGCAATTAAAGAATATATATTTATTTTAATTTTACTGACTGAACTGAAAGCATTTTCAAAGTTTTAAATTTAGAGGATGCACTACACAGAGCCGTGGGTCTGTTTTTTGATGGGAGGATCTTTACGCTGTTAAGAGCCTATATACAACACTTAATTTTAATAACGCTAAATCTATACAACACTATGCTTCTGAAAAAAAGTGACCTTAATAGAACACTACTAGAAAAAAAAAAAAAAAAAGCAAGAAAATTAGAATTTCACAACCTTATGGTCTACATGATGCTAAAGAATTATTATCATCATCATTATTATTTACCAATACTAAGGAAAATTGTTAATGTATGTGACAGCAAAATCAATGGAACATGAAGTAGTTACAGCCAGCACACTTGGCACTCATGATCAGCAATATATCATCATTTCACTACAGTTCTAACAGAAAAATGCTGAACAAACTCCATCAGGAGTTAATCAAGACCTCCTCACTTTATGAGTCAAGTGTGCTACGATATAAAGACTTCTCAGTTACTTTATACCTGAAAGTGGGTCATGAAATTCCATTTTCAAAATCCATCAACAGCACTTACTCTCAACTAAAAATCAAACTAAAGAGACCCTACAAAGATAATGACTCCTTCCCTTTAAAAATCAAAATAATATTTTAAAAGAATGCATTAAATGAAGTCGTGCAAATAATTACAAACTTTCCAAAGTCATGAATTGTAACTGGTACCTAAAAGCTGCAACCGATCCTTGGCCATTGCCAAATTTGTCATCATTTTAGATTGGAGACGTCGAGCCCGTTCACACTGATCACCTTACAAAGAAAAATCCATGTTAAAACATAATTCCGTAAATTAACTTTAAGTGCTAAAATACTGATACCCAGCCTTCCCTCCTCCTCCTCCTCCCACCCCTTATTTATCCCCTCCCCTATGGAACTTCATTACGAAACTAACAAGAAAAAAACTAAAGCTTCCTATTTAATCAAGAATTTAAAGTTAGTTGACACTATCTGCTTTACAATAGTGCTTATAGAGTGATGGGAACCCGAACACTGCTTTGCATATTGTCTAACATTTCATGCTGACCTAATATGCCCCTTGTCTCTGCATTTTTCTGAACAGAAGTCAAATAAAAAAAGGTTTTTAAAAAGCTTGAAAAGTGACTGAGAGGCAAGTACAATTTGAAAGAATTCACTTTGGCAAAATTAACAGACCTAAATTCAGTTGACCGTGTCCCTTTACATTTTAAAACACACAGAATTAGAAATTAACACCACCACTTCCTAAGAAATATTATCTGTTCAAGTCAAGGTTTTTTTTTTTTAATTGTGCAAGGTTCTATCAAATGCTACTGGTATTGCCCCCTAAGTAAGATCACCATATACTTCTAAACACAGCTGAGGAACAAAATACAAGTCTGCAAAAGCACTTACAGATCTGGGGTTGGGGCAGGTGATTTAGGTTGTTATTATTACCACTACAATATTATTTTGAGGACAGAAATTCTCAGCAAGTCCTTCACTACACCTGTATTTCTATAGTACATACCTGCTTCTACACTACAGGTTAAAATGTTTCCACATAGAGAGATGGCTTTCTTCCTTTTTTGGAAATGCTCACTTATTTTGGCCTAAGTTATTCAGAAACACAACGCCAGGCCATTCCAAATTGGGGTGGTTTTTTTCATGTTATACTGAAGGGAATATAAAATTCTGCATAAGTGAGAACATGAACTGTCAACTTCAGCAAATCAAATCAGAACTCAGTATTTTGGCATTCCCATTATATAAGAAATCACGTGTTTGACTTAACAGTGTTCATGAACTCCTTATGATTTTGCAGAGTCTGAAAATATTTAGAGCAATATTTGCATGTGATATAGACCAGAATATTAAGGTGGAAAAGAGAAATGGACCAGTGTTCACCTACAGCTAAAACAGGAATAAGAAAGACCCTTATGAATTAACTCATACACCAGACTGTTCCTAGCCCCTACCATACTTAGTAATACTGATTTCTCACTTCAAAGAAGCCATAAACCAAAATCAGTTCCACAAAACTCAAAACTGGCTTACCTTGACCAATTACTAAGACAGCTATTCCTTTTTCCAGTTCTTCAATTCCTTTCTTATACCATTCAACAGCTTGTTCCTTTTGTCCTGCTTAAAAAGGAAGTGAGCCCATTATTTTCTTGAACAAATTAAAGTTTAGGAATGGTTCTATATAATGCTGCATAAAACAAGTAAGAGGGAGGAAGAGATATTTGAACAAAATCCTGTGATTTAAAGAAAGTCTTAAAGGGACACTGTCAACTTTATATCTACTTAAGTATCAAATAAGCTTTTCTCTTAAAAACAGGTACTACACCAGCCTCAAATCACTTTTGCCTGTTTTGAGAATAATTCTACATCTGCCTTAAAGAAATAAATCATCCCCACCCAAAAAAAAAAAAAAAAAAAAAAAAGAGAAAAAGAGATAGAAAAGCTCACCTACACATATTCACTCACAACAGAAGTGATGACATTAACAGTTTTTACTTCTGGAACATGAACTAGAAATGTGCCTCTTAATCCTCCAGTGATAGCCAATACCAAAATAACACTGGAAGCAGAAACTCAAGAAGTCTAAGACTTTACACTAGAGAGATGAGAGACACTTCTCTGGTTAACTTTTGTACAGTGCAGCTCCTCTGTCATGGGGGTATTTCTTTGTCTGTGCTATTATGAAACTGCTGTATTACAGGTGTGTGTCAACTTCCACATGAAGCACAATGCAAGTAGAGTTAGAGCACACCTCTGTACCAACCACGTCCCGAATGGATATTACAGCAAACAGCCATGAACATGCTTGACCTAAGGTATGTGCCACTATAACTGCAAGTAAACCACTGAAGACCTATAAATATCTATTTCATATTGCTCCCTTTCTATAAATACTCTGCATTAAAAATATATTTGCCTGCATATGGAAAAATACTTTTGCAACCTAGTTATATTACACTAAGCATGCATTTCCATAGAGGAATACAACAGATTAGGTATTAGAACTTAAAACCTGGTCAGCATTAACAAGCAGCTAGTGGCAGAAAAAACCAAAAAATGCTTACAATGAAACTTCAGATATCATTACCTTAGTTTCAGATGACATAATGCTTCACAAAACTATTCCTAAGTGCCAGTTACAAGTGACTGTGTGCTTCTACACTCAAATCTTTTGAGAACTTCAGTCCCAAACCTATTTTTTAGCAAATTTCAGTGTCAGTAAAAATATTTCAAAACATTTCTACAATCCTCTTCAGACTTTTCTCTTGCTCCTCTTCAGATTAAAAAATCTCTTAATAATAACATTTGTCAAGCTCCCCTGCGCAGGTAATTTCATGCTTTGCTCTTCTTACCAACACAAACCACAGTGCACCTGCCTATAGTCATGAACACCACACACCTTGGGAGTCATTTTATTACTGCCCTTTCTTCACCAGCCTCATATACCGTGACTGTTAAGGACAAAGCCAGATAAATTAAATCATCCAAGGTGAGTGACTTCAATCCTCTCTTTAAGACTTTTTAAGCTTCTTCTCCCCACCACCCACAGAAACAGTTTCAACTGCAGTGTAAATAGTAAATCTAATACTGATTACAACTAAATAAAAATCTGGTTTGAGATCATCCCAGCCACCTCAGCTATTGCCTGAATTGCTTTGTTATTCTTAGGGGCAGCTGTAAACACACCAAGGTCATCATTAAAATTTCACTTCCAGCTTTTAACTGGAGAATGTTTTAAAAGCACTATATGACACCTGTTTGCAACGGTTGTGCTCCAACTCCACACAGAATGGTTGATTAGTTCTCAGTGATTATGACATTAAAAATACAATAAACGTCACATTCCTTGGAAGTTGCTGATCTGCTATATTGGCTCTGGCAGAATGGAGCTCATTTTCTTCAAACAGCCCCAAGGGCACTGTGTTTTGGATTTGTGACTAAAACAGTTGATAACACAGAAATGTTTTGGGTATTGCTGAACAGCACAACCTCAAGGTTTCCTTTTTCCCATCTAGATCCCCAGTGAGTAGGCTGAGGGTGCACAGTATGTTGGGAGAGGACACTAGCAGGACAACTGACCCAAACTGGCCAATGCAATATTTTGCATCATACAATACAATGCTCATCAATATAAACCTGGGTAGATGAATAACTGGATGGGGGCTATCTTCCAAGGCAATCATTGCTTGGAAAGATTTCCCACTTTATTTTTTCCTCACTTTTGCTCCTCCTATGCTCTCCCTTGTCCCACTGAGAGGAATAAACAAGCAGCTGTGTAGATGCTTAACTGCTTGCAGGGGTCAACACACCACATGTGCCTTCTTAGTTCTAGGAAAAGATATTAAGCTTAATTGAGAAAGTACCAAAACAAGAGTAATTGCTCTGATAATTTAGAAGCATAAAAAGCTACCAGAAGTGCTATCAAAATTACTGAAGTATGGATAGCTTCCACAACAGCAAAAATGCCACATAACTAATAGGCTATTAGACAATTCAGAAATTCCACCCATTTCACGCACTTTGTCTAACATACAGTTTTCTCTTTGAAGCTGTAAGAAGCCTGTTTACAGACCAGAAAATTTTCAAAGAGAAGTATTCTGGTAAAATCAGATAAGCAAATAACAAATCTATGTATTAAAGGAAAGGGAGTTCTTTCTCAGTGGAATGTACATTGCAGTTACAGGGCTGTAACAGTTGTGCAACTGCTCATACTAGAAGCAAAGATCACCTTACTAAATGTCTGACCTGCACAGCTAATTCACGTATAATCACCCTAAAGGCATCTACACAGCAAGCCCATGATTAAAATCGGTATTTAAGGGCTCACCCTCCAAACCACCAAGAGTTAAAGGTCACAACAGTGGAACAGGTGCCTGATAAAGTAAGACTGCTACTCCTCACAGAGTATCATCAGCAATACCAAAGCTGTCAGCTACCTCACCTTCTTTCATGCTTTGCTCCTATGACCCTCAGTGCTCTCTCGCTGTACATCTGTGCTGAACTAACCTTGCTGCACATGGTGCAGGTTTTTTTCTCTCCTAGAGCTTACCACTGCCACTCCCAAATTGTCAACGCAAAGGAGGACACATCCCACGCTTTTATGGTGCTCTCAGCATGCAGCTTCTATTGATGGCCTACTCTTATATTTTTAATCTCCTCCTCTAGGATAGAAGTTTCATTAAGGCTCAACTGAAAGGTTAGAATACATTCTGACTTTTCCAGAGAATTTTAAAAACCAGCACAGCATACCACCAAGGCCTACCTTTAGCATGTTGACAGAATCATGCTGCTGCATTTAGAACAAATGATTAAATTAAATGCAGTATCAAGTGTTTTGGTTGGTTGGGTTTTTTTAATGCTCTACAAAAAAAAAAAAAAAAAAAAAATCCTTATTCCTGTATTTTATTTAACTGAACCCTAAACATCCTCCTTAATGTCTCCTCATCACACAGTGGTCGGTTTTTAGGGTTTTTAAGAAAATGTATGTCAAACAGTTTAAGAAAAACATTTTTCAAGAAACTGCCAAAATACAAGTAAGTATTTATTTCCTTAAAAGTCAGACCACTCCAAATGGGCATTCTGAGGACCAAGTAACCTGAAGTCTGGCTTCAGCACTCATTTGTCAGGCAGTGCATTAAAGGATGCACCCTTATTATTGTCCTTGGTGCTTTTGTTGTCCGGCTGGCTTGGTAAAGCCTAGTTACAGCCACACAACCGCCCGCAATTTTTAATCGCCTCACCCAGACTTCCGCAGCAAAAGCTCTTAAGTTATTGGGGAGAAATACAAGCACTTGTACTGCGTGGGGAACGAGCCCGAGCTGCAGCTTTGTGATCCAACGCGCACCTGCGGGCTGCGGCAGGGCCGGACCCGGCTGGGGACCAAAGCACCGCCACCGCATGCGGGCACAGCACGGCTCGCCCCCCCGCACATACCCACCACAGCCCGCATTTCTCTCATGAGCGGGTTTTGCTTGTTCTTAGCTGAAAGCGGTTCCACGGCACAGAGCGGGAAGGCCCTGCCCGCCCTCCCCCCGCACCCCGGGACGGCCGCGGGCGCTCCCTCCCTACCTGTCTCGTCCTCGTCGATGCGCAGCGCCATGGAGATGCACTCGAAGGCCCGCTTGTGGCACGCCCGCACCGTCTCGGGCGCCCCGCCGGGCTCGGGCGCGTCGCCGGCCCCGGCCCTGCTGCCCTTGGCGGCCATGAGGGCGCCGCGGGAGAGGCGCTCGCAGAGCCAGGCGAAGAGCAGCCCGAGCTGGAACGCGACGAAGCGGAGCAGGGCGAAGGCGGCGAAGAGCGGGTACGAGAAGTAGTACAGGTTCCGCTTGTGCGGGGACGCCGCCGCCGCCCCCGCCCCCGCCGGCGGCACGGGGGGCGCCGGCCCGGGCGGCGAAGAGGGAGAGGCGCCGGCGGTCGGAGGCGCAAAACTGGAGCCGGCTGAGCCCTTCTTCTTCCCTCGGCCACCCGGAGAATTCATTCACCGCCGTCGCCATAACCCGCTGCCAGGCACTGACAACAACCGGCCATGGCGATGGCGGCGGCGGCGACGCCCCTTTCGGCCGGCCCAGGGGGAGGGACGGAGGGCGGGATGCGGGCGGCCCCGGCCGGAGGCGGGGAGAGATGGCACCGCCCCTGCCACCATGGGAGGCGACGGTATGGCGCCTACAGCACCCGGCCTGCCCCGCTCCCACGGCCTGAGAGGCGGGCCCTCGGCGACGCTCAGCGCTGGGCCTAGAAAGCACAGAATCACAGAATCAATTTGGTTGGAAAAGACCTCTGAGATCATCGAGTCCAACCTTTGACCGATGTAAAACTAGACCATAGCACTAAGTACCACGTCCAGATGGTTTTTGAACATCTTCACGGACGGTGACTCTACCACCTCCTCGGGCAGTTCATTCCAATGTTAAACAACCCTTTCTGGGAAGAAATTCCTGCTGGTGTCCAACCTGGACCACCCCTGGCACAGCCTGAGGCAGTGTCCACTTGTCCTTTCGCTGGTTGCCAGAGAGAAGAGGCCGCCTCCCACCTGGCTACAGCCTCCTTTCGGGAGCGGTAGAGAGCGCAACTGGAGAGTGAAAGCAGCAGCCCGCTCCAGCCCTGGCCGAGCCCGTTCAGCGTCGGCCCACGGAAACGCACCGAGGGGACGGGCGATGAATAATTTAATAGGACTAATTATTCTGGCTGGGGCTGTGAGCCGCCCCGCAGGCACAATGCAGCGCAGGCTCCTGGCGCCGCTCCCGCCTGGAGTCATTGCTAGTGGCACACGGGCAGAGCCCGGGGAATTCCCTGGCACGGAGAGGCGGGAAGCAGCCAGTCACCGCCGGTGTCCCTGCTCCCGCCGCTGTGGAGCTGCCCCCGGGAGAGCGTGCTCCGGTGCTTTGTCTGCTCCGCGTCTCTGTAATGGGAATGACAGGCTGCCTCCTCACATGCAGGGAGCTAATGGAATTCAGTATACATTATAGATACATTGCTCTGGAAAAAAACCCAAACCCTTAACTGTATTTCCACTCTCCTTAAACAGCCAGTTGTCCAAGCCCTTGCCAATTATTTGCCCAGCCATAGTATTAATTTATTTGTGTCTCAACTAAATGAGATAGACCTCCAGCTCCCTACTCCTTTGGTAATTTCAAATCTTAAAAATGCTTTGGTACCTCTGGTCTAGCAAACTAGGGGAGGCATCCCTACACCAGCACTTCTGTGCCTACCGCTATATTCACCACTTCAGCAAACACCTTTCTTTGTGCTTCAATCTTCCCACCTTTGTGACTGCTTCGTCTGTTGGCTGATCTTTTTTGCCGTTGTTTTGCTTTGTCACACACTCTCTGTTCTACAAATAAAATGCTGAGGTACTGATGTTAGACTATGACAGATCACCTCTCTGCCGCACCCTTGAACTGCACCCAGTAGCTGAGACAGTCCCAAAACTGCAGACAGATAATTCAGTGCACAAGCAAGTTTCCCCCAGCTTATAGCAAGAAATGGCAGTTGGTGGGGCACCTTAATTAACAGGATATGTCAAACTAAAATCACTACTGTCTGCAATATTTTATTCCTTTTTTCCAAAATTGCTATAAAACTACTGGGGTTTCCTTTCTTGTTTGTTTATGCCTCATATTGTTACTTCTAGTTGCCCCTGGTAATGTGTATTTATTTTCTTAAATGACAGAGTGGAGTGGTTTTCTTTTAATGACAGAGCAGTACACAGTATACCGTTTTCCTACTGTATAAAATCCAGAATTTTATCAACACATAAAATGACATACAAACATATAACAAAATAACTATTCATGACCTAGGCCATTATTAGACAGAGACAGTGAACCTATCAGTGCTGAAAAAAATGCAGCGATGTACATCAAGTATTTTTCTTCTGTTTTGTAAGAAGGATTATGTACCTCTATTATGAAAATATCAAGTATTTTCCAGCCTGCTCATGAGTGAACAAAATTTTTTAAGTATATTTAACTGCCCTTTAAATAAATCTCTTGTTTATTGATACAAAGGTTTAACAGATTTTCTAATACCAAAGAAATTCCAGAAGCTGCAAGTAGCATTCAAAAATGTGAAGTGAAATAAGTGCATAACAACAGATGATTGATCTATTGTTTTTATTATCCCACTACTATCTAAATTATCATCCCATTCCTGAGCAAAATAGAAAAGCTGGCGAAGGAATAAGTTTATTAATAAGGACAGATTGAATGACAATAGAAGACAATTTATCTCAATTAATCCTGACTTCAATTTGTTCAGTTATTTTTACTTCTTAAAAAATTTGACATTAGAATTACACCTTTGTAAATCATGTGACTGTATCATCACAATAAAAGAGTGCACTTACTAGGGGAGTAACAACATGTTAAGTCAAATCACAGCTTCAAAAGCAGACATAGTCAGAAATTGTGAGAAAGTGTTAATGCTAATTTGAAAACCTACAGAACCAGTTCACTATTGTGGCTATTCAATATTTTAGTGCTCTGCAAGTTGAATTTCCCTACCCTTCTATATTAAGTTGGCTCTAGCAATCATTGGACTTGTCAGTGAATCATTCTAACTAGCAATCTGGCATAAGATTAATGCTAGTTTGAACAAAAAATAAGCACAAACCCTTAAAACACATCAGAGCAGTGGGGGGCTTTCTGCTGTCTTAGTGAGATATCCTGGCTCAGAAAGAGTTCTGATGAACACCAGCAAGGGGTGGAAAAAGTGAAGCTTCCTTCTCTGGAGCGGGCAATTGTTTGTTTTGCTCTGAAGATTGAGGACTTGTGAAATACAGGAGGTACAATCTGGTGTCTCAGCAAAAGGTCTGGTAATCTGAGCAGACCACCATTACAGTCATAGGAATTAGAAAGGTGCAAGTACCCTGACACCACGATTTACCATTGCACAAAAAGGTAAGTTGGAAAACCTTTTTTTGTTCTCAACATGATCTCTCTGCAAAACCTGCATATAAAAGAGACTATATAAATGGGGAAACGGGGCTAGGCGTTTTTCAGGTATTCTAAATGCCATTCTCTAAAATGGCATTACTAGAACATGATAAAAAATTCAGACAGAAGCTCAAAACGGACTGAAAAGCTTATACCTCTTCACATTAAGAAGTTGTTTGTATTCCTGTTCTAAGTTTTAGTACCAAAATCTCAGTGTTTTCACCTTGCCTCCTTAGCAGCAGGTAAGTTTGCCAGCATGAGGTACTAAAATAGACAAAAGGACAGGATACAATTCTGCTCTAATTCCAAGTCCATCAGTTGAGTATCAAATCTGTGACTGACCACACTAGCTTTTGAGCCTGCTTATCACACTGGTAACATTGTCAGTTCTGCAAACATTATTTCAAATTCATTTATGTACACACACTTCATTATTACCACTACTAGATGATTACATCAGAGCAGAATCTATTGAAAACATGGAATTTTCTGTTATTTCTCCATTTCACTAATCTTTTAGGAGCATCAGCTAGATCATTCATATACATTGTCATCACTGCATCAAGAAGACAGAAAAAGAAGCAGACCTATTTTTGTAAATAACAAAAGAAAGTTTATTTTCTAAAAAACAAAAAAAAAACAAAAAAACAAAAAAAAAACCAAAAACCCCAAACATACAAAAATGAAACTACCTTGTCAAGTCAAACCCAAAATATATTCTTAAGGCCTTTTAATTCACTAGCACAAACCACATTACCAGACAAAGAAGTCACAGAATCATTACGGTTGGAAGGGACCTCTGGAGATCATCCAGTCCAGCCCCCTGGCCACGGCAGGGTTATCAAAAGCAGGTGACACAGGAATTGCATCCATACTCAAGAGGTAGACTTCATGACATCCCTGTGCAGCCTGTTCCAAGTGCTCTGCCACCTTCAATGTAAAGAAGTCCTTCCTCAAATTTGATTTCTAACGAAAACAAACCAATCAGGCACAGATGTTCGAACACTGGTACAGTTTGTAGCAGCACAACAGCTACAGAAGCAGCAGACTCTTCCATTTCCTGACAGCGCCAAGTCAGGACAGGATGACTGAAGCTGATCCCTGGAGAAAGCTGAGCAGTTGCGATTTTGTGAACAGAGAGAAAATTAACCGCCAGCAGTCACCGTTGTGCAAACCAAACTCTACGCAGCTCTGGAAGGTTATTTCACTAACAAAATCCCACTTTCGGACCCATATTAACTTCAGCAATGTTATTTTTCGTGACCACCACAGTGACCTCCTCAGACACCAAACCGCACTGGTTACGAGCACACTTCTGTACCCCAAAACCCAAGAGCCAGCGTCTTTCAAAGGCTGATTTGGAGGCGAACACACCCCGCGAGTTTCACGCCCACCAGGCCGCCCGCAGACGAGTCCCGCTCCCGCCCTCCTGCTCCGCCCCGCCCTCCCCGACGCCCGCGCTCGGGGCTGGGCGGGGCCCCCCGGCCCGCGCAGGCGCAGTGCGCCGGGGGCGGTCGCGCGACCGCTTCACTGACGTCAAAACAATTCGCGACAGCGGCCCCGTTGCTGCGGAGCCGCTCCCGGTGTCCCGCCGATCCCGGTGTCCCGCCCATCCCGGACCGACCGGCGGTGAGAGCCCTGCGGCGGGGCCGCCTCTCCCCCGCGGGGCGCCTGGGGCACAGCCGGGGCCCGCGCCCGCACGTGGCCCGCGGTTGCGGCGCGGCCCCAGCCCGGCCCTGCCCGCGGGGGCTCTCGGGGCGCTGTGGCGTGGCGGGCACGGGAGGGACGGACGGAGGGAAAGGGATGTATGTCTCCGGCTTCCCGGGGGGATGAATGCTGTATTTTCTAATCCCGGTAGTGCCCTCTTCAGCGGACGTAACGTGAAACTTAAAGGCACTTCTCGGTTCTGCGTGCGGGAGAAACCAGTTCAAGTTTGGCGCGGGGGGGAGCACGGAGCAACTCCCTGTGCTTTCTAGTAATTGTGCCTTAGTAACCATTAGTAACCAACTGATGCAATATCGCTTAACTCACACTGGTCGTCATCTCAGCCTGCTGACCAGTTTTTTTATTGCTTTCCAAGATTTTCCTGTACGTCCAGCAAATTTCACTTTTCGAATCATGGAGGGAGAACAGATTATGGAGGGACAGCCACAGGTATTGCAAGAAATGTTTTATGTTTATTATGTTATACATGTAAAAGGAGCATTTTAGCTTTGCTAACCATGTCTTATTTTACAGGTTCCAGAAAATCCTCATTCTGAATATGGCCTCACTGAAAATGTAGAGGTAACAAAGATTTTGTTGCAGTGAAAGTCACATTTGTGATTAGGGGAAAAAGTTGAATCTTGAGTCTAACTTCAGCAAATGTAATATTCCCAATGGAGCCAAGCGATACCTGTCCCTTGCATAAATGGCTGTAAATATATTTTCTGTTGTTTAGTACAATATTTCCATTGAGCTAAATGGTACTGAAGTAAATAATGAGCCTTTTAATAAGTTGGGTTTTTTTGAAGTGTCTTATGATTATTATCTATTCAATTGCTATCTGTGAGAGAGATAGAGATATATTATGGCACAAAAAAAGCCGTCCACATGAGGCTCAACTGGAGCAGAGTAGACCAGGACAATCACTTCCTAACTCTATGGCATTTATTTACTCTTCCTTATTAAAGAAAAACCTTCAGTCTCCCTTTGTTATAAGTTCCTGCTCTGTGCTAAGCTTTTGCAGGGACTATTCCTAAACATCTCCTGTGACTCACCTCCCTGATAACTGCTTGTCTTTATGCCTCAGCTTCCACTACAGAATTGTAACTCATGGCTCCTGTGTCAGTAGATTCATGTACGTTGCATTGAATACATTTGGTTTACTGGGAGTGGTAGAGTATCACTTTTTAACTACAGTTAATAGTGCAAGATGATTCAGCACTTTTTGACCAAAAAGTACCTGGAAGCATTTTGTATATGTTTTCTTTGAAGTGTCCATCTGTACTTGAGTAGAGAGTACAGTCTCAAAGTATTTGACTTTAGCAGAGTCCCCTTTGTCAGACTTCCTGAATTCCTTCACCTGAAATCCTTGTGCTTTTAGCATTTTGTGTTAGAAGCACATGTGTACAGGAACCATGTAACTGAGACTCTCGTTAGTAGTCAATTCTGTCCTAGTGGTGTAGAGTTCAAATCAGTGAATGCAAAAGTAAAAATAAAAATTACTGAGATTGGATGTCTTCTCTTGTAGAAAACTTACGACTTCCAAACGTTGTTTCCCCAAACATAAGAATTTAGCAGAAAGTTCCTCTGGATTAAGTTTTTGTGCAAGGAAAATTATGCTCTTAAATCTTCTTAAAAGATGTAAAGAAATTATTGCCATTCAGTTGCAGAGGTGGGTACTTTGCACACACGCTTCAAAGTAGATGTGGCTGCTATTATCAATGTTCATTCACTTTTTTTTTACTTCAGAGGATAGTAGAAAATGAGAAACTAAATGCCGAGAAAACATCAAAGCAGAAGGTGGACCTTCAGTCATTACCCACACGTGCCTACTTGGATCAGACAGTTGTACCTATCTTGCTACAGGGACTCGCTGTTCTTGCAAAAGAGAGGTAAGATGCTTCAGTGTTCCTTCTGTTCCTGAGATAACGTAGATCTCAAACTTGGGCAATGCAGCACCTTTCAGGCCTCGCACACCACCCATGGTTTTGCTCTTTGTAAGATCGTCATTACAACGGGTTTATGAGCCTATGAATTACTGTGCTCGACCATGCAGGATGTGTTCCTCACTTAGGTGCGTATGGCATGATAAGAGTTAGTTATTGGATTCATGATCTTCCAATGAGGTGTGCTACTACAAAAGTTTTGATGGGAAAAATGGGAGGGGTTTTGTTATTATCACGTAATTCACCTTAGAGAAGCAAGGCAAGAGGATGTTCTAGTTCTGAAGATTTTTGTAGTGTGGAATTATAAGGAGTTCTGCTTGACATTTAAAAGAAGACAAATCAGGCACGACATGCATCTTTGTCAGAGATTAAAATACTTTCTAAAGGGTGAGGCTGACCCTGCACTGTCAACACAGTGAGAAGCAGACTGATCGTTTATCCTCTGAGTAAATATTTTGCTGTTGAGGTGCCCCAGCTCTCTTTATCAGTCAGTGCAGAAAGGTATCCTTCAATAACAGCAAACAGATGTTCATCTTAACCAACCTAATTTCTAGCCTTTTGGTGTATCCTCACTCGTGGCAAATTGCACTGCTTGTAACCTTCTCTCAAATTGAAATAATACAATCAAAAGCTGGTATAGATAACCATAATTGCATCATGGCACCAACACTCAGAACAACCATCAACAGTGTATGAACTTCAAAAGGAGTTGGGAATTTAAACTGCAGTGTACAAACAGCTAATTGGGCAAAATTAGTCACCTGGGAAGGTCCATCCTTATGTGCACACCTGAGGGATGTGCACATCTTCAGCTGACATCTGTGGGAGTTCTGCTGCAGACTCAGTGTAAAATACAGCCAAAGGTTAATACCCCACTCTTACACTCTGGATACTTATGTGACAGGCAAACTCCTTTCCCCTTCTGTTTGCATTTCCCTTTTCCTTTTCTTCTCCCTTTCCCATTCCTTTCCATTTTCTTTATGGAAGGAGCTGTTCTTTATGGGGACTCGTCACAGGAGAGAAATTGGATCACTGATAGGAGGGGTTGTGGAACATACAGGTAGAAATCTGAACTGTATGAACCTGCCTTTACCAGGGGTAAAATTGGCTGTTCAGCTGAGCATAATAAACCCTCAGGAGTGAGAAAGCTGAACTGTTGGCTCTGCTGTGTAATCTACTGCTTAAAATTGAACAGGAAAGTAACTAGTGGATGCTAAGTTATTTTTCAAAGGAATATAGAAATGTTCAGGGAACAGCCCAGTACATCTGATGATCATGCCTGGTATTCAGTAGAAATTACCATCCAGGATAGTGAGCATATGGATAAATGACATATTTGGGAGGAGGTCAATACAATTTTTGTCAGGTCTTTTAAATGTCTTGGAGTTTATTGAAGGAGTCAGCAAGCATACCTAAAGAGGAGTGCAGATGATGCAGTCTTTCTGTTTAAATTTCTGAAAAATTTTTTGCATAGTTGTTCACTAAGAGTTTTTAAAGAGAGTTAGTTGCTGTTGGGATTAAAGGAAACGCCTTTGAATGGATGAAGAACTGATGGGAAGATACGAGATAAAGGGTTGAGGTAAATGTTGAGTTTTCATGGTGAAATGAGCTCAACATTAGAATCATGGAAAAGATCACTTATAACAATTTGAAGAAGTGGCTGACAAAAATTGTTTATGAGACTGAGTTACAGAATAGATTAGGGAGGTTTGTGTTTCAGTTTCTGTTTGTTTTTTTAAGTTGATCCATTGTAAATAATTGCACAGGGATTTCATAAAACTGGGAAGACTGCCATGAAAAATTTAAACTGACAGAAAGTGACACTGAATCCAAATAAACATAAAATTGTGGACCTCAGAGGGCAGTGACAAACACTAGTGACAAAATGTTAGATTCTGAGCTGAAAATTACCCTTGTGGAAAAATGTTTTTAAACTGTTAACATGTATATGTCAATGCACTGCTTTAATCAAAACTAAATTCTGAATGGTAGGACTTAGAAATTGAAGGGGTAAAACCAACTTAAAATTAAAGGGGTAAAAAACAAGTGTAATGTTACTATTTAAATTTGTAATGTTCTTGTATTTTTAATATTACGTGTAATGCCAATTCCCCTGAATTCTGGTAGAATGCGAAAAAGTGAGATTGACAAGGTGGTCAGAAGTATGGAGTGCTGTCTGTATACAGAGTGACTGAGTAGATGATATCTAGAAAAGAGGCTTCTGTGGAAGAACATATTAGGAACCTATTAAATCACAACAGCACAGAGATGATGGATTGGGATGGACTGTTTATTATCTCTTCCGATACAGTAATCAAATTAAGCGAAGCAGGTAGCAAATTTATAATGAACAAAAGGAGCTGATCCTTCACAGGTCACATAATTAAGCTATTTTTTGTGCTTTCAGTTGAGGACATTAACATTTTATTTGTGCTCAAGAAGCAGCTGGTCAAAGCTATAGAGGAATCCGCCCGGGACTATTAAGGGTGCTAGCTCAGAAACTGGTACATGCTTGGAAGCCAAAAGGATGGTCCAGAGAAGTATCTCTGTGTATTTTTTTCCAGTTTTTTTGCTCTTTTTAGGCATATTTACTCACTGCCAGACCTTTGGTTTGACCTAGTGTGGAATAAGTAAGTTTGTCATTTATTCTGTGGACAGAATCCAGATTAGCAAGATTCATGTGGTGCAGCTGGAGGAGTTTTTTTTAAAATAACCTCCAGAATATGGCCAGTGATCAAAAGTGTTTATTATTATTGAGTGCTTGCAAGTTACAGCCCTTCTCAGACTCATGTTGTGTTCATTTCAGTTGCCAGAAACCATGAAAACAACTCTCAATACACAAAGCTACACAATAACCACTTGAAAAAAATGAAACAAAAAAGCAGAGATTCACTTCTACATTATATAGCATGAGTTAAAGAAATAGGCAAATGCATGTCATATCCAATGATACACATACGTATTTATGCTTACAGACTATGCCCTGGTTTTAGGTATGTAACTGTTCTAGCAATTTAGTAACATTGAACCAACAGTGACCAAGACCCTTTTAAAACCTTTCTCATCAGACATAAACTGGAAATTTACAGTCACTCTAGGTAGCTGGTCATCCCTAAAGCAATGCTTATGTTGCTTTTAAGGGAAGATGATTGTTTTTTCAGCTACCTAATTTCATATGACAAAAAATAATTGCTTTCGATTTACTCTTTTTCTTTGCAGACCACCAAATCCCATTGAATTTCTAGCAGCATATCTTTTAAAAAACAAGTCACAATTTGAGGACCGAAATTAACTCCATAAAAATGAGGACAGTTTGGCTGCTAGACTGAAATGCTCATTTGCCGCAACTTGTTTTCTGCTGTAAAAATCCTTTGGCCACGTTGTTGTCTTTCTTAACTGCACAATTTGCTTTATCTTTTGAGTTTATTTAATAAAGAACACTTTACATTTAATTGTTCTCTTGTTTTAAACTAGCTATTAAGAGACTTTGAAAATAAAGTACTGAAATGGCACTACTGGATGAAAGTCTGAATAATTCCATGGGGCTACGTCCTCTGAATGCATGAAATAAAGGGGAACAAATTATTACGGGAATCACATGCTGATAATTTATATAACTTAATTCGGTTTTATATAGCACCCTCCAGTGCAACATGCCTAAGCACAAAGCAAGCAAATGCAGAACAATTAGAGTTTATTTATTAAGTAGAGAAGAGAGAACTTGCTTCAGAACACGAGGAAATGGGTTTATTTAAAACAAACAATTAGATCCAGCAGCCAAACAGATCACCTACAGACAGTGTCCAGTGTTTCACACAGGTACATTGATGAGGTGTGCTGCTCAGCATTTGTCATTCATCTCCTATGACTGGTGTACTGGATTCAGCTGAAACACGGAATAAATTCAGAAGTGATGTATAAGGGTTCTGTCATTCAGTGCTCTGTACTGCTACCCTTAGTTGGAATGTTCTTCTCTATCAGAGATCGAATCAGGTTGGAGTGAATCCATAAGGATTATCAGGTCCAACTCCCTGCTCCTCACAGGACTACCTGAATCTAAGCCATATGACCAAGAGCAGCATCCAGATGCTCCTTCCTGGAATTCTCACAGGCTTGGTACTGTGACCATTTCCCTGGGAAGCTTGTTCAGTGACCAGCCACCCTTTTGGTGAAAAGTTTTTTCTGATGTCCAAGATAACCCTAATCTCCACGGTAAAATACCAAGTACTCTGATTTTTTTTCCCCATAGGGTTTACTAGCATGTCTTCTGTCTTGTTATTCCCATGCTTAACATCTTTTTTTGACCCCTTGTTTATTTCTCCTGTAATCTCAGTAGAGGTAAAGGCCACAAACCTCTGGGTGCAATGTAAGAAGTTGCAACAGAAGATGAGATCAGAAGAAAAATAATTAAGATGGAAAACAACATATTGTGAAAAGATAGTACAAAAGCTCTGAAACTATGAATATTGGGGACTCACTACGTATTGGCAATAGGTGCAGGGATTAGACATAGCACTCAGAATTCCCATTTTTGGAAATTTTCTGATACTTGTAATAAGGAGCATAATCAATGTTTACTTGATACTTGAATCCAGATTATGCATGGCCCCATTTCTCACAGACTGGGAGAATAACCAGAATTTGTGTGACAGTCACAGAAATGGTAAAATTGGCCTCCAAGAGTTGCTAAATTAATCAAAATCCTAAATTCTTATTTAAAAACCCCACTTTAATACTGCCGTCTTACCATTCCCATCTCCATTCTGTGTTTCTTAGCTAATTGCTTTAACATAGCAAGCAATTCAAACCTTTAAATTAAATTATCCGCTGAAAGGATTGGGGTTTTTTCTGTGTGATATGAAAAGACTGCATAGTTTTTGGTAATTATGCATAAATTCACAAAGAGACTTGGATCTGTCATTTGATTTGTTCTTTAATAACTTAAGGATACACACTGTATTTGCTGTATATTAAGTGTCCCACTGCACAAATAGTATTTTCCCTTGGTTTGCTGACATTTAGTTTACTTTCATATGGTAATCTGAAGATTTTTTTTTAACAGTAATAGCTTACATGGGTGTAAGAGTAGTCAGAAGACAGATCCTTCAGAGGAAAAAAAATTAACTTTCCAATTTTCTACAAACTTGCAGGGACTGAGGTCTTGCTGTTACTCTTGGTAGGATGGTTCTCACTATTTTACATATATCTTAGTATCTTAAAACAGAAACATTGAATTAATACAGTCTAAGAGCAGTAAGAGTGGGGAACAAAAATTGAAAGAAACCTGCAAACCCAAAATCAAGCCTAAAAGCTGCCTTTTGGAAAATGTACCAAAATTTGGAAGGAGATTACTGATTCTATTGCATTGTGGTGAACAGAGTCTCCATCAAACACTGACCCTAAAAAGACACTGAAAGGATTTTAACAACAGTGTTTTGACTTTCTGGAATGAGTAATAACATTTAGATGAAGAGAAGGAGACACCATAAATCTTGGTACTGCTATTTTTGTTACTAAAATGGCATTCCAAAGTTTCACAAGTAACAACTTTGCAAGACTGTAAGAACTGCTAAATGCAAGGAGAATCTATGCTGCTCCCCAGATTCTATGTTGAGAATTTGTGCAAGACCATATAAAAATAAGGAGTTCATTATTAATCTTCCCCAGACAGAGCAATTTTCTTAGATTGTTGTACCTGAATTCAGAATACAATCAGATTTCTTACACAGTAACACCTGTCAAGCAGCTGCATAAAACTTGAAACACTCTGGCTTTCTGCACAGCTCTTGCATCAACCTGGAATCTCAAAACATCAGTCCCAGTCCTAATGGAAGCTGTCCCTGCCAGCAGCGTGCCATCTATTCAGCTGCTGGTGTCACTGGTATGTGGTGTCATCTGCTGCTGTTTTCCCATCTAGGCTAGAGATTTAATTCAAGAGAATGAAGAAGCCATGTTCACACAGTGCTGATGTTAGAAGATTTACTACAGCAGCTTTTCTGGGCAGTCTCTTTTGAGAAATAAATTGAAATGTGACTAGCAGCAGTGAACTCACTAGCTCTAAGAATTAAATCTTAGTGATTCCTGCAAAGGTATGACAAGTCAACAGGACAAGCACAACCATTTTCATTTACTTGCTAAATTGGCTTCAGCAATTGAGATCTTCTGCATAGAAGATACTCTGTAACAGGAATAAGGAGCAAGTTACTATTGAATTATCTAGTCTGCTATCTACTACTACTGAATTATCTAGTTCTCAGTTACAAAAGTAATGATAAAGACCAAATTTTCAAAGCATTTACTTGTTTTAAACTCTCTCCACTACAAAACAATGAAAATTCTGTGAAGCAACTTGACAGATGCTTGCTATCCCAATTTAATCTAGAAAGAAAGTGGTACTGTTTTTCCACAGGAAGTAACAGTTCTGAAAGCTTCAATTGAAGTACAAATACATTTAGAGTAAAAGCTTGAAGAAATACTTGAAAATGGCAACTTTAGATGAATGACAAGCCACTGCTAAGTAGCTGAAAGCCATTATCTCTTGGTTTTTAAAAAATATTTTTTTAGTGTTCACTACCCCAGGTAACTGAGTCAGTATATGCTCCAAATGGCAGTAAAATTGCGTAGAAAATAAAATGGAATACCTAGTTTAGTTGACAACATGCTTTTCAAGATGACTATTTTAGATCTCCAATATCCAGAAGTTACCATTCAGTAACTGTGAAAGAATTATATATGAGTCATATGGAGTATTTTGAAGTGTGCCTTTTTCATTGCTTCCACTGATTATCTTTTACCTGGAAGGGAACAATGACAGATGAACGGGTTTCCCACTGAAAGTGGTTCTGATCAAAGGACTCTACGTCCTTGCGTCCTTGTATTCTGAGGCCTGTTACCAGCTAAAATTACAGTTTCACTTGCCAAATCCCTTTTTTTTTTCTTTTTCTCCTCTGATTTATCAAGGACTTTCTCCAAAATCAGTACATGTCTTTGAGCAATCTATTTTATTTTTTGAAGCTCTGTCACCATTGTAAATGTGGTCTGATCAAAAGAACTCTCTCCCCATCAGACTTTCTAGAAATAAAACAGCTGCTTTCAAACAAATGAAAAATCTGAAAAATTCTAAAAGATACAAGCAGTTGAAATCCGTAGGTTGGAAAGGAAACATGAGAAGAATTCCTATGCCTACCACGCTTCATAGAGTGGAGGTTTTGATACATTCTTACCATTGTACTAATTACATAACAAATTATTCTTAGCCAAGCCTTAGCTTGTGTTCCCTATTCCATTTCATAGGATTCATTTTAAGAGTGACTACATAGCCTAGATCACAGAAGTACAGAATGCCAGCTATTACAGAAAGAGGCATTTTACCATGATGAAAAGTCTTATCAGCACCGTTTCTGCCAATGTTCCCATTCAAATACAGTTTTAAGCAAGGACTTCAAATGTAAATGTGCCATGAATAATTATGGAGCAGTTTACATCAGTGCTAGTGCAACACTGGCTAGGAATGTGTCATATTCCTATTCCAAATGTGCTTTTAGCTCTCTTCTCGAAGTTTGCTTTGCAATTGTGTGTAACAGATCCATTTTCCAAGAGGAGCCTACATTGATAAAAGACTGCTAGGTGGTTGAGAAGTATTTACAAGATGGATAATTATCCACTGATACTATCTCAGATGCTCTTAGGTTACACAGGAAGTGGAGATACTTCCCTTGTAAGGACTGTGAAGCTGAGGGTGAGGCGGGGGTGTCTGCTTTTAACAGTAGAAGGAAGGACTGGTGGGAACAGCAGGTTCCTCAGATGCAGAAAAGCAGTTTGTAAATAGAAACACCTAAAGTAACAGTGAATCGCTTCCTGAGAAGGGAGGGGACAGGAAGCAGGCATTGTGAAAAACACCATAGGAAAAAACCACGTGCCAGAGGACAATGAGAACAAAAACCAAGAAAGCAACAGACCTTTAAAGCTGGGCCAGCTGAAAATGTCCCATCCCAGCTGGTCACAGGGTGTTACTCAAGGGAAACCCTGCATGCTAAGGACACTTTTGCCAGTGCCTTCATGCTTTTCTTCGAGGTAAGGGATAAACTGTCAACAGACACACAGGTGCAGCAGAAGTCTGTGCTTTAAGGGTATGCAGACTTGGGGATTGTCCATGTATTGTGTCAGCTCTCTCCTGCATATCAGAGAAAAATGACTGGAGTAACAGCTCTGAACTGTTAAGTGCTCCCGTTACTGCTCCCCATACAAACAGCGCTTGAAAGAATTGTAGACAAAGCAGGAGCATCTCCCAACCTAACCCAAGCTTCACAGCATTCCACTGAAAGATCAGCCTAGTTTCTCAGTCTGTGGCTAGAACATTTCCATACTCAGTGTCCTGAGCACAAGGAAGCCCAGCACTGCCATCGGTGGGATCCTGCCCTGCGGGAAGAGACCCACAAGGATCATCAAGTCCAACTCCTGGCCCTGCACAGGACACCCCAAGATTCACACCGTGTGCCTTAGAGCATTTTCCAAACACTTCTTGAAGAGCTGGCTGCTTTTTTGTTTCTGCCTCTTCCATTTACACGTGGTACTGAGGGAGCACATCACCAGCACTTACACCAACAGTTCATGATCAGGAGAGGATAGTTAAAAGTTTAAGAACAGGAACCCACAAATCACTAAACACTGCTCAATGGTATTATGTCCACCTGTGATAAGATACAAATTAAAATCCTACTGTCACCCTTACCAGTGAAAATGGCAGAAATGCCTTTTGTAGTGTTACAGCTGACAAGCTTTGTCAGGAGCAAGCAAAAACTGGGGAGGACATTCTCCAGCTTCCACGGGCTCTGAATTGACAATGCTAATTGATAGCAGAGAAGGGCAGAGATTCACCTGTCTGTCATAGTGTTTGTGGCATATACCA
Source organism: Corvus kubaryi (assembly GCF_017639235.1). NCBI lineage: Eukaryota > Metazoa > Chordata > Aves > Passeriformes > Corvidae > Corvus > Corvus kubaryi. The sequence continues at coordinate 1,979,501 of NW_024581051.1, forward strand.
CAATTTAAGGATTAGCAAAAAGAAAGCCTGTGCTTTCTGTGACCTGCTAACACTGAGCTGTAGTGTTCCTTTGCATCTACATGGATGCTGGGTTCATGTTACACCCAGTAAAAACTTCATGCTAATCTGCACCTAGTCTAGGAGAGATAAAACTACACACATGGAAAGGAAGGTTAATGAGGAAAGCAAGGGAGAAGGAAGCTTCAAAAAAAGAAGCACAAGGAGAAAAGGAATCCAGCCTGTTATACAGCAACAAAGAAGAAAATATATTTAAGAAATTTTAAAAGGCAAGATGAAGAGGCAAAAAACACTACTAAAGAAAGGTAGTACACCCAGAAGAAAATACTTATAAAATGTTTTTACTTACTAAACCATCTGGATTACCACTCAGAAGTTCTTATATTTTAATTTAATTGAAAGATAAGTGCTTAGAGAAAATGAAAGCTGTTCTTCTAAATGATAGAAAATAATACCAGATAATTAAAAATTATTTTAATTTCCATTTCCTCTAAAATGTTCCTCCTAGCCGCTTCCTCTAACTGGTGGTGATGGACTGTGGGACAATGGTGTATCAATAACTTGAATATACCCTGATGTGACCCATTTTTAAAGTATATAAACACAACATTTATTTTTCTCCATGCAGTAAAATTTATCCTCTGCTGCATTTAGTTAACTTTATTGAAGGATTAGTTTATTGAAGGATCACTTCAGGAACTATTCTTACTACTGAAGTTTATGTATATTTGAGAGGTGTAAATGGGTATCACAACTACCAATATAGTTTTATCTTAAAGCAGTCAGGTAGGGTAGTTCTTCCAGTCTAGGCAGCAGTTATAATCTGCATTAACCTTTTTCAAGACACTGTAAAAGAATACTGTAAGGATATGTAGAGCAGTGAAGGCTTCATAAAACATTAGACATTTGCTGGGACAGTCGGGCCCCGTTTCCTCATGACCACCTATTGGAAATAATAATTGAAGACCCCAGTCCATACTGCCCCTCAGCTGCATTGGAAGGCCAGTGTCACGGGTGCAGAGGAGGGTCCTCACTGGTAAGAAGGAGAGCAGCCATGTCCGCAGCATGAGCCTTTTTGATCTCCAAGACATACTGCAAATAATGCCTTTGTCCCCCGCTTCCTTTGTTTTACTGTAAAAAACATCAAATCCAAAACAAAACCAAACAAACAAAAACAAAACAAGCCCCTAAACCTCTGTATTTTGCACGCATTTATAACGGCCTGGAGGACTTTTCGAATAAGATGACAAAGAGAGAGGAGGAGAATGTGTTTCCTGACCTGGCCACACGTGCTCCACCTCACAAAGCCTCAGCCTGCCTGTAAGACCTTAATGGCTGCATCCCCTTATCTCTGCTGTTGTGGTTTCCTCTCCGCTGCTTGCATCTCTCACGTCATCGGCTGAAATTGCTTTTTCCCTTCCCCCTTTTGTACCGGCCATACTCCCCTTTCCAGCTATTTTGAGCCACGCTTGATGTCTCCATGGCAGCAGTCCATTCACCCAGATAATAAAAAAATTAAATAAAAATTAAAGGGGTGGGGAAGTATAAAGCTGAGAAGAACCGGAGACTTTCATACAGCTGTACACCCACGGCCCTCGCTCCGTGCCACGGTGCCATGGGCGTCACGGCACGGGCAGGGAGGCGTAGGGAAGGATCCTAGTTCGGAAACACGAAGCCCCAGCGCAGCAAAAATCCCTGTTCCCAAAGATGCCTTTGGGAAACAGTGCTCCGTCCCTGAGTCCTCAGTATCCCAGCTGCTCGCACGGCCCGTGCCGGGCGCGGGGAAGCCGCAGAGGCAGCGGATAGCGGGGCTCTCCCGGCGGGTCACCCCCGGGGGTCTCCCTCGCCCCCCCGCCCCGTTCCCCTCGGCTGACCCGCGCCCGGAATCTGCCCCGCCACCACGGAGACACGGCCCGGCCAATCAGCGCGCACGGCACCCATCGCCACGGCAACGCGCTGGCCAATCCGCGGCGGGCTTCCCCGCCTGGCCCCGCCCCCTACTCGCCTCCCCCGCGGGGCGGTGCCGCAATTGTCAAAGCGGTGGGCGGGGCCGGCGGAGGGCGAGCGGCCAATCAAGGCGAGGCTTTTGCTTTGGTGCCCAATGGGGGCGCGGCGCCCGCGCGGCCCTTAGTCCACGGGAGCCGAGCGGGGCCAAACCCAGTTGCGGCCGCGGCCTCCTTCTCTCCGTGCCCCCCCCCCCCCACCCGCCGGCGCGGAGTTGGCGGCGGCGGCGGC
>NW_024581051.1:1982153-2031434 GCF_017639235.1 Corvus kubaryi
CCCCCCCCGAACACCATAGGCGGCTCCGGCTCCAAGATGTCCAACCGGGTGCTCTGCCGGGAGGCCAGCCACGCCGGCAGCTGGTACACGGCCTCAGGTACTGCTGCCGGGAGCGGGGAGCGGGCGGCGGGGCTGAATCAGCACTTTGGGGCCGCCGGGGCCGGTACCGGGCGCGGGGAGGGGCTGCCGGCTCCGCCCCCGCCGGCACATGGCGGGTGGGGGGTCTGGGGGCCGCCGGGCCCGGCCGCCGGCGGGGAGCGGGCAGAGCCGGGGAGGGGGCACCGTGGAGCCCCCCGAACACGCCCGCTGGCCGCCGCTGTCCTCCTCCGGCCCGGGTACATGCAGCGGGGCAGCGGCGCCTCTCGGCGGAAAGCGGCGTTTGCTCATGCCTGGCGATGGATCGGGCCCTCCTCTGCGCCTCGTGTGCCTGCCCTGCCCGGCAGACGCTCCTCGCCGCAGCTCCGGCAATGGGGCTATAGAGCCAAGCCGTGGCTGCGCTTCGCACCGAGTGTTGCGCTTCGTCAGAGCACGCGAACGGATTTCAGTATTTTCAGCTGCTCCTGGGCGTTTTTTGTTTTGTTAATTCCATGAGAAAATACCGCCTGTCTGGGGTTAGAAGGCAGGTGAAAAGAGGGATGTTTCTTTTATTTCTTGTCGAGGTGTGAAAAGAGGGAGATTTATTTCTCTTTTTGTAGTCTAAGAAGACCTTCTATTTTTCCTTCCCAAGCGCTTTCTTTAGTGGGCGTGAAAAGTTACTAAGCAGTAGCGCAGACTGGTTCTGTCCATAGAAAGACGTGGTACTTGCAGAAGAATAGAAGAAAAACGTGGTGCACTGAAGGGAGATCTACTGCTCCCCTTGCCCACGCCAAAAAGAAGGCAGAAACCTGTAATAATGGCTTGGTAGCACACATGCTTGGAAATAAGTTTTGTTCGGTTTTGGGGCAGAACAGCTTTTATGAAAAGGATGCACATTTGTATTTTCAGAGCTGTTAATGCGATTTGTCAGGGATGTGCTTTTACTGGCCTCAGGAGTAAAGATGATTACAAAACTGCAGGTGAACGAGCTTAGATGAACAAGTGGCTGTTGTAATGAGCAGTTCAGAGGAATAGAGGGATGCAGTTGAAAAAAACCCAAACATTAAAGTGTTGCATTCAGGATCCTAAATTAACGTCTAAGAAGAATGAGATGTGAAAAGTCATACACTTCTCTCCTCCATAAATTGATGAACGAGGTATGAGGCAAAAAATGAAAGGGAAGAAAAGAAATACAGGGGGGAGGGTAATACAGGAAGAGGTGGATTGTGTGATAAGTAGCTGGGCTTCAAATGGTGGGTAGGCAGTTTCGAGACAACAATAGAGGACAATTGTTTTCCTTCTGAGTTTAATATTCTAAACATAATCTTGTATCCATTACAAAACTGGCCTCAAATCTTCATGCAGCTTGCAATTACATTTATTTCCAGTGATCTAGAAAGGTAGGTAGTTCTCTGTTTACAGAAAATATACAAAATCATGTCAAAGGTATCTATTTAAACATGTGCAAAGACATCAAAACGCTGAAGCTTTGTGGTAACCACGTTGGTTGTTCTATTTATATTTTCATTTATGAGTAAGGCAGAAAACTGATCTGTGATATGGAATGGCTACATGACCTTACACACAAATTTTGTACTTTGCTTGGTATTGGACTTAATATCAAATTATTACTGGATACTTGCAAATAAGAATTTTAATTTTTTAAAAATAATTCAAGAGGCATGGATACTGTCTTTGACTGTTTTCTTTTCTAGAAAAATTCAGTGCATAATTTAGTTAGACTACAGCTTGGTAAGTGTGTGTGACTAGTTTGGCCAGTACTAGCTGTTTGTAGTAGGACATCCAAAAGCATGTTATTGCCATTGCTTTTGGGCAGCCGTCTGGCAACTGCTTATTGAGGAGATGTGGGATGGTTGCCCAGACACACTGCATGAAAAAAAAAACCCAAAACTGAATCATGTTGTAATAATGAATTATGACAGCTGTACTTGTGACAAGTTAAATTGTTACAGTGTTATGGTGGGGGTAAGTGGTTGATGTTGCATAAGCTGGGGATTTTGGAAATATGTCTTTCCTTAAATGAACAAAGAGTATTATGTGTCTTGCTATAGAACTCTCTTCTGCTGTTTCCACTGGGTATGTGAGAGCAGGAATTGTGCCTGTTCAGCAAGGACAATTTGTAGCTTGAAAGCTAATTTTTGTGTCCCATTTAGGAAGGTCCATCAAAACTCGAGAGAAAACAAACAAGGACCACGAGGCTATGTGTTTGTCATAGACTTAACTTAAAATCTTCCTGTATTTCAGGCCAGACTCACATGTCAGCTGCTACATCAAACTTGTAACACAGGCTCCTCAATTGTACTGCTTGAAGAAAGTGGGTTTTACCATGTGTTTTCAGCCTACATAGCTCCAAGGCTGGAACTGAGGCAGGGATTAGTTTGAATTGTGATAGTTCTTTGGTGTGTTCCCATGGTTCTCCGGGGATTGTCTTTTCAAGTCCTCCTACCTCCTCTGTTCTTGGCGCTCCTGTCTCGGCCCAGAAGCGATTTGCTGTGTTATATATAAACTGGTTAGCATTTAAGCTTCCCATTTCCTCCCAACTGCTCTCTTTCTACAGAGCTGAGTTTGATTACAGAGGGTGAGTGGATGCCCTGGCTACCCTCATCCTGCTCTGTAGTTAGATGACCCATCTGAAAGGGTAATGAGGAATGTGATTTTTGACAGATACGTTCAAAATCATTACATCTGAAAACATTTTTGAAGGGGCTGAGTGAGGATAAGGTTTTTAAGTGGCAATTTATCCTGAGGTGCCTGGTACCTAGGGCTCAAACATCAACACACCATCCAGGATGATGCATGGCATCCTGGATTTGGGAGGGTGTGACCTGCAAATGTGAAGCACCCGTTGCTATTTTTAAAAAAAAAAGTCTCTGAAATCTGGCTGTGGAAGTCAGCTCTGGGAAAGAAGGACCAAAGCCAGCTGAGGGGGAAGAAGACAAAGGGTGGATCCGTAATGCTGTCTAGCTTTTGTGGTCAGAGGATATTCTTAAACTGGGTTAGCAGTCTCCTCTGCACTCTGGGAGTGGAAGTAATATCAGAGGTGAAGCCACAACCAAGAGGGAGGTGCTATTCTTCACGGATGGTCAATGCAACACATATAAGAGGGTTTAGAAGAAATACGACTTTTTGTCTTTAGAGGCTGCTCATTCCTATGGGACAGCAATTGCTTCAGCTGAAAGTAGACCATTGCTCCATTATTTTCTCCAGCCGTTGGATACGCACTCCTTAGGTTCTGCCCTGGAAAATGTAAACGTGTGCTACATTCTAGTATGAATACGCCACCTACTTGCATGATGCTAATGAATGCTGTAGAGCAGGTGAGACTGGCTGTTCAATTATGCACATCTAGGCACCTTCACATGTTAGAATGTTGCATCTAAGTAAGCAACTTGGTATTAGAGGGTGAGTTAGGTCCCAGGGAGAAAGCTCACTGCTTCCTACTCAGTAGAGGTGAAAAGGGGGCAAGACGTGGAAGATGGACTTCACCATGATGTTAGCATTTAACTTCCCATGTGTTCTTCATTGTGCGCTGTTGTAACAAAAAAAAATATATCTAAAAATTAAGTTTTTCAAGAAGTTTTGGCAGGTGAGTTCAGTATGAAAATTTTAACCAAAGCAGTTGTCATCTCTTTTTTCTCTAGAATTCTTGGTGTGGGGAAGTTAATGTTCCTTCCACACCAGTCAATGCAGCACCTTAATGACCTTCAGATGTGTACCTCTGGAACATTTGATTGGCAGCAAATAGAATAGTGAAGTCTGGTCAGTTGTTCCTCCTCCTACTTAGCAGCACCACTGAGTATGGGAAGCTTTACAACCAAGCTTCCAAACTGAAATGGTGCTATGCCCATTGCTGATAGTAGGCCACTGTTCTAAAAAACCTCATTCTTTATTTGTAGACCTTGATCTACATGTCTGCTTTTTAAAAAAAGTTAATGGTATATGACATGCCATTGCTTTTGTGGACTAGCAGCCTGGTGCATGCTGGCCACTGAAAACACTTGCAACATTTGGATAAGAGCATACAACGTAAATAAAAATATCGCCCTGTTGCACTGCTGTCATATAGATTGTTTAAAAAAAAAAGAAAATATCACTGTTGTGTGGTTAAAAATAGTACACTCATATTTATTTTTGGAAGAAAGTCCCAGTCCTGCTGTATTAATTCAACCACCTAGTATCCAGACCTCTTGAGAAATTGATTTTTAACCAGCAGGGGGAAGAGGAAGATTAAGGACAACTTGAAACAAAAATGGCATAATTTTGAGTGTCTTTGAATGCAGGCAGATGCATTCCTAGATACAAAAGGAGCAGATGAAATAGAGTGGAAATGACATGCTATCCTGAGCATGGACTGTATGCAGGATAGCATGTTTATTCTTTGATGAGAGTAGATTCGGTAAGTGCTGGGCAGTTAGTGCTGTGGGAAATCAATCTATATGCTCCTGAAATGGAAATAAGCATTAGATTTGTGCATCTTTTTTCCCTCTGTAGCATGCCATGACAAGTGGGATGTCACACATTAGGGTGCTGAACATGGCTTATTGGCTGGCAGCTGGCCTCCCTCATCTGGCCCCTGGAAGTGCTAACTGAATACTGCGCTGCTCTTTATTGAAGTGTGTGATAAGAGTTCTTGTTTCAGCTCTTCCCCAGTTAGTGGCATGGTGATACAGGTAAAGAACGAAGGTTTTTAGTAGGCTCTTCCAGGTCACAGGAGTAAAATCAAATTGAGAATGTGTGAGAATAACAATACTACATGTGAAACTTGCCCTGCAAAACAAGTTTGTTGTTCTATTAGTTAGGGTTTATTTCTATGCTTTCTCTGACCAAACCATAGTGGGCAGAGGCGTGCTATTAGCCTGTGCCAGCTTGTTTGAACTAGGAGAACTTTCATTTCCATAAGCTTATTAATGCAAATGTGAGTTGGCAGAGTAATTGCTGTGTCGACTTGAAACACCATTGCACTTACTGTCTTCAAAGCTCTTTTTTTTAATGATGAGCCAAGTAAATGGCCAGTAAATATCTGAAGAGGCTTTAAACCTAATGGTGCACTTGCGTTCAGAGTTTTCTGCTGCCATAGCTGCCATACCCCAAAGGAGGTAGGCACTGACATCTTGTTGCTACCATTTTTAAGGATTACACTTCTAACTTGTTTGGACAAGAAATGCCAGAGCTGTCGAATAACTGGCTGTCTTACGGCCAGGGATGCTTCAGCCTTATGTTTTGGGGGGAAGTCTTCATGATGGTGTGTAGATCAGCTGAAAAGTATAATATTTTGAAGAACTTGAGCAGATCAGAAAATAAATGAAAAGGCAACTGTGTGCCGTGAATGATCAGTTTAGAAGTTGCACTTCCCTCAAAGTTGGCCACTGTTTTCACATGTTTGCAGCCTCTTCTATTCCTTTGTAATCCCCAGTAAGATCGGCATGAATGCTTTTTTACTGCCGTTGTACCAAATACTGTTTTTTCTGATGCCAAAACCCACTAACTCTGTTAGAAGCTCTGCGAGGTAGGCAGCTTCAAGATGCAATAGCAGTGTGATTCTGAGATAGAACTGCTCTCATTTGTGCCTTCTGGGGCTTGGGGGCCCTGAAGAGTGATGTGAGAATGACTGTTCGTTTTAATGAATAGTGCTGTAATCCCAGCATTTATATGCTTGTTGGCATGAGCTGGAACTTCTCATCAGCATTAGCAAAAGAGTGTACATCAGTTACAGCTGTTTCTGCTTTGCTGTGATGTTGCTGAATATGTGTAATTCATTCACCAGGCCTGCTGCCCGCAGTTTCTGAGTGCTGCTATGTTCACTGACCTGCATGGCTGTATCCCACCTTAACTTAGGGCAGAAACTCTTCTCTGTAGTGTGTTGGATATGGGTGTCTGCAGCAGCTGAAGAGGTCAGAAGGGAATCACATGTGACTCTGTGTGTGGTTTAGACTAGGAATGCAGACGAGGGGTTGAGGAAGATGTTCTCTGTGTCATAAGTCTATGAAAGTGGTTTACTGTGGTGTGCCAGGAATCCTGGCATACTCCCGAAAATTGGAATAACTCATCACAGCTCGTTCATAAATGTAATGGAAAAGTAATGAATCATCGTGTTGTTTGTAGATGGTTATAGACAAATAGATCCAGGAAAACATGGAAAAAGCATGTGGGGGGGTCACTGAAATGAGACATGGTTTAGTGGTAGACTTGGCAGTGTTAGGCTTATGGTTGGACTCTATGATCTTAAAGGTCTTTTCCTGTTTGATTAATTCTAAGATCTCTTGTAGTGAAGAGAGCTTTCTGCAATAGCAGGATAATTAATGTACTGATCATGAAATCTTAATGTTGTGACATTAGCTGAAGCATTACAAATACAGCTGTTAAGTTCTTACCTTGCAATCTGTGAACAACTAATCATAGTGTCTTACAAATTCATCAAGTATTTGCTTTGCAGTGTTAAATACCAAATGTAATATCTCTCTGCCTTTGGTAGTTTATCTTTTTTTAGGCTTTTTATGGAGAAACTGGATGTGTCATTACTGACTCTTTTATGAATTAAACATGGAAAACAGCAATAATATGCAGACTGTATTATTTAGCATTGTATGCTGAAAAAGTGTACTGGAATAATTTGGAATAAAATTTTTAGGCTATTATTTCTAGCTGAATCACTTAAATATAGTCAAAATCAAAATACTTCAAGAAAAGAATGTAGATTCAACTTCCACTGTACAATGGGAATTGAAAAAGAGCTTTACATTTGGTGCAGTTCTGGTATCATTAAAATAGGTCTGCAAGTATCATTTAGTGAATACTTTCACAAATTTAATTTACATTTAGTGTCTATTAGAGCCAAAATCATTCTCAGAGGTATGGAGCAGAAGGTAATTTGTTTGGATCTCTAAATGACCTGAGTACTAAGGTTTTTTTATGAAGCTAGGTAGCTACATGTTGGTTGATGTTCTTAATGAGTAATGTTATAATTTGATTTTTTTTTTTTAAATTCCTGCCAACTTTCAGTAAAGGAAAATCAAGAACTAGTGGAATACTGGAGAACTGGGGCATGCAAGTAAGAACTGCCACCAAAGCAGATTTCGATATCTGTTTTAATGTTTCTGTTGTGACTTCAGTTTTATTTTCCCCCATTCAAGCATTACTTGCAGTTTTACTTCCATCTTACAATGTGTATAAATAGGAATTTATGTGGCATTGGTGTAATCTCTATTTGTGTCTTAATTTTTCCCCTGGTTCTTGTTTGCATAGGTAAATTTCTGCATTGCTTGTAGTCTGATTTCACCATTTAACCAATATTGGAGGAGAGTATATGCTAGCAGTGGAGAATGTGCCCATTAACATGAGTTGTTGGAAATCACCTTTTATTCCTGACAAATCCTAGTCTTTGCATAGCTAAAACTTATTTATTCAAGGATTTGGCTTTTGTTTCATTGAGAAACAGATTTTTTTTTAAAGTGATGTTTGTGTTTTTTGAAAAATCCTTACACTTTCTGCAATTCTAACTGTTAGTTAGTCCTCTGTCACGTTTCAGATTGAGTTTGCCTAACAATTTGTTTCAGAGTCACTTTCAAAATTGTGGAGAAAGGAGTTCCCTTAGTTGCAGTTACTAAACTAATTGTATGCCAGCCCCCAGGGTTTCACTATTACTTTGATTTTTCTAACACTCTACAAGATTTATTCGCGTCTTACCACACATGTTGTAGTATTTTAGAAGCATTTTTGAGGTGTAGACCTTTTTCATCAATGGGAAAAGGTAGTTAAAAGGAGGAAGACTCAAAGGCTCCTATAGGCAGGAGACATGCTTGGATGAGTAAAAGCTGTCAAGTAGAGCTGTGAATGCTGGGGACTGCAGTGTTGCTGTTGTGCTCCAGCATTACTTACCTTGCTGCAGGTGCTGTACACATCTGGCCAAGGGAGACCAGAGCAGTTTTCCCTGGTGCTGCTCTAAATTTTGGTTGAGGTTTATGCTCTTCCAGTAAAAAAAGCATTCACTGAGACTGAGGATTCACAGCAAACACTGAGCCTTCCCTACCAACCTGAAAAAGTACATTTTGTATGTGTAATGGTGGCTGCAGGAAAAGGAGCAAAATGCCATTACATTGTGTAGACACTTGACATATAAGCACTTCAGCCTCACCAACAAGGTGAGGTAGGCTGTGGAAAGAATGTGCTGGTTTGGCTTAACCCACAAAGTCTGGACCATGACAGCTGTAAACCGGGGTGATGATCTTAGCTGAGTCACTACCAGATGTCGTTCTGTTATTACTCCCTGGGTAACAATGACATGCAAGTAACTTGGAAGGATTCTTTCTTACTCTATTCTAGAGCTTTCTGATGGGGATAATGTTGGTTGTTAAAATAAGTTATCCTTTTAGGCAACATGATTGAATAAATGCTGCCTGTATTTGCATCCATAAATTTGCCTGGTGGAGACTTGGTCTGTGCTTACAATTGTTTTAAACTTTGGCATAACTTCTACTGGATTTCAAAACAAAACAGGATGTGAAATATCCACAGATAATGTCAGAAATCTTTAGTTACACACCTATATTTATACTTGACTTCATAGGATTGAAATGCAGATCTTAATGTTACGTACTTCAGTGAAGCTCATATTTTGCTGCTTAACCTTCTTTTGGTCAATAAAAGGTCTTATCTTACAGTAGTAATGCTAAAGTATATTGATTGTTGCATCCAGAAATTGTATCCATAAGGTTTTCTGCCCTTCTGTCTGGGTTAGCCTTAAAACCTGTCTTGCTCTCATCCTGCCATCTTTCTCAAGATGAGCTTTGCACCTGAGGCTCAAGGAGCTGGGACCTGTTGTACTTCCCACCACAATAGCAAGAGGATACATGGGTGGCAGTGCCGTTCACTGCCCATGCTGGTCATGTAAGGAGATGCATATTTATTGCAGCTGTCTTGATGACTGTTTTTCCAGTTAAGCTTCATTTAAATATGAACAAAACATACTTATAGAACACTTTATGAAGAAGTTACTCATCTACTATAATACAATTCCATATGGCAGAGCATAGCTACTGTGATAGTGTGGGTTTATTTGTATTTTGTATAACCAAGTCAAATATTTTGACTTTAGCCTTAAGCATTCTCATGTTTGAGAAATTGGGAGAAAAACTTCTCTGATCACTTCAAGAAAAAGTTGGTGCTAATTTGGTAACAAGAAAATTACAGTTCTAGAGTATCCCCCTTGAAGTATTTGTAAGCATAGGAAGCTGCAGGTAGGCTCTACTTATCTCAATTCATGTGGATACTGTGTGATTTTTTTTTTTTTTTTTTTCCCTTTTACTAAAAGGCCATGGATATGTTGTACTCTCCATTCTCTCTCTCTCTCTGTTAGTCCTCTGGAGAGAGAAATTTGATTGCATGTTTTATTAAAATAGTGCAGTTAAGTATAAGTTGAAATGAAAGTTTACATTAGGTCAAAATTAATTATTTGAATGGGCACCTCATACTTGGCATTAAAGGGAAAAAATCTGAGAGCAGATGTGTTACTTGGTCCTTAAGTAAACTCTGACAGAAGTTTTATCCCTTGGGTTGTACAGATCTGTTATTTTACTGCCTCTAGGAAGAAAATGTTACTTTGTTAGTGTGTGTCTGTAATAGCAGACTAAGCAAACCTGGCCATCTTACCCTGCTACTACACTGTAAGATCAGGAAGTTCCGGTCAGATTTGACCACTCATGAAATTTTAGGATCTTACCAGGTGTTCTGACCTTTTTTAAACTGTTCAGCAGGTTACCTGATTTATCTCAACCAAAGACAAATCGCCTTAACCACCTCCTTAGTGAAAAATCCTTGCTAAAGAAGGGGTGGAGGAAGGCTAAGCACAGTGCTTTGCTGGGGAAGAGTTTCCCTTTGCTTAACAAATTTTGGCCCTTTTGCAATTGTGCTGCTTATTGATCCTCTTCTTTGAGGAGAAGGGGTCAGGTGGGGAAAAGTAATGTTTAAATCTGGGTAGTCAGTGTTGGAGGGAAAAAAAGTGTCTTCCTAAAGAGCTTCATTCAGAAAGTATTTTATCTTTCTACATATTTTGGGAGAATTAGGGAGTAGAAATTTTTTTAGGTGATTTGTTTCTTTACTCAAGTATATAACAAATAAAAGTGGTAATATTGTAAAAGAGTACTGGTTTGTTAGTCTTCTAGCAGCTTAGAAGGAGGATGGAAATAGAGACCCATTTATTTTTACTTAGCTTCCCCAACAGCCTCCATTTTCTAAGATGTCATTATCCTTATCTCTACTGCTGCTATGTTGGCTGCTTGTAATTTCCCCAAGCAACAGAAGCAGCAGAACAAAATTGGTATGTGGTGGTATTTTTATAACAATTTCATCATTTCACAAAGTCACTGTATTACATGAGTGACAGCAGTTAATCTGTGTCACTCTTTCACCTTGTTAGAGTTGTAGACAGTAACTAAGGCTTTCAAGGTGTAATTGAAGGCTTAGGAAAATGGTGCTGCTTAGGAAAATGGTATACTTTCTTCATGTAAGAAGGTAGGGTTCTTCACAACTACAGAAGTTGTCCTTTTTCAAGAAACACATGGATTTAATTTTGTATAAAAACCAGTGGCTTCAACACCTCCCCTTCACCCCTGGGTTTCCTAGGGAAAGCTTTTTGACTATCCCTGGATTAGGGATACTCAAAAAGGGATTGATTGGATTCTGAAAAAGTTGACATCTTTTCTTTTGTTCTCTGTGGTTCTTGTCAGCCTTTTGGAGAGCTGTCAGCCCTTGTCTGACAGGGCTGTTTGGAATCTATCTGTGAAATGGCTTCAGATACTTAATTTGGTTTTGACTTACACTGGCAGTTGGTAGTTCAGCACCTGCAGGGGGAAGATACAAAAATCTACAGTGTGCATGGAAGAGGAAAAGCAGCTTGCTGCACCATACTTTACAGATAAACTCTGCTGCCGTAGAGTTCTGCCAAAAGCATAGTATCAGCTGAAAATAGTGCATCTATTTTCTTTGTTATTGGTATGTTACTTGTAACAATAGCAGCTGGATGAGTTTTACTTGAAAGCTTGTTTAGTGTTCATTTATATGAAAGAATGTTGTGCTGTATTTGCCAGACTTGAGAGATCAGAAAGTTTTCTTGTGATGGGAAATAATCTAAGTATGGTTTGTTTGGTTTTGGTTTTTTTAATGTTGTATTTCTAAAAGGCTTTTTTATCATCTGTCAGGTGATTGAATTAAGAATATTTGCTACTTGTTGAGGTACAGACCTTAGTTTAAAAAAAATTAAATTCTGGATTGGCCAGTTATCAAGGTTGACAAAGTGTTCATGTACTTGTAGTATATGTTGATTGATCAGAAGTTGTTAAGGTGTTAGGATAAGCATAATGTCTTCTTACTTTTAGCTTTTTCCTGTGGATTTACAGATTTTCCAGGTTACAGTGTGTTTTGTATTATGCTCTTGTACTTGCTTAATAAAGGATTTATTACCATAACCATTGGCTATCATGCAAATCTCAGGCCTTTGTCTTATGTCATCTTGTCATTCTGGTCTCTCTTGATAAAGATCGTAACTTTTTACTTCTGAACTCTGCAAATATGGTTACAAGAGGAAACAATCATCTGTTAGTGATTCTTTTGAAATCAGCAGCCATCCTTTCTAATGGTGAAGTGGTGTGTTCGTTAGTCCCCACAGAGAAAGAAACAATAACTGTGTTTAGATGCGCAGTAAATGCGCTTCCTGGACCAGGTTGAAACTTCCCTGCTGTAGCCTTCAACATTACATGGTTGGGGTTTCTTTTTGTTGTTGCATGGGGTTCTTTGGGGGGGGGGGGGCATATTTTCTTCTGTTTGTTTTAGATTTAAACTCAGCCTTTAATGTTTAACATGACTTTTAAATCTGCTGGACTTTTGAACTTTATTTGTAAGTTCTTGAGGTGTGTTAGGTTCTTTCATGGCTTCAGTATTTCTGTGTCTTTTCACAGGACCCCAGCTGAATGCGCAGCTAGAAGGTTGGCTTTCTCAAGTACAGTCCACAAAAAGACCTGCAAGAGCCATTATTGCACCGTAAGTCTGAAATAGAAGTTCAGTATATCTAATATTTGATTGGTTACATGCTCGTTTTCTTTTTTGAGTGATTTTGATAACCAGTAAAAGCTAGTATTTAGTTCAAAGAAGTGTTGTGTGGTTTCTAAATAAGTGTTTTGGATATAGCATAGAATGGCAGAAATCTATGCACATTTGGATGTGTGATTAGCTTCCTTTTGGTGATGGACTGCACACATAATATTTGTTTGTGACCCAGTCGGATGGGTAGAAGTTGTATTAATGAAGAAAACAACAAAACCCCTCCAATAACAGGGAAAAAACCCAACCGCAAAACAAAGTAAGCAACTCTCCTGCATCTCTACCACCTCCTAAATAAAATTTAGCAAAGCTTAAAAACAACAAGTAATTAAACACTATTCAACTATCCAAAATGGTTTACTTTTGTTATATTAGTTTGGTTTTATTTGAGCTATTTGTCCACAGCTGAAATAGGGATCATCTGAATATTTAGGGAGAATTCAATTTCTGGAAGATACTTGAGACATGTAATGACAAAAATATGTTGGTCATTCCAAGTAATTATGATTTGGAAGGAAACACTAGGAAAACCACCTTAAATATATTGTTTTTCCTGTGCTAACATAGCATTGTCATAATGTTTGAAGTATTGCATAATAGTACTGCGTGTGCAGAAGAAATTGTCCCACATCTGCCTTAGTCTTTCTTGCAGGAATGTCAGGAAAGAGACCTTTCAGCTGCAGATTATGTAGTCTAGTTCTTTTTCCAGGATTGCTGGAGGTCTTCCTGTGGTCTCACCACATTTTTTCGTTAATTGTACCCTTTTTTTGCCACCGGTGAACTGAGATATGTCTAATATTTTTGTGGATGATGGAAGAAGCCTGTAGCAGTGGGAACATTTCAGCAGGCTCTTTTGACATTGTCTAATAACATACCTTGCCCGTTTGTGAGGTCTCAGTCTGCTGTTTCTCCCCTTAGTATGTATGTTAGTACCTTTCTGAGCTCTTCAGAATGAGTGGGGTAAGTGATGTTGAAGTAAAATCCCAGGGTCATTTTGAAGATAACTTGCTCCAGGTATCAGTCTGTGGATGAATACAGATGTGTGTGAGCATACATAAATATAAGTACATATAAAATCCTTCAGTGCTGTCAGTGGGAACTTCTATCTTCAAACATCCTGTAAATCTCAAGGCTTGCAGCATGCATCATTCTCAGTGTCATTGTGTAAAGCTGTGGTGTGGACATACTGCTAAGTGACCAGGAGCCATTTTGTACCTCTTGACCTGGGACTCTGGGAGCAAATGATCTCTGAAATTAATGCTTTTAGTGGTGTAAAGTGAATTTTCACCCATTTTAATGGTCTTGAAGAGAATGGGCCTTCAGATTTGAAGGCAGTATTTGAAACAACTAGTCAAAATGATTATAAATTGTGTTGGAGCACACACAGGAACAGAGGCTGAGCAAGGACCAGGCCAGAGTGATAGGAAAGGAAGGTGAAGCATGTAGCTCATTCTCTGCAGTAAAAGCTAGCGTGATGCTGCCTTCTCCTTTCCATGTGCACATTCATTCTGTCACTGAGATATTCTTAAACAACAGAGCATTTTTATTCTCTCTTTATCTGCTGTGACATGTAGTTCTCTCTTTGCCAAGGCCCCTCTACTGTCATTATATCCAGTTACTGGAGTGTGGTTAGAAGAGCTTTCTCCAGTAGTTTGCCACTCCCTTGTTCCCTGGCTGCTCTGTTGGCATTATCGCGAGCTTCTCATAACAGGTGGCTGTGCAGTCTGCATGCATCCTTTACAAATAAGGGAAGGTCCTTTGATCTGGAGCTTTCCTGACTCTTCAGTGGTCATTGATAGTTTTTAATCAGTCAGTAAATGGTTACTGCCAGTTCTTCAACAAGTATGTGTCTTGTGTGATCAGTACTGCAGCAGTGCTTTCCTGCTCTTTCAGGAGTTGATTTTTGGATCACTCTTACAATTTCTAGCTCACTGGGGACAAATAATAAATTTAAGAGATTAACATTTAATATCAACATATTTAAGATGTTAAGTAGTATTTAACATCTTAACATTTTGTACACTTTGATTTGCAGCCATGCAGGATATACCTATTGTGGATCTTGTGCAGCCCATGCTTACAAACAAGTGGATCCCAATATCACGTGAGTGTTACAGCTTTCTTTACAAAGCTTAGGGCCCTTGCAATTAGCTGATCGTGGAATGTTCTTGTTACATTCTTACAGCTTGAAGTACTCAAATTTTAACTTTGTATTCTTTTTGGCCTTCTATGCATTGCTTCTGTTTGAACATGTAAATGTTCAAATTGGATGTTACAAAAGGGGGGAAAACAGTAATATTGTTAAAATTATTGGTAACTAATTTTTTACAAGGGAGGGATTAAAGATGTTCTTTTTACAGTTTATTACTGGTGTTCCACTGCTTTTGTAAAAGCCCAAGCTGTTTTTGTTGGGGTTTTTTTGGATTTTGTTTGGGTTTTTCTTTGTTATTGTTGTGAGGTTTTGTTTGGTTTTTTTAAGTCTATTGAAATACTTCACCATGATTCTGCATTGGTTTTTCAGTGTAGGATTATGGGCTGAATACTGCCAGGATTCTCTTCTGCTGTGGAGAAAGTGACCAGTGTGTTTATATAATATGTGAAGTTAGTGAAAGTTAATCATTCCAATAATTTTAAATGAACTTTTGTTTCTAACAAGTTTAAAAAAAGAAAAATTAAAAAAAACCCCCAACATGCTGTTGTAGTCTGTGCCTTCCCCTAAAAATATGAATCTAGTTATTTTTGAGTAAAGGAATATAATTCTTGTTATATTCTGCTGACACCAATGTTTTTTTTAAATGACAAAAATTCAAAACCTCTCCAGTATATACTCAAAGTATGTATTTTGCAATGCTAAATAAAAACTGGCTAGGCTTATCAATTGTTCATAGGATAACATGCTGTAGTACTTTTCAAAGGCAATGGTTTTAGTTCTTTCTAAACTATTGCAAATGATGTGAAAATAGCTCATGGTATGACAGACACCTAGTTTCTCTAAAATTTCCTGAACAAGCTGCATTCCCTAGGTTCTCTGATATGGAGTTGGTTGAACTTGCTGGATCATTTGCTATTTTACTGCATGGGATGTTTAGAATTCAGCTTTGAGCTAAACTGTTGCATGTTTGGATATTTGTTTTTATTAGCTTTGCAGAAAGTTTGTGTTTTAGTATACCTTGTTATAGCATTCCCTGTGTAAGGGGTTAAAAAAAACCCCTCACAACTTTACATGTCTCTCCCATTCCTTTAATTCAGTGCCAGAAACAAGATGATATGATCCTGAATCTGAAAAGCTGAATTGCCTATATTTTTTTTTCTTTTTTCTTGTAAGTCCTGTGGCAGGAGACCCTTAACATCTAATCAAGAGCCAGGAACTGAGGACTTGATGAAATAACATCATGATGACGTGTAAAAGGTTGCAGTATCAGCTAAAGCTGTGAATGTGCAGGTCCAAGTCCCTGTTGTTGATGCAACAACAAAAAAACCTTAACATATAACAACATAAACCCAGCATTTGAGAAGGATCTAAATTTTAATTTAGTGAAACCTAAGTAAGGCTAATCAAGTAAATAAGTGAAAAACTCTGAATAGATGATAAACCCATAATCATTATTTGATCATGTATTTATTGAAGGTGCATAGCCAAAGGTTGTGTTGATTCAAGGAGGGAATTCAAAAATCTGTTCTAAGCGGCTGTAACACATCATTTGGCCTCCAAATGAGTGCAAATTTCTAGCTGATGAGTACCCTCTGATAAATAACCTGCTTAAGAGATTTAAGGCTAGAAGAAGTGTTATTGAACTGAACTCATGATAATTTCTGGGATACCGAGCAAGGCTGGGCCACGGATTGATCTGTGATCTTACTGACAGCAGAGTAAAAACTATTGTAGCCATGAGAAAGTATCACTTTGTACATTTTTATTAAACTTGTTGCTCTAAGCCAAGTTGCTGTACAATTGCAGTTGTCTTAATTGTGGCCTTCTGTGTTAATTGTTGTAGCCGAAAAATTTTCATTCTTGGGCCTTCCCATCATGTGCCCCTCTCCCGATGTGCACTTTCCAGTGTGGACATTTACAGAACACCTCTGTATGATCTTCGAATTGACCAAAAGAGTAAGTGTGTGATAAAGCTTGGACTTAACTGAGGCTTGACTATTGACTGTGGTACTACAGTGATGAGGATTTTCTTCTTGTTGGGCACTTCCTTGCTGTAAGTGGCATACAAGTGCAAATCTGGTTTTAGTGCAGCAAAAACTAACTTCTGAAAGATCCTGGTTGTTTCAGACATGGTCACATTATAACCGTAATGTCTCTCTTCCTTCTGGCAAGTAAAGAATTCTACATTTTTGCTTATCTTTTCCATTTTGAGTGTGTGCCTCAGGGTTTTATAACTAAAAAAGTGTTACATCAAATAATAGCTCATTAAACACCACCTCCGTTTTCCTGTGAAGTATTCTTGCTGGAAAGAAAGGTTCCTTAGTTGGTTTGAATTTGATTTCTGATCGAGGAATAACAGAGAAACAAAATATTGCTTTTATTTGGATGCATTATTGCATGTGACTTTTTAACTTGTAGACTTAAATACTGTTAGTCCATGAAATACCAGTCTTTTGAACTAAGTGCAGTGAAGATAAATTTGATATTTTGAGGTATACCTAAGTGATACAGCATCTTTTTCAGAAGTGCTAATTAGCACAGATGTGTTGTTTCACTGTAACTGTGATTAAGCAAGCAAATTCAGGCTTTCTACATAGAGCCTGCAGAAATTTCCGTAGGTAAGAAATGTTTTGCTTTCTGTAGAATTCCTTTATGGAGCTGAGAAGGGGGCACAGTGGAGAATTCATCCAGTGGAGAATTTTCAAAATGTAGAGATGACTCTGCATGTTCTCAAGTACACTTGAGAGTAGAAAAGATAACTGACAAATGTTGATTACTTAATCAGTTGTGGCTGTCTCTAGATTTCATGATTCAGTCAATAATAAATTCTATTAAATAGTAACACATCCAGCAATGGCTCAGCTGATGAATTTTTATTAAAAAAAAAAAGGTCAGTTTATGAAGATAAAAATTCATTGACTGGGCAAATGGTTGTATATTTTCAAATGTATTTTATTTGTGTAATTAAATTTTGTATCATAACTGAAAATCTTATTCAATATACTGATAAGGTCACTGATTTAATACACTTATTTTGTAAACAGAATAAATTATGGTTATATTTTAATGACTTCAACATAATTTTAATCCTGAATTTATTTAGAAACAAATGATTTATGATGATAGCTCTTGGAGTCCTTGGCAAGTAATTTTTTATAATGGTTATGTTCTGATAAAGGTAGACTGTAGCTTGCTTTTTGCACCTGTAGTGCTTTTCAAAAATAAGCAAAAAATAAATAAAAGTAGTAAAAACTGATCTTTCATTCATTTCAGTTTATGGAGAATTGTGGAAGACTGGAATGTTTGAGCGTATGTCCCTACAAACAGACGAAGATGAACACAGTATTGAAATGCATTTGCCTTATACTGCTAAAGCCATGGAAAGGTACTAGGGCTAATAACTTCTACAAGAATGAACATTATGTGCATAAATGTTTGAGCTACTGTGAAGTCCAGTAGGAAATAATAATACATTTTATGACATAGAAGGCCTGATAGTGTATATAATGCTCATACTCCTCCATCCCCCAATAAAAATTTTGGTAAGGAGCGGGTCAGAGACTAGAATAAGCTGCTGTAATTGGAACTGTGAGCAGAGCAAACATCTGAATGATGAAGTTATAACACCTCTTATAACAGGTTGCCTTAATAGAGTTAATATTAGACATGTCTTCATGAACTTTCCTCAACAACTGATTTTTTTCCCCACTTTTGTAAGGCAGCTCTGAAAGAAGTTCAGATAGTTTTCTGTGGGATTTTAAGTTTCTTCGGAGCCTTAATACTAATTTTGAAATTAAGGGTGTGTTTATAGCTACTGTTTCAGATGTTAGCTTTAAATAAAAATTGTCATCTTTAAGGAAAAAATGTCAATCTGTGTTGGGGTTTCTTCCCTAACACATGCCCCATCCCCCCCCCTTTTTTTTCTTACTTCCATTGTGTTTTGAATTTTCCCTAGAGTATCGGTATATACTTGGGCACTATGTTGAGCATTTTCATATACGTTTTATATACTTTGGCGAATTACCCAACACACAGCATCTGTACAGGGAGAATTTAATTCTTACTTCATTCCTGATTTCACTGTGTCTTTTCTTTTTGTTTGCCTGGTGTTTTCACTTTGCAGCAGGGAGAAATACTGATTTTGGGGGTGTGTGTTTTCTGAAGTTGAAGTACTTTGTGGTTCTAAAACCACATCCTACTATGACCTTACCAAATTACTATCGTCAAATAAACATTTTTAACTTTTAAACATTCTGCTGTTTCAATTAGCAAGCCCTAAAAAGATCTTCAGATGTTACTTGAATTACAACCTTTTTTCTCTTGCTTATAAGCCATAAGGATGAGTTTACTATTATTCCTGTGTTGGTCGGAGCACTGAGTGAGTCAAAAGAGCAGGAATTTGGAAAACTCTTCAGTAAATACCTAGCTGATCCTAGTAACCTCTTTGTGGTTTCTTCTGACTTTTGCCATTGGGGTAAGTTTCATGTCTCGTTATATATTGAATATTTTGTAGCTATTTTAAAATAATGTGTTTTATTAAACATTGAACATTTAAACTTCTGGTAAATGTATTTTTGCAACTTAAATGCCTTTGTAAAGTTAAAAAAGACTTTAAAATCTGGAATAATAGGTGAAAAATATTGATGTGGTAATGTGTTTTCAGTATAGTGGAGGAAATAAATGGTGAAGGTGTGTGGGTTTATATACATCTCTTTACTGTTGCAATGAAATAATTGTCTGAAGTTGCTTGCTCTTTTTACTCTTCTTTTAAGCACCTCAAAACAACTTTCAAAACAAATTAGCTAAAAATTCACAGGGCTTGGCCACATTCCTCTGCTAGAAATAAGTTTTGTATATTTTACTGCTGGGTAAGATAGCAGATGGATTATTTATGCCAATTCACCCCAGTTCATCTTGGTGGCAGAGCTATAAAGACTCCAGAAGCCTTGACTTCTGTCCTGCTTCATAATTTTATTTTTCTTTTAAATGTGATAGTAGCTGGAAAAGGGACTGCTTCAGAAAGATACGTTACACAACAGACCTTCTTCCTTTTTTTCCATTGTCATCTTTGGTCAACTTAATTAAGTGCAAGTTTTACTTGTCTTTGAATTGTGGAGTAGGTGGAAGTATATATAAGAATGACCTGGTCCTGTTGTGGCTAATGATCCATCTAGATCTGCTCATTGAATAATCATGAATTTTTTCTTTTAACCTTCATTTACTGTGGGTATTGTTGTGCAAGCAGAAGTAGCCTGACTCCATGGTTGACTTTGTCAAGAGGGATAGCAAAATGAAATGTTGCTTTATTTCTTAACTGCAAGAATTGGATTCCAAGGCAATAACAGGCAGTTAGTGAGTGATACTTCAGTGTCAGTTCTACATAGTAGATTTCTCTTTAGGAATATAGACACCCATCGTGTATTTTTTTTACTTTGCTTCTGGGCTGCTACTTCATGATTGCCCTAGAATTTCCTCAATGGAGCTAAAAAGTATAAAATTAATGAAGATTACTACTTTGCAAGTATTATACTTTCAAATATTTAGTAAGTATTAGGGAGTGTTTTAGCTACAATTTTTCCCTTTTTTATTTTATACGTGATTTTTGTTTCAAGGTCAGAGGTTCCGTTACAGTTACTATGATGAATCCCAAGGAGAAATTTATAGATCCATTGAGCACCTAGATAAAATGGTAAGTTTTCAGATTTGGTGGAACTAACTAACAAATTTCTCCTGTACATTCCATTTCTTTGAACACTTCAGAAATTTCTCTAACAAGATATTATAGATCAGCTATTTTATTGAATGTATAATTTTCCTTTGTTTACCACAATAAGAATTTAGCTGTTGGTTTTAGCTAGCATCCTCCCTTCTACTGACTGCGCACAACTATATTGCGGGTATAAACTAGTAAGCATAATTAATGAGAAGAAATGCATGTTCACCTACCTAAAAAGCTCTAATGTAACGTAATTTCTGTCCACGTACCCTCTTGTGTATTTGGAAAGCAGTAAAAATTATGCATGGAGAATTGTGGTAGTTCCAGCTTGCTAGCTGTGATACCTGCATATAGAAACAGCATTGTGATTATGCAAAGGGTTTCAGCAACATCCATTTGGAGGAAGAAAGGCTGTAGGGCATTGCACTGGTCAGGAAAATGAAAGCCACTGTTTCCTTGGCAGTAGCCTTCCCCATGCCCCTTGCTGTGTAGTAGATGGTGGGGAAAAAGCAGTAGACCATACTTCATTTTGGGTTTGGCCAAAGGCTGAAAGGATGCTACATACAGAAAGGTCCTATGCCAATTATGTTGCATTTTCTTTGCAGTCACAGGAGCCAAGGATTTCTTTTTAAATTAAAAAGAACCCCAATAACTTAATGGTCAAGACTATACTTAAGGCACAGAATAGCAGTAATTTTTCTGGAAATATGTAACCTGAAAATTTGTTTTACAGCTGTTTGCATCATTTATGTAAATTCTGTAGAATCTGTTAGAAGAGAGAACTGTTCTTATTCATGGCACGTTAATTTTTTCCTTGTCTTGAAGGAATAAATCCTATCTGTTGGAGAGATCTCTAGACTTTTTTGCTTTGGGTATCCATATTAACCTCTTTGTTTTTCTTCTATTCATCACAGGAATAGTATGAGTAAATAATTTGCCTTCATTCTGTTTATCCCACCTTTAATAATGCTTTTAGTCAGTTGAGAGGCTTCTCTGTCAAGACAAGTGTTTTTCTACAGAATCAGCAGCTTTGAGTATTTTTGCAGGAGAGCAGATTATGGTGCATTAGCAAACATTAGTTTCCCCTTGTTAACTTCTGTGGTGAAAGCTTGAAGAAAGACTGGACTTTGGCATTTAATTACTTTTAGGGAATATGTTGCTGCACCAACTCTTTCTTTTGGTAGTTATTCAGCCAAGTGGAGGTGACATTTTTTGTAACATGGAAAATCATATCTACTGTTCAATAACTATAAAAATACTGTTTTGATCTTCAGTTTAACTGGAAAACTAAACATGCTGTATAGCAGTGTACTGTGGTTATTTTTTGCTTGTTTATATCATGCCATATCTAAACACATGACTCCATGTTGCAGCGGGGATTACTGCAACAAGCATATTTCAAACCAGGAGTCTCGTGGAAAGCGAAGTATATATGGACAGATTCGTGGTAGATGTTTCAGAGGTGTTTATTTCTCCAGCCGCATGGCCGGGGCTCAGCTCAGGAACCCCGGAGTCACGGGACCCGAGGGTCCTCGGCCACACCGGGGAACACAAACCAACCCATGGGAAATGAGACTGACCAGGGGCAGGGAAACCCCGTGTCTTCCCCCCAGGGCCCCTCTCCCAGGGCTCCATGGCAGGGGGGAAGGGACCCCAACACCTCACCCGTTTTATTTTAATAAAAGGAGAATGAAAACAACGGGATAAACATAACAAGAACAGTTTCAAGACAAAACAAGCCACCCTCCTGAGTCTTTAAATGTCCACTCAGATTCCGTGGAACAGCTTAGGGGTGACAGAAGGGAGACAGAACTCTCCGGGCATGCTTTGTGGGGAAACTGAGGCAGGAGAGGGTTTAATTTCTTCCCTCCCCATTTTCATCCTCCCCCTCAGCATCGGAGAGGAATTGTAGGGAAATGGAATTGTATAGGGAAGCCATGGGGTGAAAAACGGATTAGGAATAAACTGGGGATAGGGTAAACTTAGGAAGGGGTTCATATTGGGTATAGGGTAAAAGGGGGAAGTAGGCTGTGGATAGGGAAGTTGCTGGGATGGATATTGTTTATAATTTTGTGCATAACGGCTGCCTTTGACTGGAATACCTCCAGGCCCAGTAACATTTGCTGCTTGTAAACCCTTCTTTCCTTGCACTATATCAAATTGTACAACTTCCCCATCTCCTACACTTTGCAGGTAATTTTTAGGGTTATTCCTTTTAATGGCAGTTCTATGGATGAATAGATCTTCACCTGTATCATCTCGTGTTATAAATCCATAGTTGTTTTTGACATTGTACCATTTCACAGTTCCTGTGACTTTCGTGGCTACACCTCCTCCTATCACGTGCTTGCGTGTTCGTCGTGGCTGCTGGTCCCGCGTGGCCGCCACCTCGCTGACTCCGACGTCTCGGCCGGGCCCCTGCGTTGCGGCTGCTCCGCGCTCTCCGAGCGGCGCTGCTCCGGCGTGTCTGGGCTCTGCGCGGCCCCGCGTTGCCATCGCCGCCGGCCCCGTGCCCTGTGAGCGGTTCCGCTCCGCCAACTCCACGCTGCTTTGAGAGCAGTCACGGGACCCGAGGGTCCTTGGCGTTATCAGGGAACCCAAACCAACCAATGGGGAATGAAGCTGACCAGGGACAGGGAAACCCCATGTCTTCCCCCCAGGGCTCCTCTCCCAGGGCTCCATGGCAGGGGGAGGGACCCCAACAACTCCAGACACTGTATGGAGGAGGTTTTGCTTTGGGTGATTTTTTTTTTTTTTTTTTTTTCTGGGTGAAACAAGGTGTCTTGTTAGCAATATCACAAAGATCTCTCTGTCACATTTTTCCAGTTTTTGGAAGTTTGTTCAGTTTTACGTCCCACTTGGGTAGTTCTTGTTTCCTTAGATAATTATTGAATTTTTTCATATGATTTGATGTGCTAAACAAACTTGTACTGTTGTAACCAGTAGGCCTCTACACAGACAAAATGGCATTCAGATAGAGACAAAACTGTACTAAAACTGGCTTAATTTTATTGGACCTAACAAGGAAAGCAGTCAGCTGAGCACATTGTGAGCAGGAAGGTATTCTGGGGTAAGATAAAATCAGATTTCCTTAGAAATGCCTTTGGGGGGGATGATGGCCTCTTCCTTAATTGGACTGGACTTTACATATAGATGCATGATGATTTTCTCACCTAGTGAATAAAAACTGCTGAACACTTTGGGCATTGAAGTTTTACTTGCTGTGGTTCTAAGTTAGAGCCATTAGACTCCAGCATAAAACAAATAGAGTAGTAAATGTTGCTGGGCAGGCATCAGTTTCTCCATGGTAGTTGTTGATCTGACCACTGTCACCACAGTGCACTTTGTGATGTAATGGCAAAAGGAGGAAATAGGCTCATGGTAAGAAGGGGTATCTTAGGGGAGAATCCGCAAATGAAGAGTTATAACTGAGCAGCTGATGTGCAATAGTTTGTGTATCATGACCTGAAACACACTATCTTTTTAAGTAAAAGTGGGGGAAGTATTTTCCAAGACATTGTTGAAGTGTAATTATTTTTGATTGACTAGCCTGAAAATGCAGGCTGTCCACTTCAATCTTCGTTGCCAGATTGCTCATTTTATACGAGCATATATTTGGTATGGGATACTTTCCGCCTCACTTGAGTCAGTGGGAGGATTGTGTTACCCTGAATGCTGATGAGGGAAAATGCAGGCACTGAGGAGTGCTGTGCAGGAACAGCCAGTAGTTGTTGTCCAGGAAAAATGCTCAGCATTGATGGCTTCTCGGGTACTTCTAATGACCTGCTGAATTCTGGTGGCTTTTGCAGTGCTGCTGCATTGTTGCAGGACCTTCCGCAGTGCTCCAGCCTGGGAAAGCTTCTTAGGCTGGGCATAATGTAAGACCATGGCTCTCTGCCTGGGTACCCAGGTCCCTGTTCTCTTCTCTGTGCCCAGACAGGAATTTTCCTGGTGGTTACTTGTCATCTAGTCTGAGTGACTCACACATGCAAAGATAGTTGGGCTGGATAGTAATAAGACCAAATTTGTTTCCACTTCTATTAGAGTGCTATTAGTTTAGATCTTTAAGTGTGAAGAAATAGCTGGAATAACTGATAAAAAACTTTAACTTGACCAGCCAAAGCATTCTTGGCATATAGTATAATATGAGCCTATAGGTTGTTGGAGGGGATGTTTGTTTGTTTGGGGTATATGTGTATAGGGTTATTGTTTTATAAAGTTTTTTTGCAGGCTTGTACATGATTCTATTAAGGGATGGTATTTAAAAATGTAAGGTTTTTAATCATACTGAGTGCACTGTGCTAGGATACTGTAGATGCCATTAGCAGTATCTGGCTAACTGAGGGATGCAATTTTTATGTGATGCCATAATAACCATGTGATAAACCATGAAACTGCGGTTACACTTTTATCATGTGGGTTTTGTTACATGTTTCAACTCTGTTCTAAGCCATGCCTGGCTGAGTTGTTTTGAATACTGAAAATTATTAGCTTCATACTTCTGCTTTTTAGAAAAATAAAACACAACCTGGCAAAAATGTTTCCTTTGTTCCTCAACACTGTTTTAGACTGAGAAACAAACTTGGTAGTCTTTGCTCCTCTGCCACAATGATTTCTGAATCCAAAAGATTGAGAAGTTCAGTACAACGTAATGCTTATAGGATATCTGTTCATACCAATTCCCTATGGATTTTCTCCAGTCTGTGATGTATGGAACTCTGTTAGTGTTTTCTGGGATGAACTGCATAGCTGTAAGTGTTTTGCAGTGCTGAATTGTGCATTGAAATAAGCTTACTAGGCATTCTCATAAATCCATGTCCATTCATTTGAGACAAATGCTCAAATGCCTCTGCCCAGTATGTTCCAGTGACTTAAAACTGTAAAACGAGTCTCTCAGTTGAGCAGCCGTTTTCATTTTTTAAAAGGTCATGAAAGGGTTCTACAAACAGATAAAATGTGTTCTCGTGAACTGTTTAGTATCTGAGTAAGTGCTTTATGTATCTTCAGTTTCACTTGAGTATGTAGTCAAATTTAGTTCTGCTTTCTTTAGCTGTGTATTGACATGTACAATCTACAAGTAAATGGATGGTTCAAAGATACGCTTTGGAAACTTTGGAAATGGTTTCTATGTAATCACTGCTAGTTAGAGAATAGCTATGGTTTTTTTTTTTTTTTTTTTGGCACTCATTTAGGCTCTGTAGATCTGGAGTGATTAACAGCTGTAATTACTGGCCAAGGGTCCAAACACCCTCTCCATGACTCCAAAAGAACTGAGCTCTTACCAGCAATTAGCTAGCTTAGCTTGGTTTTGTTTTTCCATAAAATGTATTTCTTTATGAATTCATCTTATGTCTGTTTCTATTTAAAAGTACACAAGGGTAGTGATTATCATTGCTGTTTTATAATCCTCCCAGCTCTCCTGGGAATCTTCTGCTCCTCCATTGTAAGCTGTGATCCAATCTGAATAATTAGCTGATATCTGCCAGATCAGCCAACACCCTTGCAGAGTGTTCTGGAGATTTCACTCTTGAGACTTCAGACTGACTGCTTCCTGCGTTGTGGCTTTTCCTTTTATCACCCAAAAGCAGGGGAAAGAGCTGAGACAAATGCAGAAATCTTAGAAGAAATTATCTTCTTTCCTGGTATCAACCTCCAGTTGTTTCCATGCGAAGTTTTTTTCTCGTCTCTAAGGAAGAACTTACTGTTTCACCAATAGAAGCAGCATAACTATGTATTTTACTGAGTTAGTGAGTGTCTGGAGCTCATTTCCCTGGTGAAGAGAATTAATAATTTTCATAGGAAGGAAAAAAAGAGAATGGAGTCTAATACAGGCAAAAGAGCAAAGCCATGATGAAACTAAGACAATAATTGATTTAGACTTGTTTTTAAACTACTTTCATGCTGTTGATCTGCTCTATGGGATGGGGTAAGAGTAGGCTATATCTGGAGTTGTAGGAATTTTTTTGCCTTTAAGAATGCAAACGTTTGTATACGTGGAAGGTTTTGTTTTCCACACATGTACTGTATTCTTGGCATGACTCCATGGGCCCATGGGTCCTGCTCTGAATGGAGGAAAGGATGCATACATGTGACTGTCTCATGTAAAGTGGAAGCACCATTTCCTGGTTCTTACATTTTTGTTGTGCACCAACTTTATAGTGCTTTAGACATTTTCTGGGTCTGCTTTTTATGCTCTGAGCAAATGGCCAGCCCATGCCCAGATCAACTGCCTTGCATGCCTGATGTATCCAGGATACATCATGCTTGTTACACATGTGAATTGCATATGTGTAGTGATGATTTTATCTAGGCTTTTTGGACATCCAGAAGTCCCAGACAAGTGCTTGGCCCTGAACTCTGTTACCACAGAGAGCAGGTGGAGGCACAACTTCTTCCTGCTTTGCCCTTTTAGTAAATTTGTGTGGTTATAGCTGTACCCAATCTTACAGAAGTAGGGCACTCTTGGATGGTGGGGATCAACTAGTCTGCTGGAGGAGCTTTTTTAACATGAGCTTCGCTGGTGTTTGCAAAGATAACTTCACAGATCTGTGGGTTATTGACGGCTTTGGAAGAGCTCCTGCACTTTTAGTTTGGCAAGGAATGGAAACCAGATGACTACAACGTAGAGCTCACATGCTGAGATTCCCTTGATACCCTTGGTACAAAGTAGAGGGTTTTTCCTCCTGCTCTGTGGTAACATATAGGTGATGTATAAGCACCTGCTTGTGAATATGTAATGTAATTATTGCTATTGATTATTTTTCAGGGTATGAGCATTATAGAGCAGCTAGATCCTGTATCTTTTAGTAATTACTTGAAGAAATACCATAATACAATATGTGGAAGACACCCGATTGGAGTGCTATTAAATGTAAGTTTTGATTTGTTGAAGAATGTAACTTTTAGAAAAATGTTTGCATTTATTAAAACACAATATTGCTGCAGTATTACTTGGTTCTGAAATATTAAGCCTTGAATTAACACTTATTTCTAAGTGTTCTCAATTTGGTCTCTGATTTTTGTGTCTTGCATATAGACAAATGTAAGCTCTTAAAAGGGCTGAGGGTTTTCAGTTCCCTAAGGGAGATGAGGGACCACATTCCGTTTGAATTTCAGTGAAATGCAATCATTCACTTTCTCTTGGCCCTAAATAAACAAACAAATCCATCTCCCTGAAGAAGTATGTAGTTACTCTTTTGAATCAGTACTTACAAACATGTATATATTTTCTCTATGTTGCTATTAGCTAGCTATTCTGAGTGCCTTGTGATGTCTGGCAGTGTTTTTGAGTTTTGCAAATATGAGAAAGGGCCTCTGTAAGTATTAGAGCAGTCCACCGTTAACTCATAAATTAACAGCAATTAGAATTCAGATTACTTTCTGGTTAATATATTCTGCTTTGGTGATGCAGTGCGGACATAAACCTGGCTTAACTTAGTTGTCTAAATTTGGTCACAGCTGCTTTACAGCACTGCTGGAGTGCTGCAGATTTGTCATATTGCTTGAGTGAATCTCACTGTATTTTTATTGTAATTCAAATCTGAAACAGGAAGCATGTTAACTTTTTTAAAAGGGAAAACTAAATTCGCTGGGAATGTAGTCTTGAATGGAGAACATACAGAGAAACCTTTTAAAGTGGAGTCTGTAAAAGTTTGTATGAGCAATATCAATACTGGAGATGCATGTAGCAAAGGTCAGTACTATGACAACTCTGCAAGTCTACCCAGCTCTTACTCTCAGATAGTTAGTTTTGCAGTGAATCACAGCTAAATTTTGTTCATTTGTTTTTGCCAGTTGTCACACTTTAATAAACTATCCTTGTACTTTCCTTTTCCTTAATGGAAGAAATAGAATATGAAAAGTGTTAATAGTGTAGGTTTTTTCCTGCTGTATCTGTGTTTCTGTATAAATTCCCCATGGAACTGGAAGCATTGTTTCTAAAAGATTGTCATGAAAGGCTTAGTGTTGCTTTAGAGAAGTGCATGGATAGTGCATCAGTGAATGAAACAGCACAGGAGTGGCCTGGGTCCACTCAAAACTGGGAGGTGCTTATATAATGAGCTTGTGAGAGATGGTGCAAGGACCTTTCAGAACTAGGAAATGCAATTTCACTGATACCTTATTTTGAACAGCTCTTTTTCTCTCTTCAGGCTATCAACGAGCTCCAGAAGAATGGAATGAATATGAGCTTTTCATTTTTGAATTACGCTCAGTCAAGCCAGTGTCGAAACTGGCAAGACAGCTCAGTGAGTTATGCAGCTGGAGCACTTATGGTCCACTGAACTGCTGAATGCTCAGGGATGGCACCTGCACACACTCTGTATACGGGGTCCCAGCCTAGCCCTTACAAAGATACAGTCCCTGGTCTTTGGGTATACTGAAACCTCAAACTAATAGAACTCTGTTCTTTTCTAGTAGGTGTAGTCCTTCCTTAGTTTCAACTCATTTAAAAATGCTTTCTTGTTTAGGACAATGGAAGGAAGGCTGGTATCAGAATTTTTGTGAGATTTTTTTTTTTTTCTTTGGAAAAGATAATGGCTATGAAGGCATGGTGGTAGACTGTCCTTAAAAATACAACATGTAAAGCATTTACCATATCCTAAATTTGCACTCTTTGCAGACCTGTGCACATATACTCAGCTTTCAGAATAGTTTTGCAAGTTGTAAACGGAAAAAGGGGGGAAAAAGGGGGTGGAAGCTTTTTAATAAAAGAAAAAAAAAAGGAAAACAACGCATTTATAAATGATTCTGTATTAGAATATAATAAAACTCCAGTATAGTCAGTTACTACCCGTGATGTACAACAGATATCTTCTATTTTAGTTGCTAATAAAGGGCTACACAAACCAAAATAGTCTGATTTAGACTTATTGCTTTGTGTTCTGTATGTGGCTGCTTGTCATTAACATCCTTTATCCTCAGTTCTTATGCTTGATAATTCAGCCATTCTGTAAAATACTTTAGAATGTATTTTGTATTCAACATTTGTTGACTATTTCGTTTACAGATTTTTTTATCTTAAACCTGCACTATGAGTTCAGCTGTGCAAAAGAATTCGAAAAACTTTTTGTATAATCTTTTTTGTTTCACAGTTAATCTATGAAGTAGTATCTTTTAGTATGTGATACAAATTTGTATCAGCAATACACTTTGAATGATTTTTAAGCTCAGTTTGATTATTCAAGAGAAATAGATGAAGTATTTTTGTTTCAAATGACTAAAATTTGAAAACAAGCAGTAGCTTGAAAATGATAATTCTTAGAGTATCTGGCATTCATAGGCCACAGAAGCCATACAATCTCAAGCAATTATTCCTCAAAGATTATTTGGGAGGGGAAGGTAAGGCTTCTCTCTTTTTTCATTTTTATTTTTTTATTCTTTGACCGTGGGTAGAATTGTCATGTTTTTTAAACATCCCATGTTAAGAGTTCTTGAACTTTCTTCCAGCCAAAATAATGATGTAATTATTTCAGTTGTCATTCCTGAAGACTTCCTTTTGTTCTAATAAATGCAAAGTAGGATGCAGTATTGGCTCATTATCTAAATGGAGATCTTATTCCTTGATACTTCACCTGCTTTCAGGAAACCTCCTGGTACATTCAGCTTTTCTAAGTGGCAGAGGGGAATTTGAGAATTCAATTTAGATTATCTCTGAAAGTTGTGGGAATTGCTGCATGCAAAGTCTTAGCTGAAAGCATACCAGACATCTTGTTTATTCCTATTAAAATACCCTCTGCTTGCATCACTTCTATTTTCCTTATCACAGTTGGCCACCATTTAAATAATAGCAGGTGAATGCTCCATTTATAAAATGAACTACTTTGCAGATGTTCAGAATCCATCCCAAATGCCAAACTCCTGTGCATGCCTGTTTTTTTAGTTGCCTTACTGCTCTGCCTTGTTCTTGGAATGTCTCAGCAGCAGACAGGGAAAACAACTTTCAGATTACTGTTGACAGACTAGCAAGAAGGCTGTGCAGGTAAAACTGAATTGGTAGCCAGTCTTTGTAAATACATGTCTGACTGTGCCTTATTAACAAAGTAGTTTGATCGTGAAGTTTTTTACAAAAATCTTTGGTGAATACAAGTTTAATTAGGACTTGGGTTTCTTTCAGTCTTATGCCAAATGTTTAACATCATTATTGAAACACGCAGTTAATTGGAACAGTTAAGTATCTACTTTATCCCTAAGGTAAACATAGTAATTAGCTCCTGAATACAAATGCCTAAGTTGCATCTTAGCTCTGTAAGCTAGCTTTAATGAAAAAAAGCCCATAACTGGAAGAGCTTCGAGGAAATTGGTCAGCCATTTTGCTCAGCATAATGTTATTAAATATCTTACATTGAAAGCACTTCACATGTAAACTGTATAATGTATTTCAAAATAAAGTTTCTAATTAAAATGGGAGTTTCTGTGCCTACTAGTAATAACCGGCAATGACAGTTCAGAAACCCACTCAGAAATTTAAAGCTTTGTGAAACCTGTTCTAACTTTAAAAGCCCTTGTAAAAGCCGCCCCCCCCCCCTTTGTTTTTTTGCAGAAAAGAACGGGTTTCAAAAAACCCCAGATTTTTTTTTTTTTTTTTTTCCTTTGGTGGGCTTGGAAGGAGTTGATTTCAGTGCTCTGTTTTGTGGTGTGTTTGTTTAAGATGCATCAGGAGGAAAAGCAGAATCTCCTGAAAAATCTTCACTCGAGGCTATTAATTCATTATTTTAGCTTTACCACGTATTTTATTCTTGTTTAAATATACGTTTGATTATAGCATATGGGGACAAAGTGTCTGGTTTAGACAATACTGAATATTCAGTCCTGTTCACTTTTCTGGAGGCTTCTTCTATGCATAGAATGACTAAGCTTTGACTGCTCTTTTGGTGCAGGAAATCCAGCCAGGGACATGATTCCCATTTTAAAATTTTGGCATTTTAGAGAAATACTCAATGTGTGAAAATGTTGATTAAAGTATTCCTCTGTTTTTCTGTTCTCATGTTGTTCACAAAGGAGCTTTATGTATTTTGTTTCCCTTAAATACTGCCTAAAAAGTTCTTTCCAAGTATTATCTACTGAGTTCTTAGTTCTTCAGTTTAAGGATTTTGACATTGAAATGGCACAATAGGTCTTTCACTGCTTTGTGTTTAGATCAGCAGAAGGAAGCAGAGGCAGAAAGAGCATCGCTCTGTGGGGCAGTGAATGCCTCTGGACATTGGGAGCCACCTTCTGCTTTGAAACCCTCGTGGCATGGAGCAAGTTGGGTGTAGCTGCTCCAGCTCTCAGCCTTTGTCAAGAGATAATGACAGTTTGGCTGTATTTGTTTATTTTGAAGATCACTACTTGAGTGGCTTTGATCCAGTGTTATTATTTAAGCTGGACTTCTGCTTCAGTGCAGTTCTCCTTTCTCAGTGCCTTCAGAAATGTTGAGTTTGCCCTTGCTTTTTTAGACAGCTCTTGCTCTCACTGGTTCCCAGTCAGGGGCTTGTTGCTGTGTCTGAGGAGTCTTGTATATTGCTTTAGGCTTTACTTGGGAATTTTTGATTGATATGTCAAGTAGTGAAGTGGGGGGAGAGGAAGGAGGGTGTCTGTTTGATACCTGCACACAGTCTGACAACTTCAGCATGTTGTTTCTGTAGTTGTAGGGTTTTTCCATTTCCTGTTTGTAGTGTTCCCTTAATTCCCTCAAAAGAAAACATGCTCTTCTCTGCATCAAAAGAAGCTTGGCTCTGAAATGGTATCAGTCACCATGATTTGCAGTTGCTATTTCCTCAGGCTGAGTTGTGCTAACTAACATCTGATCCACTCTCAACAAATTGCCAGAACTATTGTGTTTCTGGAGAAATGTTTAAAGTCCCTTTGCCTTCCTACATCAGTGGCAAAACTTCCTTTAGTGTGATCAAATAATGAATTTTGGGGTCCAGTGTAGTGCACATCAAAGCTGTGAGATGTTTTGGGTTGGGACCCACTGCAGCCAGATGGCCTCTTCAATAGATGGTTGCAAAACATGACTTGGAATTAGTCTGTAGGGGTGAAATTACTTTATTCTCTTAGTAATGCACAATCTATTGTCTCCAAAGCTTCATTTTTTTTATGGTTTTTTTTTCTTATTTGATTTTGCCTAATTCTGAAAACAGTTTGTCCCTACAGACAGCTTCCAGATACCTGATGTCATTTGGGGGTTATCTTATGCCAGGATTAGCTGAAAACTCAACGTTTGTTTCTTCATGTCTTTTCTGGTGCCTGTTTAGTATGTGCATTCCCTACTGCTGGGATCTGAGGCGTCTCTCCCATTGCTTATGCCCCAGGAATGAAAATGCCGTGGTACTGATATATCCGAATTAAGAAAGCAATTAGTCTGTTTGTTTGTTTCCTTGCAGGTTGCAGGAGGGTGTGTTGGTAAAGGCTTGGATCTTTTTGGAAAGGGCAGAGAAATGAGGAGAATAATCATAGATGGGAAAGAAAATGGTTGCTTTTCAAGTTTGATGTCAGCAACTGTTCTGCTCTCCTGTTTAGGAGCTGACATGCTGCCAAGTACTGCCCAGTGCAGCTGCCAGCCAGGTGCAGTGGTGGGCAGCCTGTTACTGCTACTTCAAAGAGAAGAAATACTGGAGGTATCTTGTCAAGAGGAGCTCAGTTTGTTGAAATTCAGGGGTGAGAATCCTATGCTGAAATCTTTAAGTTATAAAGGGAAATAAAGGTGTCTTGGCCTTTCCGCAAAGGTGACAGATGGACCTCCATACCCCCCAGTTTTCTAAGGTGATGTGTTTGGTTCTTGGTGGAGTTAAGAGAAGATAATTTAAATAATTTTCTCAACCCTGTCATCTCAATTGATATAAAAGTGTAGTCCCTATAAACCCTTCTAGGTATCTTTTTCAAAGCTTGTGGAGCCCAAGTTATTAATTTCAAACAAAAATATATTCTAATTCTAGTAGTTGTGTTTAAATCTCTTTAAAAGAATTAGCCGGGGCCTCAAATTCTGCAGTGAGTGAAGCCAGTAATGAAACTTTAGACTTCAGTGATCTAATACCTGCTCTGTATATGGCAAAGACCTAAATGACAAAAAGAATAAAACATTGTGTTAGCATCAAACCAGAAACTATGAACCTAAACTTCTCTGATTTCTTTTTTTCTCTAGTGAGTTTTAAAAAAGTGAGAAATTACTTTCCTGAGCCTGTTGACTGTAGCTTCATAAGACTGAAAAGAGCAGTGCTCTTGGATGATGTCCCTTTTTTGGTAAAAGATGTTTATTTTCTGCTGAACTCTTGCAGCAGGAAGTGAAGTGTTGGTATGTTAGTGCCTGGGCTGCATAGGCTTGTCTGAGCTGCTGATCTGTGTGGGCAGGTAGAGAAAACCATCCCCTGGGATTTGTCGGCTGAGACTTAAATTACTTTTCATTTATCTCCAGAATTGTTATAAAGATTTTGAAGAGTGAGCCTTTAAGCTCAGCTGTGATGAGTAAGTGTTGAACTCCTGCATACTTTTTACTGATAAAAATTTATTTTTCTTTATAATCCCAGTCCAAAGAGCTGGTGTTACAAATAATCTGTCAGTAAGATACCTGCTGTGAATGGGTGGTCTGGAAGTGCGGACTGGCCTCACAACTGCTTTCAGAGAGTAAAGCACATTTCTGCATTGTAAGGAATGGTTTTCTGGTCGCAGAGCTGCGATGTAACCAGATGCTGCTTTCAGGCTGTCCTGAGATAAACTGACTTGATTGTTGTATGTAAGCACGTAGCTCTGGTATGGGCTCAGCCTTGCATCCATCAGATGGGCGGCAGGGCAGCGGGATGCATTGCTGATGAGTAATGCCCCACGCATCTCCAAGCCGACTTCAAAGCACTGGGCTGATGGGGGAAAATAATTCCAGTTAAGTGGAAAACAGGTGTGTTGTGGCAGGTGTAAGTCTCTACTTTATAAAGACTACGCGAGTAGTGTCATGTTCATTTAAAGAAAAAAAAACAAGCCAAACCACAGCCCCGGAAACCAAACAACTTCCCGAGACTTAAGAACAGGAGAAGCCCGTGCCCCAAGCGTGTGTCAGTGCGAGGAGCGCGGCGCAGCGGGCCGGGCCGGGCTGGCCGGCGCTAGGTGTCAGTGTCGGAGCGCGGCCGCTCGGCTCCCGCCGCAGCCGCAGCCCCGGAGCACGGGCGGCTGCCGTGATGGGTGATACTTCACCCACAGCCTTGCCTTTTCTGCCTTGTCCTGAGCTTCTTGGCCATATCCAAAAGCTCCTTTCCCAACAGCCTCTGTGTTTTAAATGTGAATCCTTGTTTATAAGTTAGTTTGGAGACCATCACCTGCTGAGTTACCTCTGTCACAAGCTACAGCAAAAATGGTAACAGCATCTATTATGTACAACTATTTTCGCTGACAAAGCTCATAACCAAACACGCCAAGAGAAGCGATGGCACAGCTCCCACTGTGCCTCTGGGCCCAGGCCTTCCTGCGCTGCTGTAACCAGTCCGTGTTTTTTGAGTCCTGCACAAATTACTGCATTTGATCTGTGCGGCGTTTCAGGAAGGGTGTTCTGCAGTCCAGGACAGGGTGGCAGCCTGGGTTACTGTGTGAGGGAAGGGTTTCTCCCAAGCTTTGCTGCAAGTGGCACCGCAGTTGGAAAGTTTTCAACACATGCTCCTGCTGCTGTAAAAGGTGGTGGTGCAGGTCCCGTGGGTTTCGGCAGCATGGGCTCACAGGGGCAGCTGGAGCTGTTGCCCTGCCCGAGCTGGGGACAGCAGGAGGGGTGCGAGTACCCTCTGTGGCATCTCCCACCCTTACACCCCAAGGCCTTGGTCCCTGCATTTGGTGTAGCCTGGCAAGTGGGGGGTTCCCACCTGTGGAGAGGGGGGGCACCCATTGAGCTGCATTTCTTTGAGCATCCTACCTCTGCACAGATATTTATTTTTTCAAAGCTTGAAAAAATACGTCTGTGTCTGACCGAGCTCTCACTGAAGTCAGTGGGAGACATAGCAAACCTCACATTCCTAAGGAGATTTGGAACTGCTTGAGAAAGTGATGAGGGAGCCAGGCCTCAGCTGTCGTAGCCTGGGGAGGGGCTGTGGGAGGAGGGATCTGGCAGCTCATGCAGTGGAACAAAAGCAGAGATGAAGAAGATGCCCTCAAATTGTACCTGGAGATAAATGTCCATGCTTTCTAGCCCTAAGCAGAAGTTTTGTTTATCTGATCTTCTGTTAATTTTACAGGATTATTCTGTTCATTATAAAAGGAATAGGAGTCAAGCTGCTGGGTTTTAAAATTTTTTTAAAACACTGCTATCTTTTCTTGACATATGAGCTTTTCCATGACTGGAGTTTCTTTTAACTAACCTCAGCTTTATCTGAGACAGAAATCTCAGGCCAGATCCAGCTTAATTTATACTTAAGCAGCATTCCAGAATGAAGTCAGAAGGTGAGGGCCTAAAAAGTCATGCTGCAGAAGACAAAAATAGGAAAGAAAAAAGAGAACATCAATTTCTTTTTCCCCCAACTGTCTCTAGCTGGAACAGGGTTGGGCCAGTGAAGAAATTTTTAAATTCATATTTTTCCCTTTCCATGCTGTGTTGCTTTTATCACTGGAGAGCATCTGGGCCCTGGCACCTCCTGATGTGCTGGAGTGTGCCATCACTAGTTCTTACCAAGAAATGCCAGTGAAGGCCTAGCACTGGTGTTGCTCTCCATCCAGGAGCAGGAAGCTGTGTGCTGAAATGGGCACTGTAGCTACTGTGTCTGTGTTTATATATATTTTTGCATGGGTGTAGCTGACAGGATGCTGAAGATGCCCTTGTCCTGCTGGCTGTTGCTAGTGCAGAGCTGTACCCTCATAAGAGGACAGGTAAAACAGAGGTAAGAGACAGTGTCTCTTGGACTCTTCAGCATCTTGCTGTACTGAGAGAAACAAAAACTGAGGGGGAAAGCCCAGCTTGACCAGGACCAGAAAGGGTGGCTGGCCCTGCAGATGCTGGAAGCAGGGCCTTAAGTGATCCAGGGCATTGCCAAAGCCCTGCGTGTTTCATCTAGGGAAATTTCACCACACTTCCTGGCAGCCTGTCCCAGCCTTTAGTTGGGCTCACTGGAGAAGGTTTTTTGTGTCTGGAGACAAAATTTGCCCTGAAGTGGCTTAACTGTCCATCACAGTGAATCCTCGTGAAGAGAGTGCCTTCATCATCTCTCAATATCTAACACTGGAAGGCAGGAATGGAATCCCCCTGAGCCCTCACTTCACTAGGCTGAATGAACCCAATCCCTTCAGCCTTGCTTCATGTGCCAAGGTCTCCATTCCTATAACCGTCTTGGGGCATTTCACCCCCCCATCCCCACCCCCAAAACTGCTGCATCGTCCCCAGTTTTTTAATGTCCTTCTTGACCATGGGGGCAATACTGGGCACAGTGCCCAGATATAATGTGGGATAGCTGTAACCCTGGACCTGCTGGGTTCAGTCTCACTGATGCAGCACAGTTAGGTACTGGTACAGTCACTGCCATGGGCTATTTTTCATCATGAGCTTTCAAAATGCTTTGTAAGGATGTTTTAGGAGTAGCTCTCAGTTTTGGTCCTCCTGAGATTTTTCAGAGTATGTCAAAACTGTTTCAGCCCTCCCATCTACAGATCAGAAGAATGAAGTCTTATTTTAGCTGCCCTCTTCCTTTTGGCCTAGCAGACAAATACTCACCTTCTGCAATGTGTAACTCTAGGATGAAATTTACTGGGGGAAAAAGACCCCCTTAAAGAGTAAGAGGGGTACATCAATTTTACACGTAAATGAAAGGCAATTAAATCTTCCAAGTTTCTCTTACATATGCATCTCATGAAAGGGATTAAACTTTTTCTAAACTGTTCTATAAAAAACCACCATGTTTTTCTTAAATATTTCCCTGAGTAACATAACATTGACATAAAAATAAACCTTGATTCTAATACTGATCATTTTATCCAGAGGTATATTCCAGCTGGGTAATTGCTCCACCAGATCCCTGGTGCTGGGGTTGCATGCTCTGGGTGAGACCTCATTGGCCTTCTTGCCCAGTTCTGTCCTTGACCAAATGTTGAACTTTCATCCAAGCGAGGATATATGCCTGAGGTTCCTCATCTTTATAGCAGAAACTTCCTTTTGATGGCAGCAGGACGTTAGTGACCTCCACTGTATCTGTCAGGGTCTTTACACAGAATCACAGAATTAACCAGGTTGGAAAAGACCTTTGAGATCATCAAGTCCAACCTATGACCTAACACCACCTTGCCAACTAAACCATGGCAATGAGTGCCATGTCCAGTCTTTTTTTAAACACCTCCAGGGACAGGGACTCCACTACCTCCCTGAGCAGCCCATTCCAGTGACCAATCACTCTTTCAGTGAAGAATTTTTTCCTAATGTCCAGCCTAAACTTCCCCTGGTGCAGCTTAAGATGTGTTGTCTTGTGCTGTCGCTGGTTGCCCGTGAGAAGAGACTGAGCCCTACCTGACTACAGCCTCTTCTCAGGCAGGTGTAGAGAGTGATTAGGTCTCCCCTGAGCCTCCTTTTTTCCAGGCTAAACAACCTCAGCTCCCTCAGCTGTTCTTCACAGGGCTTGTGTTCCAGACCCTTCACCAGCCTTGTTGCCCTTGCAGGCATTTGGAGAGATAACAGTGTTGCATGATGTGACATTTGGGAGGTCCACCACCCATCTTTCATTCAGGATACCCAAGCTTAAATTGCCTGTGGCAGATGTTTCTCCACTGTGTTTGTGGAAAACCATTGGTGTGGTGATCCCCAGGCCCCCCAGCATGGTCCTGCCAGGGCTTTGCTGCTGTTCCTGGGAGGCAGAGTTCAGCTCTCTTCTCTGCAATTTAATCCCATTTGCTTTCCTCTCCCAGCAGACTTGTTAAACTCTTCCATCTTATTTGCAGATGCTGGTTTTGATTGTGAAAACCTTATTGTATCTCTTCTCATTTCTCTCTTCCCTGTCAGGAATAGCCTTAATTCTCTCCATTCTTTTGTACACCATGACTAGTTGCTCTTGGTGCTTTCCTCCGGGCTGCTGGTCAACACTTCCTCAAACTGGAGCATCCAAAATGACTCATTTATGCTGAGACCAGAGCGGTGCCAAATGTGGGGGAGTATAACTTCATGTTTTCACATATGGCACCACTGCATGATGTGACCCAGGATGATGCTCCCCCTTCCTTAGCAGCAAGTCACTGTGACACACACTAACACCTAAATTGAGCAGAACAACTGTATAGCCAAGTGTTGCCTTGTTAAAATGTCTGCTCTTCTGGAAACCCAGGTCAGGTTTGCACTTGTCCTTATCAAACCATGTGTTTTTCAGATACTTTCTCCTGTTTGGCTAGATCATTTTGAATTCCTAGGCTGTCTCCTGTATACCAGAAGTCCTACCCCAGCCATCATCTTCAAATTTATCAGTAGTATTTCAGGAACTCGGTACCCGTTAATGAAGATACAGTGTAGCACCATAGACTGGCTTCAGTGAAATCCATACTTAATGCACCCTTCCAGTTTGACAAGAAGTTTACTGACAATGACTCTTAGAAGCAAGTTTTCTAACCAACTCTGAACTGTCCTTGTAATGGTGTCACGTTGACTCAAGTCACCTCCCCCTATAACACACCATGTAAGAAAATGCTAAAGCTTTACTGTAGTCAAAGCACATCTGTTGCTTATGTAGAATGACAGTTTCCATTTTTATCCTCTCACAGAAGGAACCTGAAAAGGTTTGAAGTGTTAGTTCCTCATTAAACTATTTGCCATCACTCATCTGCTTGGCACCTTTCATGTATTTGCAAGTAGCCTGGTTTGTTCTTACAGTGTTTTTCTGGGTACTAAAGGTCAGCCAACTGGTCTGCAGTTGTCTCA
Source organism: Corvus kubaryi (assembly GCF_017639235.1). Taxonomy (NCBI): domain Eukaryota; kingdom Metazoa; phylum Chordata; class Aves; order Passeriformes; family Corvidae; genus Corvus; species Corvus kubaryi. The sequence continues at coordinate 2,021,043 of NW_024581051.1, forward strand.
GTTTTCTTGCTCCTCCATCCATGCTTTATTAAGCTCATCACTCCACTTGCCCTTGATTAGTTTTGTGGGACCTTGGTCACCCACCCCAGATTCTCAGGAAACCCCAGCCAGCTCTCAGATAGTTTCTGCCAGAGGTGGACATACCTATGGGGAATTTCATGAGATGCAACCAGTTTGAAAATGTTTAATTTATTGAAATTGTCATTTTAAATAAGTTTACTAGTTTTTTAGTACCCTGAAGTCTCAGTCTTTTGATGACAGTTCTGTCAGCTGTCCAGTCACAGCTTGCCCCTTCCAGTGGAAACAAAAAAATTTAGACACAATTGACATTGATAGATTTAAGTGATAGAAATGTGGGAAGGAAAGGACAACCTGCTTCAGTAAGTCTCGTCTCCAGTACTCATAAAATGTAACAGCATGCAGAGACTACACAAATCTCTGCACCTAACAAGCCAAAGCTGCTTTAGCATGTTCCTGCCAGGAAGCCCTTACCCTGGGCTGCTAACACTGCAAAAGCAGGCTGAGCCTGCCAGGGGTAAACCCGGGGCTTTACCTCTTGCCTTTCCCCTTTACAGAGGATAATGTTCATACTCCTGGCTGCAGCACCAGCATGCCTGTGCTGCCTTGCTGGGTGGGCAGTTTCTGCAAGCAAGACTCCAGGCACCACTGCTGAGGTGGCAAAATGGGCTGAGGCTGGAAAGGGAGGCCTGGGGGAACAGTCCCCAAGGCAGGAGGGGGCTGCAGTGGCCCAAGGAGTGTGGCCCCAGAGTGGGCTGTGACAGCCAAAGGGCCTCTCCCTCAGCTCTTGGTGCCAAGGGGGAGAGATGCAAGGCTTGGACTTGTGATCCCTTGGTGCAAAGCTTTGGCTGGTGGTGGAACAGCAAGGAGAAAAACCACAAACAACAGCTCCAGGAGAGAGCCTGGGAATGGCAATGCTCATCATTTAAACAATATTTTTGCTAACTTTTATACAGGTTCTTCTTCTCATTTCAAAGGGAAAGACACTTTATTCAAGGCTTCACTCTTTCCTGCAGCAATCCACGACTTGCTTATGACTTGCCTATGGCTTTCTGCTGGCTGTACAGTTTCTAGTTCTCCAATTTTTTATGCATCATCATCCCAGACCAGATACCCTCAGAAATGTCCCCAAGCTGTAAAAATGGGTTAATCGTCCAACAGCCCCTTGTTTAAAATTCAGTAAAGTATTATACAAGCATTCATAAATGATGATCTTTGAAAATGAGAGCAGCTTTACATGCAATTGTTTGTTAAGGCAATGTACAAAGCTAAGATTTTTTGGAATGCTACATTATTGTTATTTTTTTTAAATACTAGTGGTCCTTTAGTGAGTGTTAATCTCTGACAGATGGCTATGTCCATCTGGCACTACTGAAGAGTGTAAGAGTCTATTTTATGTGGAAAATTTATTTAATTGTGTATTAATTAGAAACAACTAAAACAACTGATCTTTTCATCCTGGGAGAGCATGATAGTGCCAAAGCACCACTAATAAATTCCACTGCCAAGAAGTGGGAGAGAGTTTGCAGACAGAACTCATGGCATGAATACTTTTTCTCCTTTCTTAGATGTGAAATATTTCTAAGGACAAAAAATCCTGTGAACAAAGTGCAATGTCTCTCACAGACAAATTCACACAGGCCCTGGCTCGTGCCGAAGGAAGGCGTGATATCAGCCTGTTCCTCATTGTCCGGTATGAGGGAGGGCATCCATGGGAAAAGGCAGACTTGGATATTCTAGATCTGGATGTGCCTGGCTCAGTACAACACCTGAAGGGATGCTGATTAACCACTATTGCTGCTTCTAGCACCAGACAACAATTTTATCCTCATCCTGCTTGCTGAAAAGCCTGCAGCTCTTGCTGGCTGCCCCAGCGGTTTGGGGTGCTGAGGATGTTGCCAGGAGAAGGCAGTGGGGGAAAGCTGAGCACAATGTCTGCAGTGTGGGAGAAGAGGAAGGAGGAAGAGATGAGGGTCCTCTAGAAAGTCTGCAGCATGGCTCAGGTAGGGAGGTGGAGCCACATGAAACCAGGCTTTATCAGTCCAGCTGATCATGGAGCAGTGTTACCTGTGCAGGCATCAGCTTCAGAGAAGTTAAAAAGGCAGGAGAGGCCCTGCAACTACCAGTTGCACAGAAACTTATAATAAAATATAGATTTTACTGTCTTCACAGCATGATCCCACTACCATGGTGAACTGTCTGCTGAATACACTTGAACTGTTTTGGACCTTGACTGGCTTGCTGCATTGCTCAGGGAATCTGAAAAGTTATTTTGATGTGATGTCATACTCAGAGAATAAAACGCACTTTGACCATGACAAGATAAATGTTTATCTGTTATATTTTCTTCTTTTAGCATCATCAAGTACTCAGGTTGAAGAGAAACACCATTCTTAAATTTGTCCTGAAATGAAAAAAACATTCTTCTAATGTTGGTTCAGAAAAGTTCTTTCTGTCTGCAATTGTCAAGATGATTGTCTTACCTTGGACCGTGAAAGGGTTGAGTATTGTTTCATGCTGAAGTAAAAATATTATTTCATCCTGAAGATCAGAACAGATTACTCAGTATTCTTCCAGCAAGCAGATTTATATTTAGAATGACAATACATAAGGTTGTCTTAGCAATGATAATTTTTTTCCCTACAAAAACAGTGTTCTGAAAGTAAATCCTTACACAAGACTGCTTTGCGTTAAAAACATGTTTTGTCTTTTGTGACTGCCAGGTCAGGTTAGCCTCTTCAATCTGTGTGGAAAATTCTTAGGTGATTTATTAAAAAGGAAACAAATCAGAATTTTGCTATGCAATAGCAATCTACTAAAATGCATAATTTCAGTAAACATATATTTTTCTGGTGGTGTTACAATCGTGAAGTATCTACACCAGAAGCATCGTTTCTATCAAATTTCAGTTGCATAGTTTTGAAGGCTCTAAACCACTGCTTATTTCCTTTTAAATGCTCTATTATTGTTTCCTAGCAGCAGGAGGTAATACCTCCAAAGTTCAAAGCCAAGCTTCAGTCTGCTTTGGGTGCTGGGGGAAAGCCTTCAGGGTGCTGGTCTGTGAACCTGAGGAGATGAAAGTGGATCCATGGTCCACCACACTTTTCCTGCACAGCTGTCTCTCAACTCCTGAGTGTGTCATGGGACTGCAGGGCTGCAGCAGTCCATCAGGACCACTGACATGGAAACCAGAACCTGAAGCTCATACTTGTGATACAGGAGACAGAGGAAGTTTGGAACCCTTTAAAGAGGATTAGAAACCAGGCGGTTAGGGTGCCTCTACAGTCTGCCATCAAGAGACACATTGAGAAAGGTCAAGATCCAGTCCCTTCCTCCAGACTGTGGTCACCCAAACCTGGGTTCTCTTTTGAGGGTTAGTGCTAACAGGTTGCCTTTCAGAACCAAACAAGTTCTTTGCATCTTCAAAAGCAGGAAAAAAAAAAAAGGCATTGGTGGTAATGCTTAAATTTTATATTAGTGGTTTGAACACATGCTCAGGAAATGTGACACATGCTTTTTAAACTTTTCTCAGCTGGAGGATGTTCAAACCCAGATCAGAGAAAATCAGCAAGAAAGAGCCTGTAGCTGAGACAGGAGAGAGTGCTCTTGGGGCAGAGGGCAGGTCTGCTTACACATTGCACTCTAGTCTTTGGACAAAAAACAAGAATAATTCTGGGAACACAGACTGGAGCTTTGCTGGTCTTGTGAGTTGTAATTCCTCTATCCTGGTCTCTTCTTCTGTGCTCTGGAGAGCTGCACTTGTCCTGCCTCTGTCCAAGGGTCCTGGCTCTGTGACAGATACTTAAAATTATTACCTTGGAATAAAACTGCCCTGATAGAAACCTCACAGGGGCAGGGCACGGGTGCTTTGTAACTGAGTGCTGGTTTTTGAGGTGATCCCATGCTTACAGCCTACATATTACCTTTATCATCTTTATGATAAAAATTACCAGCACTTCACCTCCAGCGAAACACAGGTCCTGAGCTCAGTGTCTCGATTGAAAAACACAAGTGGTGGTCACAGCGTCGGCAGGCTTTCATTCCCCACACACTGAATTCAAGGCTGACTTGCAGTTCTTCTCTCTAGAAATACCAGCTCGAAAGGGTTGCAAAGTACCCAGATACTTTAAAAGAGAGTGGCCCTGTTGGAAAAGGTCCTGTGTGAAAGCTGCACTGTCAGCTTTCTACACCTTCCCAAGTGCAAAGACAACAGAAATGTAGTGGGTACAAAGCCCTCCCAGGGTTTCCCATGGCCCTTGCTGGTCAGGCTGAAAGCCAGACTATCTGTGCTGGTGGGAGAGGCCTGAGCACATCCCTGGAGAGGCACACATTGCCTGAATGTAAATAACTGAAGCAGAAGAGAATTAAATCCAAAAGCTATTTAGAATGAAATTCACAAACAGATCTGCCCTTCCAGTGCCAAGGGTGTGCTCTGTGGAACAGAGGCATTTTATTGTAATTATCATGCTACCAGAGGGTCTCTTAGAGCCCCAACTCCCACAGCCCAGGGAACACAGGACAATCCCAGAATTGATTTAAAGTAGTAATTCAGATTCTAGCTGTCATGAGCTAGAGAGAAGCTTGAAATTGTTACTTGTTTTTTATTAAAGGGTTCAAAGAAGCAAAAAGTCATGGGTATTTTTTTCTAATGTAATCATTTTAAAACTAACCCCTTTATACAAAGAAAGAGCCTGATGTGCGATTTTTGGACATGTGTAGCTGGCAATTTGGTGAGTGGAACCACCGTGGATTTGCTAGGTCACTTCACATGTGCTCTGCCATATGCACATATTAGAAATTAGGACCCTGAGGTTCATCTGCCAGCTACCTGGCTGTTTGTGTCTGTTCTGGAGGTGCTACCCAACATTACTTAGTATTTGCACTGCAGCATCTGATGCTCCCCGTGGTGCCCCAATAGCAAGAAACACTTTTCCAGAGGTAGCATTCACAGTCAGGTTTGTCACCCAGGGGCTTGACACCCACAGCACCACAAGGTAGTTTTAAGTTCTGTTCTTTCCTGTAGATGAAGCCTTTTGGAATCTGTGGAAGAACTGCCCAGAATAAAGTACAGGTAAAGAAGGGCTGCCCAAGAAACAGCTGAACTTCTGCTTTAATTGTTCTGCCATGACAGGAGCTATTTCAGATTAAGATAAGTAGCAGGTAAGTGGCGCTGCATGGAAATAATGCTTCTCCCACAACAGCAGGGTTTTTGTGCTAGCTTTGCAAGACTTGACATGCAGACATGGGAAAGCAGTGGGAAAGTTCACAGAGCAACCAGAGCTCCATATATAACACACTTGTTCCTCTTACCCCTAATCTTAAAAAGAGGAGGCAAGATTTGTTTTCTTCTTCCTGCCCTTTTCTTCCTTTTTGCAGAGAAAGCAAGTTGACTGAGCCAGTCTGATCAGGGAGCAGTTGAAAAAAAAAAAAAGAAAACAAAAATGGGAAAGTTTATAAAAACTGAAAACAGGCTTCTTTCCCAGAAGAAAAGAAATGGATTTTGAGAAGATAACCAGTTCTTGACACGGGAAGCTCATTCCCCAAAGCCAGTACTCAAGCCAAGAGGTCAGCTCTTGTACCTTGCTGTTTGCTATTATGTTTGCATGTTACTAAGCTGGAAGGTTTGTGGTTTATGCTGTGACTATGAGGGAGTGCAAGCTTTCAGCCACACAAACAAATCCTGAGGCTTTAACACAAGCTCAGCTTGTCAGTACAAAGTAACTTTAATTAACCTAGAAACTGTTACCCAGGAGTTTGTCTGAGCAATAAATGATCAAAGAAGATGTCTCTCCCACGTTTCCTTGGTCTGGTTTGACTCCCTACAAAGGGATGTTTTGCACTCTGAGCGTGGAGGGGGGATGTTCTTCTTTGAAGTTGTTTTCAAGTGCTTTTGGCAAAGGTGGTAAGAAGCGTGATGTTTTCAATCTCCTCTTTGCAAAAAAATTACCATCTGCAGAGGCCAAAACCTTTCCCCTAGAACAGAAGAAGAGTGCAAAAGGCTGCTCCTCCAACAGGTGGTGAACTTCTTCCTGATAAACCTCCTGTACTTTCATACTGGCTTTTTTAGAAGCCAAGTAAAGGCCCTCTTGCTCAAGCATGGCAAGTGACGGATCAAAGGACATGTTGCCTGATGGGTCTGCAGTAAGCTGAGACAAAAAACTGGATGAGAGCTGAGCCTAAGACAAATTGTTGAAGTTTTGCTCTTGGCAGAGCTTTCAGCCCCAGCCAAACCTGAAAGGAAGCTGAGCTGGAGCTTTATGTAGCTCAACCCCCTGCTTAATGCGCTGTTCCCAAAGTGAAAGGCAGCAGGCTTCAAACGGATCTTTTAAGTGTCACATAGTTTTATTGAATTCTATTTCCTGATCCAGAGGGGAAGGAGCAGCAGCAGGGAGAAAAGGGGAGACCATCCTCTTCAGTGGTGTCACAAACTAATTAAAGTGATTCAAGTCATGCTGTATCCATGACCTTAGAGGACCTGCAGCAAAGACACAGCAGGACATGTGGCTCAGTGGGTAACTATTTACATAGAGCCCCGTACAAGGGCTCATAATGTATTAAATCCAGCCTTCTGTCAGGAACAAAAAAGGCAAACACAGACCCCACAAAATTGACTTATTTTGTATTTTTAGAAGAGATTGATGAAGAAAATGAGGATGCTGTTTGATAAGGAATTAAAAAGGAACTGAGGACAATATGCTTATTGGAATCCCAGAGGTTCTTTAAGGACACCATTTTAGAAATTGAGAATAAATGCATCTCTCAAATGAATAAAAACTCTGAAAGACCCCTGACAAGGCAAAGAAGTCAGTGTGGTTAACCAGCAGAAGCTAACAACAGAAGTTTTCAAAAAAAAAAAAGAAAAAGGTTGTTTCAAGTAAGGAATAAAGATGATGTCTGTCAAGTTAAATGTGAAAACATAAAAAGGTTGGACCAGATAAAAGATTTTCTAGAGCAAGTCACCAGATGCAGAAGCTAATATTAAATGTTTTTAAACACATCAGAAGCAGGATGTGTTTGTAAACACATCAGAAGCAGGAAATTGTTAGGTTATGTAATGAAAGCTCATTTGCACACCCAGAGAGGAGCACAGAGTGTGGGGGGCATGTAACACCCAGATGGGTCCTCCCAGACCCATCACAGGGACCATCAGACCACCAAAGGTCCATCTCCAGAAGCCAGAGGAGCACAGAGGCCCAAGGGCAAGTGGGAATCCAAATCAAGGATCCTCGAAGAATGAAGGAGGAACTTCTCCAGGCTCCTCCCAGGGCTGTCCCTAGAGGACTTCATCCCCAGTGTCCAGACTTGAAAGCCATCGTGAGGTGTCATCGGGAGTAGCTCTCCAGATCTCCTTTTGATCTGTGGGGGTCACTGTCTTGAGCTCTAAGACTCATTATGGGAAAAGCGGTTTGGAATTATTCGTGCCTTATGGCAAGATGCTTAGAGGAGGAACCAATGGAGGGTAGAGGCAGGGATTTCAGTGACCTGGAGTGCTTTGTGTGCCTGGACCTAGTGGGAATGCACTTCCAGTCTCACTACTGGCTTGACCTGGGGTATGGAGCTGTGGCAGACTCGCCTCTCTTGAGCTGTCAGATCCAGCATGACGTATTTTACCCTAACAGAAACCAGCCAAAAATCTGTGGGAGTAATATGATATTGAGGTGTAAAATGAGCAAGCAAGACAGTTAATGGGCCCAGGCAAAAATGTTAGCAGGAAAGTTTTGGTGCTCATTGTGTTGGACTTTAGCCTTCCTTTATGGAAAAAAAAACTTCCTAAAACTAAAGAATGAGTAAATGAGACTTCAGAGGTGCTGATATGAATAATGTCTGGTCAGCGGGGCCAGAAGCTATTCAGACCACGCTTCTCAATATAGCTGTAACTCAGATATTGAGTCATGAAGCTGCTGTTGGATATATAATCCATCTAGGCATAGCACCTCAGCTGTGGTGCCCCAGGAAGGGAAGATGATAGATGTGACACTAATTTTTAATCCAGGAAACAGATGAGCAATCCTGACTTCCACTCAGGGTCATGGCACAGACTAAGACTAGTAGTCACAGAGATAAATGTGGTAAGTTGGGAAATGTTTCATACTGTGCAGGGAAAAGTCACAATGTGTGTTGGATTCCTTTGAAGCTTTTCAAAAAGAATTAAATTGCCAGGGGGCTAGAAGGAAGATAATTTGTGTATCAATAACTGGTTGAGTAATAGAAAACAAGTTTTCCCAGTGGAGAAAGGGATTCAGTGGAATCCCTAAGGAATCAGTGGTGGAGTCTGTGCTCGTCAACATGTACATAAAAAAATCAGACGTGTGTGAACAGTGAGGCAACAAAGTTTGTTGACTAAAAAATCTGCTCAGATGTATTATGCCTATTTGAGTTCAGCCAAGGTTTTCAAGTCACATAATAATTTACAAGCAGATCAGTAGCAGTAAAAATGGACAAAGCCACAAAAAGTCTAAGACATGACTGAAATTTAACCCAGGTGTAAATGTTTTACATTTAGTAGTGGGCCACCAGGGGCTACTCTGTAGCCGTATGTGCAAACAGTTTTGTACTGGGCCTGTGGTAGTTTTGTGTAAACCAGTGATTGGGAAAGCATTGTCTTTAGTCTTTGTGATGTGCTGCCTTTAAGGGGTTTCTGAAATGTAGCAAAGAGAAGTAGGTGTATTTTCAGTAATCAGAATTTACTGTGGAGCACTGTGAGCTTCCTCATGGTTCTACATTAGAAAAGACTGAAAACCAACCATCCAAACTGTGCTTCCCTAAACTGTAATATCAAATGAAATAGTGCTAGGGAAGGCCTGGCTAGAATCATGGGATGTGCAAACTCTTGCTTTTACCCTGTCCACAAGATGTATTATCCCTGTTGCAGAAGAAAAGCAAACCACTTTAGCATTATTTATACTTGACAAATCTATCTTAGCCAATACTCATCTTCTTTGTCTTCCATATACAGTTTGTTCATTTTTTTCCATCAATATTTTTTCAATGGAAATTTCCTTTCATCAGCTGATAATTTCCATCTCCATTCTACACCTTTTAAAGTTATCCCCTGTGATTTGGCTTTGTCATCTTCAGGCCACCTTGTTTGCCCTCTGTGGGTTTGCTGAGGTTGCATCACTCTGAGGTTACTTCCACCCAGCCTTCAGGATGTCAGGCTGAAGTTTATTTGTTGTAGTCCCCTTGAAAACTTCTAAATTATCTGAATGATTTCCATGTCAGGCTTTGCATATTTTCAAGTGAAAACTTTCATTTGCATCTGATTCCAATTTTTTCAGATACCTGCTTCAAATATTTTTGCTCACTCAGATGCAGCCAAGAACAAGCAAAATGGAAAGGCCAGAAAGACAATTTCACAATATTCTTAACTAAGCCTTAGTTAAAAAGAGACTCAGGGAGGGCCAAGCCCTGTCTCATTTTCTAGGCATTTTACAATAACTGAACACAGGAGCCAAATGCAGATGTTACTCCAAAAGCACCTGGAATACAGACAGAGAACCCTTAATCCTCATATTCAAAAGACATCCACTACCAACAGAAATCAAACTGGTGGAAGAACCTCATGTATTTTAGGCAAAAGTTGAATGCTCCAGAGACAAAACCCCACTGAGAACAAAAGAGGAATGATGAGGGTTCACAGCCAAAACACAGAGTTTGCAGTCTATTTGTCAGATTCTTGGCCTAAAGTTGACAGCCAAAGAAGGGACAAAACCCTGCACTGCCTCATTCCCTAGAGGTTTGCCCATCTGTCCTCAAGCCTCAGGGTAAAGGCCTGGTGATAACTAAGTAGCAAAAGTTTTTCCCAAGTGTCTTTCACATGGCCTGAAAAAAGAGACTAACAGAGCTTGTGAATCTCAAGTGGCAAACCTTTAGCACTGGTTGCCATCCCCAGGAGCACAGGTGCTCGAGTCAAGGGTCACTGTGGAGAGAATCAGCTCCTGACAACCATGCAGATCCAAAGCTGAGATACTGTCAGGATCTTGATGAGATCTGATGAGTCACCACTGAACACTTGTTCTGCAAGATGTAATTGTTGGGAGGATAGGGTCAAAACTGGAAGATTTGGTGAGGAGGAAATGGGTTTTGCTCAGTGACCTTGCAGATGGGAATGCTAAGAAAGTCAGTGTGGGGAAACTCCATGTATTATGCCTAATGTTGTTCATCCTCTGCCTGCTTCAAGAAGTAGAATTCCTGTGTAGAGATGACACTCTAACAGACATGCTTCGGCTTCCTGCTGGGAGAGAGTGAGATCATAAAACCACAGCCTGTGATAAACTGTGTGTGCACGAAGCCTTTTAGGGTGAACTGAGCCTGACAGAGCCTGACAGAGCCTGTGTCCCTGTGTGCCTCTGGTCTCTAGGATGAACTGAGCCT